>NC_139614.1:49939370-50501590 GCF_964270895.1 Podarcis filfolensis | reverse complement strand
GAGGACAGGGCGGGTGGGGGCTTGATTAGGGGAGGGGGCACGGAAGGGGGGAGGGCTCTTTCGGGGTGGGGTGGGGAGCACCGCTTGCTCCTCCTCCTCCTCCTGGAAAGGGGCATTTTTTTTTCATCTTCTGGCGGGAGGGGGGAGGTAGGTAAGTTTAGGGATCTAAATAGGGGGGGGGAGAGGAAGGAAGGTGCTGCCTCCAGATGAGGAGGGGGGTCTGAACCCTCTTTTTTGGGCAAGGGGATTTTTTTGGGGGGGGAAATGATAGGTCAGAGGCACGGTTTGGGGGAGTTAGATGTAGGGTGTTTTGAATTGGGTTTTTGGGGGGAGGGGTAATACAAAGCTTTGGGGTGAGTGTGAGTGGGGTAGGTTTTTTTTAGGGATCAGCTCAGGGGAGCCATTTAGGAGGCACAGGACAAACCGAGGGTTCTTGAGGGGGTGCGAAGGTGAGCCGCCGCCAAGATCCCGTATCTGTATTTTCTCTACTGCTGTCCTGAGGTTGCTGTTCAGGCGGGTATTTTTGTGCCTGGAGTAAGGATTTGGAGTGGCACTGGGTTTTTCCTTTAACTCAGAGTGGTATAGGGTTTTGCTTTAGGTGGGGTAGTCTTTGGATTTGGGGTTTCCTCCCCCCATCTTTTTTAACTCCCTCCGTTCTTTGAAGAAGGAAAGAGGACAAGGCACTACAGAAGAGACCTGTATGCGTGCTGCCTTCTATAACATTTTTTTTTGGCTTCGTTCCTGGAGGAGTTCTTTTTTCACACATAAGTCTGCCTCTAGATTTCCTAAAAGGAAAACGAATAAAAAGGAACCCATAAACGCACACCGAACCTGCCTCTGGGAGGGAAATAGCCAGGTGAAAACGCACTCTGTTTCCATGGACAACCCGTCCATTATCACCCAGGTGACTAACCCCAAAGAGAAGAAATCCTGTCTTGCTCTCAGGATAAAGGTGAGAAACTGTTCTCTATGGGTACACAATACTGTCCTAATGGTTGCATACAAAATGGGCAAGCTGTTTTTTTTTCCTTTTTCCTGTAATATTCCTTTCAGCATTGTGCCAGTGTAGACTCAGGTTGCTGCTCTGGTGTAGCACCTTGAACCTCTTCACTTAACTGTTTTGCTTCAGTCCAGCAGTAAATTAAGACATCACTATAGCTATTAAAGTGGAATGCATTTTTGTGCCTCTCTGTGTTTTGTCTCTACTCCAATTGGTGTTGAGTGCAACTCGTGTAACCTTGTTGTTCCTCTGCCAGCTAGAGTTTGGGCCAAGTCCAAGCTCTAGGGAGGCAGACCTTTATTGAACTTAGTAGGATGGTTTTGAAATCTTGGCATTTGGGCACTGAGGAATTTGTGTTTTTTGGAAGAGGCTGGTGTAAACATCCTTCAAACTGGATTAAAATGATTGATTTGGAGACTTTTTGTTTAAGGTGTTTTGCGCTGAAACAGCTAAAAATGGTCAGGGAAAGCAATAAGGTTTGGATGTAAAGATCCTACTCATAACATGCATTGAACATTGCCCTCCAGTTCAAAAACCAGGTCAAACTGTTTTCATTTTTCCTTCAGCAAAAGCAAGGCTTGAACCAAGATCAAGGTGGATGGTCAAAACTTCAGAATTTAAGGGGCGTTTTAGACCAGTGAAGCATGAAAGAAGTCATTGACTGTGCTCTCAATGTGTGGTGGCATGAAATGGAATGGGCAGTCCTTAAAAAAAAAAAGGACATGAAATAAACCTGGTGGTACAAATGTAGTCACCTGAAAAATAATAAAGATTATAATCTTCCTCATGGCTGCAGATTTATTTTTCAAGTTGTTGTAGCTATCTCTTTCACTGTAGTGTACTGTGACTGCTCCAGTTCTCTGCTTGTTTGGTGTGGCTAATAGGTAATAATCTTTGTCATGATGGCTAGAGTATCCTGCTGTGGAGTAGGGGTTTGATATCCTTTTCATTTTGGTTTACTTGTTTTAATTCTGTGATTTCCCTCATATCATTTATACTCATCATCACCATCATATAAAAAAGAAAGCCGTTATTTTGAAACCAATTTAATGCTGTTAGCTAAAGCATTCATCCATATTGGATAATCCTTTTCCTTCTTTAGTGAGGAAGCTTTCAGATTTTTCAGGTTTCCAAACCGTTCGTCTTGTTCATCATGCTCCTTGTACATGGTCTTGTAATAGGGAGTCCTGTTACTAAAGAGACCAGTCTACATAAAACAGAACTGTGTACGGTTTACATTGTTTTTGGAATATAAACCCATGTCTAACCGATAAATATAGTGGTGGCAGTGGAAAACGAGGAACAAATGTGAGAACTTACTAGCAACCTCTGTACTAAGGTGTTCTGTTCAATGTGAACCGTGGTTAAGAGGGAACAGGCTGTGGGACTGCATGCTTGATTCCCTTCCCTGCCAGATCTTAACCAGGGTTAATGGTTGCTAACAGACACGATTAATACTAGCCACTGTTGTCTCTTAGCTGGGGTTGGAACTTTGCTAGCAAACCATGATTAGTGTTAACTGATTAAAACTAGAATGTGAAACATGTTCATGTGAGTAGAAGGACTGGTGGGGAAAGAACATTTGATCTAGTGGCCTGCTCCTGGTTTTGAAAAAAAACCTACTAAGATACAAGAGCATTACAACTGCACTGGCTCGAGGAAATTTCCTAGTACTTCTCACTACTGGTGTTATGTTGAAGCAGTTGCATAAACCAACACTTGTCAGAAACAGATGATTTAATTGAAAAACATATTAAACCCAAGGAGTGAAGCAAGAGACCTTCTCCATCAAACTCTGGATATTGGAGGCAATCAAGAGAGGGCTGTCTCCTGTATGCTCTGCTTATAAGCTTCCTGGAAATAGGTGACTGGCTACAGTTAGAAAGGCAGGACTAGATGGGCCCCCTGATCAGACTTAACAGATTATGCACCTGAAGACTACCCGTTAGGATCCACAAAGTTGCTAACAGAGTCAGGATTGTGTCCTCCTTCTTCAATGCAGTCTCATGCATGTTTATTCAAAATAAACTTTCTCTGTGCTCAGTGGGGTTTATTCCAGCATTAGTGTGTTGGGTTTTGGAAGCTGGAGCCAGGGAGATGAAGGTTTGGTTGGTTGGCAAGCAGCGCATATGTTCCCCTCTGGAGTTCTAGTGAAAGTTGGGACTTGTTTTGGCAGCAGGTGATGGAACTGCTCCAAGTGCATAAGTGGCCCACCACCAAAATGCCCAGCCACAACTTCCTCTAACTTGATGCTAGTGAGCTGTAAAAAGAAATTGCAGAATTACACAACAGAGGATTTTAAATTTCATACTTGGGGGGTTAGCGTATATAGTTTTGTGGGTCGTCCGTCCCCCCGGTAGATTTTTAGATAAGAGGGTGGTTTCTTGAAATGCAGCAAAGGCGGCAGGAAATAACTGCTTGTGCAGCTGTCTTTTTTCATGTTGGGCCTGTTTCTACAGCTGTTTATGATTCTTATTTGTTTGCTTTGTCTCCTCATCACCATTGCCAGAGGGTGATGAAACACTCACCATGGTGAGTGTGGGGAGTGGAACGGTGGACCCCTGCTACTAGTGAAGCTTTAGTAATGTGCAGGTGTTGACACATCTGCCTGCCAGTTGTAATTGCTCTGGTCTTTTTGGTGAACAAAAAGCCAGAAGCTCACAGGTTGCCATCCAGAATTCTCATTTTTGCTGAGGTTTGGAGTAGGTAAGAAGAGATTTTGCTGCTCTTACCTTCTCAAAATCACAGCACATATAGGAGAAAACCCTTCCTACCAAAGCACTTGTTAATTACAGCAAATGGTATCTTCATAGTAGGCCAAGTCAACATTCATGGACTACCGGTATTTATCCACATACAATATTGACTTTGCGGATGGGCAGCATGTCTGCAACTAGACAATTTACAGCATAAGCTGTCTCTGGAGCTGCTTTATAAGTTTTTGTATGCTTTCTTCCTCTTGAAAAAATTCGTTCAGCATTTTAGCTTTGCTACAGATCTGAAGTAGCTTAGGATGGGAGAAAGTGGCTTGTCCAAGGACACCCAGTGAACTTCATAGTTGAACAGGGATTTGAACTTTAATTACCCACATTCAAACTCAATACTCTAGACCAGGCATAGGCAAACTCGGCCCTCCAGATGTTTTGGGACTACAATTCCCATCATCCCTGACCACTGGTCCTGTTAGCTAGGGATCATGGTAGTTGTAGTCTCAAAACATCTGGAGGGCCAAGTTTGCCTATACCTGCTCTAGACACCATAGCATGGAGGCAAATAACATCACCTGTGCTCCATATAGATACTGCAGTTGGCAAGCAAGCCTGGTTCAGACCAATAACTGGCTTTGACCTTCTCATGATGTGGTGTCATCCTGTCACGCAAAATGGATATGGGCTGGTTTAAAAAAATGGCACAGTTACTGGTCAATACTGATCACTCTTGTTGCATCAATGGAAAAAGTGAATTCTTCCCAGCCTGATAAAGAAGTTGACCCATATTGATGTACACTATTTGGGCTAAAGCTCTTTAATTTATAGCAGAATTTGTTAGGATTAGACTCATAAAATGACTTAAGAAAACAATGGTTTACATACAGTTTGTGTTAGTTTCTAAGTGTGCTCTGAAAACTTGATACTAAAGTAACAGAAAATCAACTACGCATGCATGTATAAAAATACATAGTTTTTATATTACAATATGAATGTTTATATTTCTAATGGAGGGTGTGTGGGGTTTTTTAAACAAAACTGTGTTGCATAACAAAATTTCCATTTGTCATAATACAATGAATGGATACAGTGTTGATCAAATTTCTCATTTTCAAAGTTGTAATCAATGTAACTGTAAGGGCCATGTAATGTATATGTGAGCATGTGTTAGAAAGTCAGGTGAACCTGGAGACATTTCTGATCCAATACTGGAAAAGTATTCCAAGTTGTTCTAGAGACCAACTACATGTTCTAGAGACCAACTAAATAGGTAGTTTAGCACTGCGTGAATCTCTTTTTAAAAATGGTTTGCTGTGAGTGAGAATTGGGACAATGGTGTTCAAGGAGGAGTTTCCTAACTTTTCCTTACCACACCATAGTCCTGAGACAGTCCACATAACAGTGTGTGTATTTCTGTTATGTGTCACCTTAAACTGTTATCTGTCTCAAGCCATTTTGAAGGAGTTGGATAGAACCTGCAACAACGAAATCATAGCCTCATGTGGATATTGTGTGTTTAAATGGTCAAGCAATACATTAATAAAGCATTGCTTTCATTAATCAAAACCATTTCCTACAAATTACATCTCTTTGCTATTACAGGCCTTTAACTTTGTAAACATCAAGAGATTGCAATTTTGATCCTTTTAAGGAGATACAAAAAAGCTTGTTTTTTGCGTTTGTTTGTATGCCTTATCTGTTTCATTTTACGTTACCCTGCTTTCAAAACTTGACCCACCTGTTTAAAGTTACAATTCTTTGGAAATTAATCTTCACAGTTTTATTAGCCGGACTTCAGAAACTTTCTCTATTGTGAACATCATTATTGGGCTATATCTTCTGTGCAAAATAAAAGTGCTGCCTAGCAGCTTAAGTATAAATTATACACAAATCATCTCCTGTAGCTTCTTCATGCCACCATGTTGTCAGCTGTGACCTACCCTAAAGGATGATCAGCTCTCTAAGCATTACAAGCCAGCTATATAAATTCAGCAGTAGCCAAGAAAGGAAGGGGACACTTTACTACAGTAACTTTTGAGAGGGCGCCTAGAGGTGGGAGGTGGCTAATGAAGAGTGAATGAAATGCATGTGAGCTGAAATTGCTATGGCCTGAGTGGCAATTTGAGTTTTTCAAAGCATATGTTGGAATGTAACAGTGCCTTCCAAGTAAGTATTAAATTATATAAACCCATTAGCATCACTGACTTTTTCTTAGATCTTTTGAAATTACAACTGAATGATATATTTAAAAAATGGCTCTAGGCGATAACAATAATGAATAAAGTACATAATAAATTTAGTACATAATGCTCCCTCCCCAACATTTTTAATGTTTGTATAATCGGCTTTGTATAATGGAAGTTGAGGTTATATGATGTTTGGTTTGTTACTCATTAGGGTAAAGCTTTTAAGATGCTGAATGCAAAACAAACGAAATCTACATTATGAGAGCAGTGATGCTGTACTTCATCATTGGCTAGAGTTCTAGGTGTTAACAAAACAATTTGGGGTGGGCTTTTCCTTCTAGGCTACCTTCAGCTTCAGATACTTATGATTAATGTAGGGCTTTAAACACACAGTCATAAACTTCTTTGTAAGTTTAAGTGTGCAGGCTTCAGGCTTGCAGGTTCTACTTTGTGAGGTGTTTTTCCCCCCTAGATCCCTGAGATCCAAGAACCAAAGCCTGACATGCAAAAGATAAACACATAGAATTAAAGAATTCTCAGTCCAACAGTTCGTTATGAGCACCACACACAAATCTAGTCATGCAGACCCCAAGCTTTTGTTATTTCAGCAGTGTAGTTTGGGAAGAGGGGAATAAATTTGTTCCTGCTATTGTGAAATAGTTGGGAGTCAGAAATCTTTACTGATCTATTGTAAACCACTCAGAGATCTAGCAGTAGATCCAGGTTTACCTTCTGCCCACTTCAGCTGTAGTTTACCACAATATTGATAAATAGTATCACACCAGTGTAATTCTCTGCAGGTGTAAGCCTTGTTGGTTCAATGAGACTTATTACCAAGTACATGTGTATAGTGAGGAACCACTTTTGTCCAGAGGACCAGATCCCAAAGTAGTCAACTTTCTGCATGCCACTTTGAGAATTGTGTCATATGTTGTAAGGTGCAGGAAAAGTGGATATGGCTGGGCCTTATGACCCAAAGCCAGAAGCTAGACAGGCCTGATTAGGCAAAAGAGCCAGAGGTTCCCAACCAAAGATGTATATGATTGCAGTTTGTAAAGTGGCTGGATGTGTTCTAGACCTTTAACGTTACTTATAATAGCAAATTGCTGTTATATAATAAAATGCCTAGTTGAAACATCACTCCTGGCAATGTGGCAGATCATCTCCTGCATACAGAATTGTGTACAAGTGAATATCAGTCTGCAAAACACTTGAGTTGTTTGCTTAGACCAGGTCTATATATATGTAGTGGAATAAAATATGACAGGAAACTAGGAAGCCGCTTTATGCCAACTCAGACTGATGAGCCGCTGAATTCAGTAATGTCCACACTGACTTAGAGCAGCTCTCAAATCTCTTAGACAGGAAGTCTTCCCAAACCTTAAATGGAGATTGAACTTCGGCATGCAAAGCAGATGTCCTGCTACTGAGCTATGACTGTTCCCCATTTCAGGTCAGCTTCATCCACATTTAGCAGTCCATGACTGCAAACCAGTGGACAAATGTGTGTGGTTATCAGATCTTGATTCTAACACCCCATTTATTTATTCTTTATAATATTTATATGTTTATTTTCTCTTGAAAGCCCCCCCCCTTGTGTGTGTGTGTGTGTGTACACACACGGAGTACCCATAAAATACCAGAGAAGCAAAACCAAATGTATAAGAGGGTGAGACTTAGTAGTTCCAAAGCATAAAAGTATCAATGAATTTGTGAATGTATAAGTCTAAATGTGGTGTTTGCTAACTGCAGACACATCACATCTTCCAGAACTACAGTCACTTCTTTTTGCCTTCAGCGAAACCTCCTCTCAAAAATGCATTAGATGGGCAAGAGAGTAATGTTAACCAATTATGAAATGCCCACAATAGACTTTTAAAATATATGTCTTTGAAAATTTTATAGCCAAGGAACAATTTACTTTCACTTGTGTCCCCACCCCCTTGTTTCCTGGTGGATTATGACAACTCTTCCTACTCTTAAATATTGCTAAGCAGCTGCTGCTCCTTCCCTAAACTGGGGGATGTTATTTGTTTTCCAAGTACAGTTTGAGTTCTGTATTAGTTTTCCGCTTTCTACTTTGGAAAAATAGCAGCTTTTAAAATACAAATGAGTCATCTTGGTTTGAGTTGTTTTGTGTGTGAGCTGTTCTTCCCCCATCAGTAGTTGAGGGAGTTGTTCCTTTCTTAATCCAATGGCCAGGAATCCTTGTAGGAGTTTTTAAGCTGAGTGTGATTGACAGATTTATGGAAGAAAACTTGGATTAGTGTAAAGGTTTCTTCAAATAAGACGAATTGATCACATTTGACAACTTCTCTGTGTTTTTATAACTTGCAAGCTGCATGTAGATAATCTTGTGTGCGTTGCATATTTGTTCCGACATGAGAGTTTTACCAGTTTCAAATAATAACCAGTGGAAAAGTGCTCCCCCAGCACACACCCACACATATACGTATAAAATTTCATTTTCTAATAGTGGAATCCTATACAGAGTCCCCCTAAATTCAGTGGGGCTAGCTGGCCTAAGTGTATCCCATGAAAGGAAGTTTGCATTATGTTTGGCAAGTCACTTGTTATACATAGTAGCCACCCTTGTGCAATAAAAATAAACCTGTACATACTTGCAACAATTTTTCACCACTTGTCCAGTTCAGCTATTTTAGGATATTCTAGTACAGCCTGAGGATTGGTGGTTTTGGAAACGCTACGCTCAAGTTAAAATTACCCAGGCAGCCTTAAGAACCTTTCCATTCTCACGTTGTTTTCCTGTTATCTTGTAAGCTCTGTGTCCAGAAGGCAGAAGGTTTATATGTAGTACAAACTTGCTTAGGCCACAGTGTTGCTTAATTACAAAAGTGTAGAGTCTTGGTTTCTGCAAATCTGGAGCTTGAGGCCTAAATTTTGGGATGGTGGCAGGCCTGAAACTTGAAATGCAGACCTCCCTCAATCACTTGTAAAGCAGGGAGCGTAGGTAATATATAATACAAAAAGAAGTATTTGGGTGGAGTTGCTGAACGTCTATGCCTGCTACACATTTCCCTAAAGTGCTTTTTCCAGTAAATGGAGGTTCAGGGGTGCTAGGCATTGGGGGAGAAAAAGAAATGGCAGTCTGGGGTCAGGTTCCTTTTCCTTTCTGCCACTTTGGTGTCTTAAAACCTAGACACTTTTTTTACAGATGCTTTGAGGGTCTAGTGTGCCTTCTTATATGTTTTTGTAGCACCCTGCTTGTGGTTAACGCTTAGCTGGAATGAAATATTCAACGCAGCAATAGAGAAATTAAAATAATAATTTATTTGTTAGACAAATAAATGAGAGACACAGTGGTATATGGTTACCAAAGCTCTGCCCACTCCAGCCCTGATGGTCAGCACTTATATTTCCTCAGCCCAGCCCCCTTGCTCCTCCTTTGGCTGCCTCTGTCCAATCAGCCTGGTTGAAATTCCTATTGGCTGTTTGCTAGAACCAATCATAAAAGATACACCCATTTCCTATTACCTTTTATGGGAGACAAAGAGCTATATTTCCTTCTATCTATAAATGGCAAACAAGTAGCCATATATCTTACATTTGCCTCAACAAGGCACCTTAATTACCAGATCACCTCTTGCCCTTCTTGCCCTTTTGCCCTCCAAAACAGATGGCTAATGGTTTTAAATTTTTATCTTAAACAGAGGTCAGAGATCTTGGCTTCACATTCTCACACACCATCAATGAAAGATCTCCTTCTTTGGAGGTCTTTAAGCAGAGGCTTGACAACCATATGTCAGGAGTGCTCTGATGGTGTTTCCTGCTTGGCAGGGGGTTGGACTCAATGGCCCTTGTGGTCTCTTCCAACTCTATGATTCTATGAAATAAGAATCTAACATAAGAATCTAACATTTCTTACTTTCTAAATCCTTTGCATAATTACATTTAAGCCAATATATTTCATACATAACATATATAGATTTTTAGAAGCAAAGGCCTTTTCTAAGTAAAAACTTCTTCAGTTTACAACCCCCTTTCCTGGCCAGTTGCTTTTCCCATTAGCTCTTGCCCTTTAACCTGTGGCTCAAGTCTCTAATGGGAGATACATGGTATTATATTTTGTTAAACAATGAATCCTACTATTTACCAACTCTTAATTAGTGCTTTTGCAGCTTGATTGTATTCTGTAGGGTCAGTAACCTAGTAACCTTTGCTCTCAGCCTGTAATTCCCTTTTTACAACTTGGAGAATTTTGGCTCCTGCTATAAATCAGGGGGCCCTTGTCCAGGAGGATAAACATCTGCCAAAAGTCTTTTAGATAGCTGGTCTTCTGCCTGGCATTAAAAACACACAAGCATCTGCAAATTTTATATATATATATATATATATATATATATATATATATATTTAAAGCTCATTTTAAAATACAAGTCTTGATCAGATGCCTCATTTTCACATTGTGAGATGTGTACATCTTCCAGCTCGCTGCTGTGTTTTCCTCTCCCCCTCCCCTACTTTTTTTAAAAAATGTTGCTCTGGAGCTCTGACCAGAAAGTGACCTAGTGTCCTTTACTCTGCATCTTTCATTCCTGCTCTTAATTCTTGGTCAATTCTTGGTTGGTATCCTTGGGGAGGTTTTTGTTGTTGTTTCATTGACAGAATCATTACTGCTCCATTAACATTGCTCTTCTCTTGACTTCTTCCTCTGCGGAAAACGATGGTGTTAGTATGCAGCGTTGGTTTACAGGTTAACTGTTTGGAAAATGCTTTGAACTGATGTTTACGTATATGATTATCTCCCATAAATGCTGTTATGTTTTAGTCTTGATGGTGGCAGATGTTAGCTGTGTGTGCCACACTTAGCTAGCCAAATTGCCTCTAGAAAGAAACATTTGACTTGGGGTTACACAAGGGCATCATAAAGATTGCTGTAACATTCGCAGCTGTTGCAAGAGCTGTCCATTACAATAACTGCAATCAATTTAACGTGTATACGTAGGATGCCTTGTAGCAAGGTTAAAGGTGTTTTACACTATTCTCTGAAAAATGTGGAATGGCATTACCAGTGCAGGCCTGAATTCTTCCTAATACTGGATACTTAAACTTTCTTTTTTCCTCAGTAAGTTTGCAGTTCAGATAGGGGGTAAAATGCAAGGAGCTGGCTGGTTGAAGGTTCATTAGTATTGCAGTAATAAAAATGAAGGACACTGCAGCAAGGAAGTGAAACTTGGCCCAAAGTATATTAGCTTTGTCAGCACTTTGGCAGGAAAATAAATTATCTGAAGTTTAGATATCTTGTGTTTGAAACCAGCTTTATTGTCATCTTAAAGGAACATCGAGTCTTTAAATTCTTTTTTTTCTGTACTGAATATTTTATTTTATTTCAAGATTCAAAGTTACACTTTGTCACTCAACAGTCATAATTCTATTCTACAATACTAATGACTTCCCGCTCACCCATCATCAATGTTTATAATCATGATTACATACAATTGCATTTTAAAATTCTGTCATATCCAGTTTCATCCTTTGTAACAGATGTCTTGCTATGTTCTCCTATTTTTTTCTTAGGGTATTTAAATTTAAATAAAATAACCTGTGTATCCCGCTGTTTTCAGTATTAGCTGAGTATTGCAGTATTAGTTTCTCCCACTTCTGTTTGCCTTTGTTGTAGGCTGTATTGTCTCAATGTGGATATACGATGCCTGGTTTATTTTAAAGCACTTCTATGCTGCTTAATATTTTAGAAAATATCTCAGTTTTTCATTGAGGTTCTGCTCCTAAGTTCCTTATAAATCATTTGTCTTGTGATGATGCTTGCTTTGGTGGTGGTGGTGATCAGACTTCCATGTGCTCTTGTGTTTCTTGTTGTAGAGAGCATTGAGACTAATCTAGCTTACTTGCAAGGGTATCATGCAAAGTATACACATGCACAAAAAGTCTATGGGGTGAGTAGGCAGAGGGGAGGGACATTAAAAGTGACTCTACAAGTTTAACATGCATTTCTGCCCATGCATGACATTGAGGTGGAGAATCTTAAGAGAGGTACAGTTCTCAGTTAGATACAAATAAGCTGCTTTCTTTTGAGTCAAGCCTGTGATCTACATAGTCCAATGTCATCTACCCTTTCAGCAGCTCTCTAGGATCTTTTCTGGCCTGTAATCATTTGACTAGTGACCTTGGACTCTGGACCTAGAATTTTCTATCCTCTCACTGATCTGATATGCCCCATCTGTATACATGGGTGCTGATGGTGTTTGTATCTTAAGCAAAGTGGGTCAAATGTAGGCCACCGATGCTTCAAAACAAGGCAAATACTTGTGCTAAAAACTAGTGTGGACACAGTTTTTAAAAGCACAGTAAAGCACAATTAATATTGTAACCAAAGAATAGAGGCAGCAATATCATTGCAATTTGCACATTTAATCATTCATGTTTATGTCATAACAACTAAACTGAAATGGCTTATTGTGGTAGCTATATTCAAAATAACTGGGACGCGGGTGGCGCTGTGGTCTAAACCACTGAGCCTCTTAGGCTTGCCAATCGGAAGGTCAGCAGTTTGAATCTGTGGCTGTGTGACAGGGTGAGCTCCTGTTGCTCTGGCCCAGCTTCTGCCAACCTAGCAGTTCGAAAGCATACCAGTGCAAGTAGATAAATAGGTACCGCTGCAGTAGGAAGGTAAATGGCATTTCATTGTGCTCAGGCACTCGTCACGGTGTATTGCTGCACCAGAAGCAGTTTAGTCATGCTGGCCAATGACCCATAAAGCTGTCTGTGGACAAACATCGGCTCCTTCGGCCTGAAGCGAGATGAGTGCCGCACCCCACGGTCGCCCTTGACAGGACTTAACCATCCAGGGGTCCTGTACTCCTTTATCTTTTTACCTATTCAGAATAGCTCTAGATAGAACTCTAATCCACATTGGGGGATAAGGCTAGTAAATAAATTTTCATGAGGTGACAGTGTAAGCCAGAATCATTTTGTGTGTATGCCCCAAACTAGGATAAAACAGCTTGAAACTTATCTAGTTTCCGTTACTGTTATAAGAAAATATGCTGAAATCCCAGGGACTTCTCTGGTTATGCAGGCACTTTGCATTAAGAGTTACTCAAAGCAGTTTGCAAATATAAAAGCAGCAACCAAACTAAAAACAGCAGCAAGAAGATGAAAAGTTAGCCCTAATCAAAAGCTTGTTTAAAAAGGGATGTCCAAGTGGAATACAAATTAAGGAACAAAATAAACCTAACCTCTTTGGGCATGGAATTCCCCATATGGAACACCACAACAGAAAGACCTCTGTCATGTCTTGTCACCAGTGTTCAAAACTCCCATTGTTCTAGGTGCATTTTGCAACAGGGAATTTCATTAGCGCAAGCAGTTTCTGATCTCTGGGTGCAGTACTGTGCCTAAAATTTCAGATTAAAACTGCAGAGTAGAAGGAAAGAATGACCTTTTCCTGCTTCCCCACTTAAAGCTACTCTCCGAAGACATGAGAAAAGAGATCCTCCTAAGAATATTGGTGTGGTGGGCAGACGAAGGACTAGACCATATGAAAAATGAGCATAAAATTTTAGCTGCAATCCATTTGCAGCTTTGTATTCTTGTTATAAAAAAGTGTACCTAGACATTCCGTTGTTGTACCCATAACCTAGGTTTAAGATGCCATTTAGCTCCTGGCTTTCATATCTCCGTTTCTAACATTGTTTGTCACCAGCTTTGCTTTGGGGGATGATGGGACATGCAAGAGGGATGCAATGGCTAACCTCAAAGGATGGGCAAATTCACATAAGGATATGGACTAAGCAGGAGGAGAGTGTCTTACATTCAAACCCTAGCTTTTAATGCCCGCAGTTGTGATTCCTCTGAGGCACATCAGTTTATCAAATTTACCATCCCTCTTTTTTCTGGATAGTGTGACTGTTAAGTTCTAAAGGAAAATGGCAATCTTCCAGTTCAGTGGTGCATGGGAAGAACCTAGCAGCGTGGGGATCATGGTGTAAATGTTTCCTGCTCAGAAAAATGTCAATATGTATTAACATAAAAGAAATTGTTTACGGTGTAGGAATGAGGATGCATTCATGTCAGCTAATAATACGCTGACTTCATCTCCCAGGAGTTGTTAGCACATTGTCAAAAGGACCCTGGGATTGCTGGGACTCTCCTAGGCCTAGTTGGGCTATCCTCCATTAAACATTTCAAGTTTCTTGCTATGACTGCCCCTAGTTTAACATGGACTGGAAATGGCCAGCAAGCCAAATCCTTATCTACTCTGCCCTGCACAGGTCAGGCAGGGCCCACCTGTCAACCATCAGGGCTTGCATAGTACTGTGCACAGACCATAGCAATACAGTCCTGCCTTAGGGAGCTTACATAGCCATTGCTGCCCATATTCCTAAGTTTCACTTTCTGTGTTTGCTAGTTATACAGTAGTTCTGTACTCTGAACACCTGTGTCACCCCCATCTCCGATTCTTGCCCTGCTCTGAAACCTTACTTGCCTACTAATGCACTTCTTGCTTCTGTTCTCCATTCCACTGCCTTGCTGCTCTCTTCCAATATTCTGTCCAGCTTTGAGTCTTCTGATTCTTCTCACCCACCTAGGCTACCCAACTGGACATGCTTCTGTCAACATTCTCTTCCATCTACAGCCCTGCAGAGACCACCTGGTTCCTGTGCATTTAGTTTGGATGTTAAGATTATATATCTGTTCATAAAATGACTCTTTTAATCATGGAAATGGACTCCCATTTTAGTTCAGTCAAGGTGGTTAAGTGTATTGCAGGTGCTTTATAACTTGGGCCTGCTTTGTTAAGTCAACATCTAAAATGAGGTTTTTGTAAACCATAAGCAAACCGCTAGAATTAGCAATGTTATGACATTTAGTCTGATCCTTTTACAAAGTGGGTGGGAACTCCATAGAGACTGCAGTGACTAGTAGGTTCTTTAATGTGAAGAAATATGAATCACTAACGGCTATTCCAGATCTCTGGGCTGCTCCAAATATCAAACATTTTTTTGACTTTTTTGCAGTTTTTACAATGCAAGTCTTATTTATTGAAAGCTCGGTTTTGAATGTTATTAAAAATGTACTACTTTTAAAGATGCACTATGAAAGTAAAACCTAAAGTTAGAATTGCACTTTGTTGTTATATTTATTTAGGGCTGGGTCGTGCATTTCAAAATGATCTGGTATTATATATATGTGTATATATAAAACCCCACCTCTCTGTTATGTTAGATAAAGTATGTTAATAAAATCTTTTAGTGAAATAAAGCTAACATTCTGCTGGATAATGCAGTACTCATAGCATGATTTCTCCAGGGACAGCACTGGAGAAAGTAGCTGAGTGCTGTGAGAGAGTAAGGTGAGAGCACTCCCCTTCTCCCCACCACTAGCTGAAGTGTATTCCACCTTAAGCCAGAAACATCCAGCAGCTTGTGACAGCTGAACTGAAATACTGACTCACCAGCTCTCTAATTACAGTTGCCCACATGCTGCAGCAGGGCACTTGGCTCAGCCTTCCCTCAGGATGCTGCTTGGAGTAGGAGATAAAAGTCCAGTTTGTGCTGGGTGGACAGTTGGTGGACAGCAACCTCCCTGATAAGAGACAAGGGCTATTTTTGGAACCCTAAGTGAGAGGCAGAAGGGGGGGGGGTCACCCCAGGATGGTAGACTAAAGTCAAGGATGCTCCCAGATGATGGGTGACAGAATCTGCCGTTTTATTGAGGTGGGAAACTACTGGATTATCATCAGCCTAGTTCATATGGTTACACACCTGCACTTTAATGTGGCTGCTGTGCTGTATCATTGCACCTAAAAACTGCTGCTGCACTGCAAAAGTGCTGGATGATTGTTGCATATTGCACATTGGCACTTTAATTGCCACTGTACTGTAAAACTGCTGGAGGATTACTATAGTTCATGCTGTGCACAATTGCAATTGAAAATTGCTGTTGCGCTTTACATACGATGTTGCAAAAAGAAACCCTACCTTAGGTTTTGTAAGAAGTGCCTTTTGAAATGGCATACCTGCACTTTAATACAGTGATACCTCTGGTTACGTACTTAATTCGTTCCAGAGGTCCGTTCTTAGCCTGAAACTGTTCTTAACCTGAAGCACCACTTTAGGTAATGGGGTCTCCGCCGCGCAATTTCTGTTCTCATCCTGAAGCAAAGTTCTTAACCTGAGGTAATATTTCTGGGTTAGTGGAGTCTGTAACCTGAAGCGTATGTAACCTGAAGCGTATGTAACCCGAGGTACCACTGTACTGATTATCGCTGCTGTTGTGCTAGCTGCTGTAATTTTAACTGGTTAAAAAAATGGTGGCAGAAGAGAGATTTTCTGTAACTTTGTAAGTTACTTTGAAATTTTGTTTTATGTTACATTAACTACTATGCAGAGAAACATTTTTACAATTTCATTCCCTTAGTGTCTTCTGAACAGAGATGTGTTTGGGTTGTAGAGCTGTGGGAGGAGGAAAAAGTGTGATGTCATTAAAGGGTTGTTACCCTTCTCAGAACCAGCATAGTCATGCTGGTCCACCTAACTTGATGGTCTACCCTCTCACCTTGGTGATGCTGTTGCTAAATGTCAGGTCAGTGGAGAAGTCTTCCCCTTTTGGGATTTTTAGCTTTCTGGACTCAGTGCGTATCCCCAGCACTAAATTACTCTTGGGGTCTGGTATCAGCACCCACAATGGAGGAGTCTGCTGCAACCTGTCTTTGACATAGAGTGACACAGCCTCTGGTATTTCTTACTGTATGCTTCCTATTGAGTTTATATCCAGGGATAACCGTGCCCCACGGGTTCTCTCCATTCCATTTGGAATATGAATTAAAGAAAACTTTTCTTTAAATGTGTATATAAAAAGTTCTAAAATAATGAAGCTTCATAAGCCGTTGGTAAAATCCTTGTGTTCTTTTAATATGGTGTAAGATTTATGGATGCATCACATTTCGGTTGTCTTGATAGCATAGGGCATTTTCATGCCACATACAGTCATACCTCGGGTTACAGCTGCTTCAGGTTAGGTTTTTGGGTTACAGACTGCCGAAACCCGGAAGTACAAGAACAGGTTACTTCTGGGTTTTGGCGGTCGCGCATGTGCAGAAGCACTAAATTGCGCTTTGCGCATTCGCAGAAGTGCCGAATCGCAACCTGCGGGTTCAAACGCTTCGGGTTGCGAACGTGCATCCTGCATGGATCACGTTCACAACCCAAGCATCCACTGTAGTTCCCTTTTAGTGGTGTACAAAATATTTCAAAGTTCCCTCTGTCATGATGAACAAGCAGCTGTGGATGGTGTAAAGCAGCATCGCTGTATTAATAAGACGCAAGCCTGGGGGCAGGAGAGTACTACCCTGTGTTTGTATGCTGGTTGGAGAGGAGAGCTTTTCTTCCACAGTAGCTAAAAACCATGCGGGCTGGCGGAGGAGGGACAGAGTGATCCATCTGTCTTCTAATGGGCTGCTTACTCAATCTGCATGGAATTCAATTCACTCACTTGCGTGTTTCTGAATGCCAGTTGCTGGAAACTGTAGGAGGGGAGAGTGCTCTTGTGCCAAGGTCCTGCTTTCAGTTTCCCCATGACATCTGGTCCATGCTGGGCTAGATGGGCCATTGGCCTGATTTGGCAGACTCTTTTTATCTTCTTACAGTCTTAAACTTCTGGTCACCTGTGACCACCGGGAGAGATGTAGGGAAAATCATGATGGACAAGGGTGCTTTCGCTTTCTAACTTGGAATTTTTCCTCGTCATGTGGCTCCTTATCTGTGTTTTAAAACTGGAAATGTGTAGAATTTGATGCCTCTTTCTGACGTCCACACTGAGTACCCACAGGACACACATTTGGCCACACAAATGTGAAAGAATTGCTGACACTTTTCTTCCTGGAGGCACATAATTTCATTAGGAAGTTGTGATAACTGTAGCCTTCCCCACCTTCCTGTTGAAGTCAATACTTAACTTGGTAGGTGTTTGCAGATAATCTCCCCCCCCCACCTCCCGCATGTGCTGGTGTTAGCAAGAGTGGTGGTTTGTTTGATTTTTTAAAAAATGCTGGTAGCTTTAATGAAGCAAGGCTTCAATCTGCAGGATTAAATTTGAGGCCCAACTTCCTGTGCAAGGGAAGCTTGAGTGTGTATGAACAGCAAAGGCAGCCAAAAGGAAAAAAGGGTAATTGGACAAACATAGAAGGTTCAGTTTACTCTGGCATTGGCCAGCTACTGCTTGGTGGACTTCCTGCCTTGGGAGGAGGCTGACATTCTGGGCACTTTATGTCTGTGAAGCTGCTGTTTGACCAAGCCCAATTAGTAAGCATGTCAGGCAGCTTATTTTCTCAAAGCAATCTGCTTTTACCTCTCCTAAAAGAAAGAAAAGAGAACATGGGTAGGCGTTTCACATATCAGTGTTGGGAGGAAAAGTATGGAGATGCTCATATTGAGTGTATAAAACAAATACTCTTGATGGGAGAACTCTGTATTTTGGAAGAGTGGCATGAGGATTAGAGCCCTTACTTTGAATTGAATTTGTTTTCTACATTGAAGCAGCAATTAAACACATGATTTGAGTTCTTTAGAAAGATAATTAGGAGTTCCTATTAAACCTTTGTGCCTGCTTTTTCACACAGATAGTTCATATTTTGTCATGTACAAAATCTTCCATTCCGTTTAGGTGGGTATTCCACAGCATTCCATTTCAGATTCAGGTCAGTGACTCCTGTTCTACGTCTGCTACAACCATCTTTTCCCACCTTTGTATTTTAATATCCCCTTTCTTGCCAACAAGCATGATCAGAAGATCAAAGAATCCTGCAGCCTTGCAGCTGTCCTTCAACCTAGATTTCAGTTCAGATGGTAGGCAAAGGTTTGCTATTCGGTCATCTAGTTCTTACATGCTGCAGTCTCTTCCACTAGCTTGTTTTTGAGGTAGCATCCTTTTAGAAAACATTTCTTATGACTTCTCAAGATGCTTCAAAAGGCTCCTGGTGTTTTAAGGGGAAATGCCACAAAACACCTGACCCCTGAAATTACACTCTTGCGGCATTACCCTTCTGTATTCCATGCCCTGACTTAGTAGTGCCACCTTTCATGACTAAAAAAACCATCAACAACCTGACAGTTCATCCTAGATCTTCTACCCGTCTTCTCGTTCCTTCAGGATGGAAGGTTACTTATTGTGAGTCTAAGAATGGCTTGCATTTCTTTATCCCTATTTGCTGAACAGGCAAGGGAAGCTGACTTTGCAAGAGGCAAGAAGGGGTTTACCATCATAGCATGAACCTGCCACGGGAAACTGTAAGCAAGTTTCATCCGCAAAATTAATTCACCCTTCAGTCAATTCCAGTGAACAGAGTGAGAAGTTTTGGCTGCACGATTCTTGTACCCTTCACCATTCACTACCTGCAATGGATCAGCTGAAAACATACCCTCTTCCTTGAGATTGCTTCAATTTCTGCTCCAGAGTGGCCCCTACAGTGGAACACAAATGTACAACCTTCACATCAATATTTTTAGGACAAGACCTTAGGAACGTGGGCAGGTAGTATCTTGTCTGCATGGTGCCTTTGGCAGGGACGAAACTAGGCTCATTTTCACCCGGGTCATAGACCCAGTTTGGCGCACTCACCCACATTTGCACACACACAGAGGCTGGAAGCCTCAATGGCACCCCCTGGAGGCTTCACCTGGGGCAAAAAAAGCTGGCTATCCTGTAGCTACAGCGCTGCCTTTGGGGCAATTTTATCATGGCTGTGTAGCTCATCCATGCTTTAACATACCGAAGCTTCTATAGCCCTATTGGAGTTGTGAACAAACCTTTACAACCTATTTTGCATCCAAGGAAGGGTATGTGTCATTCTGCCAAGGAAAGGTATAAGTTGCCAACCTCTGCTTTGAAAAGGCACAAAGAATTTAGGTATTCAAATATCATGCAGCCTATCTTTAAGCCTGATACAGAAATATATATAGTAGACTTCATTTGTATGACTTGCAAGACGTCTTTATTTTCATTGTGGTCAAAAACACTTTGCTGTCATCATTAGCAATCTCTTAGGTAGAGAGTAGTTTCGGAATTCAGGAGTGTTCTGCAGCACACTTAAGTTATTTCTAGCTTGCACAGTAATAGGAATTGAGTGCTTTGGAAGAAAAGAAGATACCAAAAGCAGTGAAGTTTAAACTGAATCTCTGGTGAGAGGCCACACCTTACTGATTCCCAAATGCTGCAAACAAGCACTGTGTGATGGCAATCTCAATCCTCCTGTGCTTGAGAGCTTCTTAGGGGCATCTGTTTGACCACAGTTTGACATACTGCTGCTTGAGATGGATCTTCAGTCTGATCCAGGATGGTTACCGTAATGCTGTTATATCTACTGTCTTGAAATACAGTACATTTCAACAAAATCTGGTGTAGTGTGGTTTTGCAGTTCTTAGACCAAAGCGTACACAGTCCCAGCATTATTTGCCCCTTGGTGAATATGCAATTGGAATTTCAGTGTATTGTCTTAACTGATACAAATCTGTTTGCAGGCTGATTCTCATCAGGTTTTAAAGTGCTGTAGAAACTAATACAATGTATATTGCTCAGAGAGGAAAACCTTTATGTGAGCAGACCTCCTGCTGTAGCGCAGCCATTTTCTGGCTGTCCCAAAGTTAAAAAAGAAAGTATAAAGCTGTTGTCAGAAAACTTCTCGTTAGTTTTAAGGGCCATTTTATATGTTCAGCAGAAGCCGTCAGTAAGGCTTTTCCTGAGCTCAACCACTACAGACCACTGGTGGGGATGGCAACTTTCATATGATTGTATTCTACATCCCTTCCCACAGTAAAATATCAAAGGAGATGAGGCTGAAACTTTTCATTGATGTGCCTACTTAGAGAGTGTTCTTAATATGGGTGAGTATCAAAATACTTCTTGGGTTGTATCCAGTAGGGCAGAGGAATTCCCCATCCTATCTGCCCCAGTACAGGCCCCCACTCCCTCCAAAAGACCTCTCCAGTGCATCAGGGCTCCCAGGAAAGGTGTGGGATAGTGGGCCACAGTGAGCATGGGAGGACTGCATTGGATGCAATCCTTGACAACTGCTGAATGTATAAACTGATCTTTAAATGCCTTTCATGAAGACTGTTGATGTTATACAAATGACACTGGAATCCCTCTCTGGCTTATCCTTACAAGATGATAATGTCTGATGGAGCACTATGTTTTGCTCAGCCTTCTATTTGCTACATGAAATAAAATCCTGAGTAATCACATTCTGTTCATATATCTCATTGCTTAGTTTGCATGTCACCCAGTAACAAAAGGCTTCCATACACTGACAAATAAACATAGAGCCCCTTCTCCCTCCAGCAACTTGGTAAGAAGACTGTACTTTGACCGTGTGTTTTATCTGATCCTGATTGTGCCCCCTAGTTTTGGCCATAATACAGTGGTACCTCGAGTTACAAACGCCTCAGGTTACAAACGCTTCAGGTTACAAACTCCGCTAATCTGGAAGAGTTACCTCGAGTTGAAAACTTTGCCCCAGGATGAGAAAGGAAATTGTGTTCTGGCGGTGCAACGGCAGCAAGAGGCCCCATTAACGAAAGCACGCCTCTAGTTAAGAACAGTTTCAGGTTAAGAGCGGACCTCCAGAACAAATTAAGTTCATACCTAGAGGTACCACTGTACAAACACTATATCGCAGTCCTTATTCCAGCGCTTGTGTTTATGCTTTCTTCTATCTTAGTTATATTGGACTAGTTTCTAGTGTATGTGTATCTGGTCTGATTTAGCTGACCAGGCAGTTATTGAACTGATTCTGCAAAATTGTAGACCATGACAAGTCATGGGCTCAAATAGCAGCTTGGACAAATCAGCACTTTTATTTTGCTATGGTCTGATCATTAGATACCAACTTCCAGTTCTTACTCTGCAAAGGGGATTAATAAGCATCTATCTCACTGCGGTTGTTTTGGATAGCAAGATTATTGTAATAATAAATCCTTGTCTGGGGTTGCTGTTACTTGAAGATGAATGCCTCTTGTTTTTCAGTGGCCTTCATTCACAAATCTTGCAAGCTTTCCCCAGAAACTAGGCTTGCATTTTTTAGATCCCTTGTGACTAAACCAAGAAGTGGCAGGGTGGGTGAGCTTTCATATATGTTCCCAAACATGTTAACATGCTTGGATCATGACAGGAGAGAAATCTTCCACATTCCCAGAAGTCTATCAGGTATCTAGGTGACCAGGCAGAAATAAAATTATCAGCCTTTGTTTTGATAATAGTGTAAATGAGTGAAAGGCATCTCGCTGTGTAAATGACGACAATATTCCCCCCCCCCTGCATTTATGCAATTGGCTATTGGCATTGCTTTTCATTAATTTATGAAAAGCAGTTAATTATATAAGCACAGCCTCATTATTTGGTACTCAATCAGGAAAGTTTCAGGCATGCTGGGAGCAAATAAGCCTCCTCATTGCAATTCCCTCCATTAGCTGGCTTTGTAAAGACTTCAGAAGAGTTCGTTAGGGCTCAATTAGGAGTCAAGCAGCCTCAAGGATTGCAGGTGGCAAGCTGGTTCAGGCATAAATTGCATGGTTTCCAGAAGGCTTTTCTGTAACAGTTTCCCAAAGCTCTGGCAGGGGAAAACAGCACAGGCTGCGGCTGGGTAACAGCTGACCTAAATTTTAAGAGGTCACTTTGGATTACTCGGGGCTTAAACTGTGTGCTTATTAAATTAAATTTCATTACAATCACACTATCATTTTACTTAGTAGTGGTACGCAGTGGAGTCTTGGCCACTAAGGCTGCTGTTTTAGTATTTTAACCTTTGTATGTTTTATAGCAGGCATAGGCAAGCTCTGGCCCTCCAGATGTTTGGGACTACAATTTCCATCATCCCTGACCACTGGTCCTGTTAGCTAGGGATGATGGGAATTGTAGTCCCAAACATCTGGAGGGCTGGAGTTTGCCTATGCCTGTTTTATAGCGTAGGTGCCAATTTTTCTTAATTTTCTTGCTTTATCTTTTTGTAAACAAACTGAGGGGTGTTTTTTTACGATCAAGTGGTGTATAAATTTATTTTATTTCCCTAATCACGGTTCCTCTCTAGTGGGAGGCTGCGGTTTGTGAGGAGGAGTTGGTGGTGCTAATAGTTCAACCCATTAAGCTGCATCACACTTGGAGTAGAATATTGCCTGCACATTTTCCTTCTTAGTAAGCCAACGGGAAAGAACCTCATTGTCTTTACACCTTCCAGAAACACAAGCACACCAGAGGATCTGGAGACTTAAATATCCTCTTTGTCATGAAGTGCTATCTGTTTGTAAAAGTGCAGTGCTTAAGCATCCACAGTAGTTTGGTAAGGGATGAAGGAGAAAGAATCAGAACATTTTGGCCACACCCTTCTGATCTGTTGTCAGCCCACCAGATCCAATAGGCACCAGCCACCGTTGGTGATATGTTTCTGTACTGGGACCAATATTCCAAGTGTAGGAAGCTCTCTTGGACACTACGTCGTGGAAGGATGGGTAACAATATTTTAAATTATTAAGATGTTTCAAACTTCACAGTGGAAACATTTTATTTGCTAGCTACTAATATTGTATATCATCAGCTGATTCCAGCTGACCTGGGCCATCAGTCAATCAATCAGTCCCATTTTAAAATAAGCACCCAATGTAGCTTAAAAAAACAACCCCAAATATAAAAATATAGCATTTAAAATAAAATAAAAAACCTTATTACAACATTGGTAGCATAAATGAAAGATAGCATAGGAGCCAATGCCAAAACTGAAAAAGGGGAAAGATGTTTTTATTAGGTTGTTCTTCAGGCTGTATTTTTACAAAATTAAATTTAAAAACCGGGCTAGAACCTTGGATCAGTTATCAGCTTTTCCATTTATATGTGGGAGAACATATTCTATGGAAAACATATTTAGCTCTACAGACACACCCATAATCTTGCAGCCTAAAAAGTTTAAAACAAACAGAGAGTTTTATAAACTTCCAGCATGCCTCCTGGTGGTGAGTTGGTGCTTGAAAGCTCCTTTGCAGATGCTGTCAGAAACTTCGCAGCCAAGTAGGGTTCCCACAAGGTCCATTTCTGAGGTTGGCTAGTCTATTCTGTTGGCAGTTATTAACTCTGCACACTTACCATAGCCTGGTAGCCAAACTGTGGTAAGTGTCTATGTTTGCTTCCCTGCGACTAGCCATTTTCTCCAGAATTGCAATTTTCGCTGTAATAATAATAATAGGCTAGGAAAACCCCTTCCCCTGAATTTCCCATTCCCTTGCTTAAACACATTGGCAGTTTTCTTAACCAGTGTGAATGAGTTACCCATGTGGCAAATTGTTTTTTCACTTCTCACCTTACCTATCCAACACCACTGTGAATCATTTGAATCCGGGCCCTTGTATGTTTGTGCCTGCTGTCTGGTTGATTTCAATTTTATTCCTTTTTTATCTACTTTCTTGAGCATGTGCTCAGGTGTTAATAAACCTGCAGTTCCTCACTCCTTGCTTTGCTTTGGTGTAAAACTGGACTCCACCATCTGACTCTAATCCTGGCAACCCTTTGTGGGATGTTGGTGGTTCTTTTTTGCTTTCACTCCCCTTACTAAGCCAATGGGATTGGAGTGGACTTTCTTCTTCTTGCATTGTCATTTCTCTATTCTAGCCTTCACCAACTTGTTGCCCTAGTGATACTTTGGACTACAACCCCCATCAACCCCAGCCGGCATGGCTGCATTGACTGGGGTTGATGGGAGGTGTAGTCCAAAACAACCAGAGGGCAACAGGTTAGTACTATTTCTTTGCCTCGAGCATGTTCTTCTCTTGCTTTTGAGCCTTTTATTGTCCTTCAAATTCTCTTTTCCCCCTGTTATCCTCTGGGTTCCAGATCTAATTATTTACCCTTCTTGCTTTCTGAGCCTTCTTCTCTAGTTTTTATACTAGGTGATGTTCGGTAATGCTGACATAAAATATTTTCTTGCTCTTCTTGATTCCTTTGAACTTTCTACCATGTATACTGATTCTGGTAGTCATGCTTTAGATAGAGGAGAAACTTCCAGACGTTGATTTGCCTAATTGTTCTTAATCCTTTCAACGATTTGACATGTGTGTGATCCCACTTCTATTCCCTCTCGTTTAACCTTTACTTTCTCCTGTGTTTGCCTCACTTTCTCTAATGAAAATGTAAAGATACTTCATTTTGCTTTCCCCATTAACATTGATTTTTCACATTTTTATTTATTTTTGTTGACCTTTGTCCATCTCAACCTTTGCTTGCATTGTAATTGAAATTTTCACTCATGTGCTTGACCCACTAAACATCTTTTGGCACATTACCCATTTATGCTTACCTCTTCTTCATGTGGTCTTGCTCTGCTAAGCACGACTTTTTCTTGATTATTATTACGCTCTTCCCCGCCCCCGGTCATTTTTTTACACTATCATTCTCCTTCTCTTCCTCCAACTTGTTCTCAGGGAGGTTTTTCGTTCAGGTATTTTTTGGAGTGTATGTGTCAATTTTTATTCCAAAAAAGCTGGCTGGTTTGTTTGTTTGTTTGTTTGTATTTTTAGTTTCCAGTCCTCTTTGTTCTCCATGTCATCATCTTTTGTACTCAATGAAATCTTCTTTATCATATTTTTTCCATTTTCTTTCCTTCCCTCTTTCTTAGAAATTCGTCACTGTTCTCTTGTCATGAAGAGCTATTACTTGTCCCCTTGATCCCATTTCCTTCTTTGTCTTAAACAGATTTCTTTGCTTCCTTTGAATTCTCAGTCTTTATTAAGCTACTGTGTGTTTGCCATCCTACTTAACATCTGCTTTAGTTTCTCCTATTTAAAATAGCAACAAAACCTTCCTGTGACCGTTCATTGTTGGCTAACTACCATTCTGTTTCCCTCCTTTACTTGATTTCTAAACTGCTTGAATGTTTTGTGGACCTGTTGGTGTTCCATTTTTTTATGACACACACTTTGATCCCTAAAAAGCTCTTTCCAGCCCTATCATTCAACATAAACTTCTAACTCATTTCCTTTTTCTGTTCAAACATCAGCTTCAGTTCTCTGTTCTTATTTTATCTTCCACTTCTGATAATATATTCTTCTTTTGCTGATCCTTCATCTTGTCTCTGCTATTTCTTCGTAATTGTTTTCTCTCCCACTTCAGTCTTTTTCAAATAATGTCTTATCTACTTGATTCTTTTTACCATGTTCCTTCTCTTTATCTGTCCCTGATACCACTTCCCTGGTTTTCAAGCTTTCATCCTCCTCTTCCCTCTTTAGATTTTGTCAAAAGCTGTTATTTTCTATTGTTAAATATGGCTAAAGCTCATTCTTGTTTGTTTTTTGTCTTGTTTTCACATTGCTATAATGCACATTTAGCCACTCATCCTTACTTTGTTTTCAATTCCTGTCTTTTCTCTTACATCAGGATTATATGTTTCTGTTACTGATTTCTCTGCATATATTACCTTGTTCACATTTATTTTCACATGATTGACTTTTAAATATATCCACTCTCTTGCATCTTCTTCTCTGATAATCAATAGATTACCTCCCACTGTTCAAAAGATCTCAAGAAGCATCATTTTAACAATATATGGTTCTAAATTTGGAATTTCCCTTCTCCTTCTGAAGCATAATTATTCTGCATTTCATTTTTTTGCTGTCTTTTTAAACCTGTTTGGAGAGGGCCTCCTTTCCTATGTCTTCTGTATAGTCCCTAGTTGTTAAGATCCATAATAAACATTACATTATAGCTAGGCTTTTATCATTGTGGTTTTGAATAATTACTGTAGCTCTGGAGAGATTTGACCCTCTTGATTATTTCCCCTTTCAGCTTCCTTTTGAGCAGTCCCCTCAATTATGAGAGGTTTCCTCATTGGAATTCAAATCCACGTTGGACTTCTTCAAAGTTGTTCAATTACATATATGTGGATTTAGACAGCATTGTCTCTAGACACATCTCACATTAGGTCCTGGGTACCATTTACAATTAAGTCCATGGTCTTTTCCCTGGGAGGTAGAATAATTGGGATGGTATGTACAGTAAATGCATTATATTCGTAAGAATAAATCGGGGGGGGTGTATAAAACTTTCCCCCCCAAAAGTCATAAATCTCCAACCCCCTTCTCCATGGAGCAGAAAATTATGGAAATACATTTCACCATAGTTGCAGGTGTGTGTCTGGTAGGTGCCAAACAATGGGGTTTTCAATCAAGAATGTTATGAAAGGATAATAAGTTTCCAAAAGGTCGTCCAATCTCATTTGTTGACCAAATCCCTCGGTTGTTCTGATAATGCTATCTTCCATACTTTTTGTCGCCACATAGAAATTTGTAAGGCCTTGTCCACACTTTCGCTTGCCCCATGTCTAGGAAGCATGGGCCCAAGTGGTTTGCCCCACACATTCCAGTGGTTTTGCCTCCCCCCCCCATTTGTTCTTTCTATTGTTCAGAAAGCTAGCCTTGGCACACGAACATTTTGTCTTGTGATGAGGTGTATTTCCTCAAAGACCTTTTGCTGGAAAGGTTCTGCTTTGGTACATGCCCACCACATCTGGTACCAATGTCATTACATCTCCTCTAGCAAAGGAAGAAGGATGACTTGCTAATACAGTTGCACTTTAGCAGTGTTAAGTGCCACCTATGCAATAATTTAAAAATATATTCTTAATACATGTTGATGTGTATTAGGGCCTAGGTTATGCCAGTCCTCTTCAGTCTGAGCCTCTAGGTCTAACTCCCAAAGATGTTTCATAGAATTAAGTTGGCCTACTTGTAAATCACTGATTATCTTACAGATTATTGATAATATTTTTTGATAGTGTACATTTGGTGTTCAGAATTAGATTTTCAGTTGGTATTAGAGACCTGGAGGCATGCAAGACAGCAGAAGGGTTGGATATAAAATAAAATATTCTTGTCCAGGCATATGTGGGGTAATCCCCTTGGTCAGGGAGTGAACCAATCATCTGTTTCAGTTGCAGGGTGGAGGGAGTTACCAGCTAGAAGCATGACTTGCAGCAGGTTGTAGAGAGATAAAGTAGATAGAGAGATAAGGTGCTTCGTGTGTCAATTGCCGTTGAAAAATCTTGTTACACATTAAACGTCATCTAGTTTGGGTTGGCATTTGTCTACTCTGCTGGTATATATGCTGTTATTTTGGGAATTTTAGTTAGTCTTGTCCAGATTAGAAGGTAAATTCTGTATTTATTTACAGCCCGCCAATCCATGTAGATAACTCCTCTACAAATATAAACTGTAAAACATTGAGCATCCTTCCTTCATTTTAGATCAAGGATTTGATTGTGCTGCCTGGATTTTTTCCCAGTACATTGGTTTGGAACAGGAGTGTAACAGGAAATACTTTCAGAGTCTGTGCATGCATTGCATTCCTTTCCCGCCCTGAGAGAGGGGCCAACAAACAAAGCTTTCTTCTAGTAAAAAGAGACAAGCTGCACAAAGTTCAACAGCAGATGCAGCCACAGAATCCAAACATCCTTTTCTGCCGAGGGAAAGAATTCAGTCTGCTAAGTTTAACACACATACATACACACGAAACAAAACAGTGTTGTCATTTTGAGATCTAAAGCTGGCAAATATATACCAGCTTCATTTAGTTGCCGTTCCTTGTGGAAGTTTGCTTGCTGTGATGAGGCATTGGAATGACGCATAGAGTAGTAAATAGTAATTTATCTAAAATATAGAACAATCCAGACAGCAGGCTGCTGGATTAAATGAGTATTACTGTGCTTGACTTTTCAAAATTCAGATCCTTTTTTTAGTGGTGCACATTTAGTGCATCTCATTTGGTCCTGTATGGAAGACAGAAGTCTGGACAGATTGCTTAATTCATGGGTAGGCAAACTAAGGCCCGGGGGCTGGATCCGGCCCAGTCACTTTCTAAATCCGGCCCGCAGATGGTCCAGGAATCAGCGTGTTTTTACATGAGTAGAATGTGACCTTTTTTAAAAAAAATGCATCTCTGGGTTATTTGTGGGGCCTGCCTGGTGTTTTTACATGAGTAGAATGTGTGCTTTTATTTAAAATGCATCTCTGGGTTATTTGTGGGGCATAGGAATTTGTTCATTCCCCCCACCCCCCAAATATAGTCTGACCCCCCACAAGGTCTGAGGGACAGTGGACCGACCCCCTGCTGAAAAAGTTTGCTGACCCCTGGCTTAATTGCTGTAGGAGATGAAGTTGACCGTTTCACCCAGTGAAAGCAACTTTCCTACGGTAATTGGCCTATAAGCCCTTATCACCTAAGCTGGATATTTTATATCACGTTTCTTCTGAAGATGTTGCAGTTCATGCCTCTGTGAAGTCTCATATTTTGGAATTACATACACACAGAGGCT
The DNA here is from genome assembly GCF_964270895.1 of Podarcis filfolensis. Lineage (NCBI taxonomy): Eukaryota > Metazoa > Chordata > Lepidosauria > Squamata > Lacertidae > Podarcis > Podarcis filfolensis. Next base: position 50,472,373 of record NC_139614.1, on the reverse strand, counting down.
CAAACCTGAAAGAACTCGGCCATAGTTGGACACTGCCTTATGCCGTCAGTACATTGGTCCATCAGACTCAGTACTGTCATTGCTGATGGGCAGTGAATTTATAGGTTTCAAACGGGTCATCTCCAGTCCTTCCTGGACATGCTGTGAATTCAACCTGGGATCTGCATACAAAGATTGTGCACTGGCCCTTTCCCCTCGGGCTTTTGGGGACTGAAAGAGTCATGTCTGCTTTCTTACAAAGTCTGCTTAATATTTGGTTTTCATTTAACTGTTCATGCCTGGTAATGACAAGCATGTTTTAAGCTTCAGAACAGTTCCTCTCATTGTGGCCTCCTTGGCAGCCAGGAGGGAACTGGACAAGGCAAAGCTTAATGCAGCCTCCAGCTCACTTACTTTGCATTGGCCATCCAGAAGGATAGTGGGCTGAGCTTCTATCTAAGCTCCAGGGCACTCCCAAATGTGTGTCTGCACCACAGACCTTGGGGGAATATTAACGAGATAAGCAACTCCATTATTGCCTCTACAGAGCTTAACTTAATTTTTTTTGCAATTAGCATAATTTTAAGATCGCTGAAATTACTAATTCCCCTCCTTCCCAAACTGAAATACATTCTGGATCAAGTAAAGACCCTTGAATTAAAACCTTGTCCAGGACTATAGAGGAACAATATTTGGCATGTACTTCCTTTCCTTTCCTTTTTAACTTAGCAATCCTTCTACTGAACAGGAAACACATGTTGAATTTACTAGTTCTTCCTATTGGGTCTAGTCTGATTTGCTTAGCTATGGGAATAAATTACATCATTTGTTAAGTATTTGACAGAAAAGAGGAAGTGTGCGTGTGTGGAGTGGGAACTGAAGTGGATAGCAGATAGCACCATTTTAGGCTTTTCAGTCACCATTAACTCCCTGCAACAATGAATGGGCGTTTTCAGAGCAAGAAAATCACTTCCTGAACGGGACTGAGAAAAATATCAAGAGTGCATTCATGCTTATAAAGCTGAAATAAGTTCAGGTTGCTGCTCTGCTCTAGTTCTGATTTTTTTGGTGATGGTTCAGATAAGAGCCAAATGTTTGCCCAGCACTGAGCTAACTTAAACATAGTGATACTGGAGTGATTAAGGGAAGAATGTGATGCTCTACTCCCTGCCTAATTAAAAAAGAAAGAGACTTTTTATTGTACATATTTGTACACAAGTTGTACACAACTTATATGCTAAAGGTTCCGTTAGCCTGGTCTGGTTATTTGTTTAGTCGTTTAGTCGTGTCCGACTCTTTGTGACCCCCTGGACCAGAGCACGCCAGGCACTCCTGTCTTCCACTGCCTCCCGCAGTTTGGTCAAACTCATGCTGGTAGCTTCGAGAACACTGTTCAACCATCTCGTCCTCTGTCGTCCCCTTCTCCTTGTGCCCTCAATCTTTCCCAACATCAGGGTCTTTTCCAGGGAGTCTTCTCTTCTCATGAGGTGGCCAAAGTCTTGGAGCCTCAGCTTCACGATCTGTCCTTCCAGTGAGCACTCAGGGCTGATTTCCTTCAGAATGGATAGGTTTGATCTTCTTGCAGTCCATGGGACTCTCAAGAGTCTCCTCCAGCACCATAATTCAAAAGCACCCATTCTTCGGCAGTCAGCCTTCTTTATGGTCCAGCTCTCTCTGGTTATACTCATGTATAAAAAAGGTGTATATATTGAAAGCGATGTTCATCCAAATGCAGAGGCTCTGTACTTGCACTGCATTGAACTTGCATCCATAGTTCCAGATCCACATATGTGAATGAAAGTCTATTTATACACAGCTGGGTGAGGACAAGGTGCTGAAAACATTCTAGATAACATAATTCTACATCTTACTGTGCACAGACAGATACTACAAGGGCACCCATTCCCCATTACAATCTCTGCTCTGAACCCAGTGCAAAGACGTTTGCTTCTGTTTTTATGCGTTTCATTTCTGTGCTGACGTTATATTTTAATGGGGGGAAAAGTCTCAGAGCAGTTTAAAACACATGAAAACATCAAATAAAACCATCCAGAACAAAACATTACAAAGGTGGTCCACTACAGAACGGACATTGAATGCAGAAAAGTTAACAAAAAAATTATCTTAAACATTTCAAAAGAAAGCATTACTAAAGGAAATAAGATATACAATTCACATTTAACTTGTTTCTAAAGCCCAATAAAAAGTTATTTTAAAAATAACAATGAAATGCACATTTAAAACAGCATAATTAGCAAGAGAATAGCTGATTATCATAAGCATAGAACTTAACTGTTACTGTTGCTGCCATGGTGGTTCATGACAGGGGGCAGCAGTGGAAGCCCACAATCAGTGACCTGAGTCTGCACTAAGAGACAGTCAAGATGGTCTCTGGGTTCTTCAGCAGCCTCAACCTTTGTAAAGGTAAAGGGACCCCTGACCATTAGGTCCAGTCGTGGCTGACTCTGGGGTTGCGGTGCTCATCTCGCTTTAGTGGTCGTGGGAGCCGGTGTACAGCTTCCGGGTCATGTGGCCAGCATGACTAAGCCGCTTCTGGCGAACCAGAGCAGCACACGGAAACGCTGTTTACCTTCCCGCTGGAGCGGTACCTATTTATCTACTTGCACTTTGACATGCTTTTGAACTGCTAGGTTGGCAGGAGCTCACCCCATCGCAGGGATTCGAACTGCTGACCTTCTGATCGGCAAGTCCTAGGCTCTGTGGTTTAACCCACAGCGCCACCTGCGTCCCCTCAATCTTTGTAGCTGGAGTCAATTAGGGCCTTGCCCTCCCAAGGCCAGTTTGGAAACAGGCTTGCAAAGCGAGGAGCTACCTTCCCTGCATTGTAAAAACACTGTGAAATATTTTTGCAGCTAATGAATTTTGTATCTCCCTTGTAGTTACAATTTAATGAAAAGAGGAAAGATTAATTGAATGCATTGGTAGGATGATTAGTGCATTGATCAGAGGTGACATGTGCATTTAAAGTACTGGGGGTGGTAGAAGTAGCCCACCAAAACCCTCCTACCGCCTTACTAGAGGTGTGTGCTACTTCAGGTAAATAGTATGTGGACGTGCGTCTAGACTACTTAGCAATTGTTTTAGACCAGATATATGTTGGAAAGTTTTTATTTTTGATTGGTTATTAGAAGGAGGATTCCCTTCAATGACTTTTGCTCTTCATGTTTTTAACCAACGTGGCATAAGATTGATAGTGTGTTCCTTTACATATTGGAATCGTTGGTTAAAATGATATTAAGAAAATGCCAAAAATTAAAATAAATTTTGTCTTGCATGCATAACATGGGGAGCTCATCCTCAAGCAGATACTAGTTTCACTGCTCAGTGCCATCCTGGAATCTGATTCTGGTGTAAATTATATTTTCTTGCTATTGGGAATCATGTGCATGTGTTATCTTGGATCTGAAAACCATATGGATTTCATGTGCATTTTCTAGGAAGGATTTGGAAGCAAACAGAAACCAGGTGATCTTTCATAGCAGAGCAGGGAAACAGAATTTAGGGTGGACATGTGTCCTGCTTTTCAGAGGTCTGTCCTCTATTTGATGGGTTGTCAGGTCATATTCCATATTCCATGATATTCTATATAGTATTTAAAAGAAAAGAGCTCTAAGAAGGGAGAGCAGGTGCCTTGAAGTTGGACATCAACATTTAACAACAGCAGACTGAACAGGCTCATAGGTTACTTGGTCACTGTTATCTCCATATTGGGGAATTGTATTTCTTTTTAAGTTACACTTAACTGTTTCTAAACCTACATCCATATACTTCTTTTCTTACCTTTGAGAGCCAGTGTGGCATAGTGGTTAGAATGTCAGACTAGGATCTGGGAGATCAGGGTTCGAATCCCCACTTGGCCATGATGATCACCGGGTGACCTTGGGCCAGTCACTGCCTCTCAGCCTAACATACCTCAAAGGGTTGTTGTGAGGATTAAATGAGGAGCAGGAGTACCATGTATGCTTCCTTGGGGGTGGATATACAGGCAACTCCCCATTTGCAGGTGTTTGGCATATTTTCAGCACCGGAAGAGAGCAGGAGCAGAATGGGGCAGGCTTATGCATGTCCCCCCAACTCATGCAGTGCCTTGGAGTGCAACCCCCGCATAAATGGGGAGTTGCCTGTAAATGCAATTAATAAGTAAATGATACTGTTTTTAAATTAGCATGTGGAAAGTTCATGCAAATTTCTGTCCTCTTTTGCCCTCTCTCTAGCAATGCGCACGTGTCCACCCTAACAGAATTGTCCCCTCTTTGCTCTTTTCCTAATGTAAATCTGAGGCCAGGGCTCTAGAAATAACTAGCTGAGCTTCTCAGCAAACTGCATCATTAGCACCTCATTACCCTGGATATTACTAAGCAGCTATTCCAATATGTGCTGCCTGGGAAGTGTGTGCGTGCTATGAGGTCACTTCGCAGCCATGAACTCCCGAGTTATTTGCTGAGCAGCGTTTTTGGAGTTAATTTACGAGCAGCATCCCTATGAACAGCTGGTCTTGCAGCATAATGGAAGTGTAAATGGGGAAGTTCAGAAAGGTGTGAGGAAAGGCAGCACAGGCTAACAGCATACCCATTCTGCATTTTTGGAGGACGCCTGTGCGTGAATTTGTTTTATGTGTATGCATCAGTGTATGCTGACCAACGCACAGTCTTCGCAGTAAGGCTCTATTCCAATGGCATGAGTATCACAATGGATCTGCTGCAGCCTTCATCCACCTTCACAGCTGTTGTAACATACCACTTGTTATCTTCCACATGTTCTGCTGTTGAGGACTGCTTGGATCATTCTATGTCTGTATCTATTAGTACAGCGTTGAAAATTCCCTTTGTTAAAAGGAAGGAATGTTTTCTTTAGTAGAATAGAATTCTTTCTTAGAAAATAGTAATCACAAGCAATAAAAACATGAAGCTCAATGCCATGTAGAACTTCACTACAGTGGTACCTCAGGTTAAGTACTTAATTCGTTCCGGAGGTCCGTACTTAACCTGAAACTGTTCTTAACCTGAAGCACCACTTTAGCTAATGGGGCCTTCTGCTACCGCCGCGCCGCCAGAGCACGATTTCTCTTCTCATCCTGAAGCAAAGTTCTTAACCTGAAGCACTGTTTCTGGGTTAGCGGAGTCTGTAACCTGAAGCGTATGTAACCTGAAGCATATGTAACCTGAGGTACCACTATATAGAATTTAGAATCAAAAGAATATATGTGAAGCCAAAATTCACCTGTAAAACAAAGCCACGACTAGAGATCCACAAATGTGCCGCCAGTGGTGATCATGTTTCTGAGACTCCGCGAGTTATTTTCTACCCCGGTGCAAAATGGGCAAGACCAGGCCTCCAGATAAATGGCTGGGGGAGCCAAAGGCATCATTGCTTCAAAAGGTCAGCAAACCACAGTGCATCCCAGCTGAAAGTTGTAGCAATCCTTCCGTGGATGCCTTTTGAAAAACTCCTTCGGAAGATTTGGCGAGCTAGCTTTCCTGGAATTGCTACCTTTTCTAGGACTTGTTGTTGACTGCTTGAGCCCCAACATAGGACCGTGAGTTCTCCTGTGCTAATATAGTGGCTGAGTGAACTGTGAGCCAGGAAACCCCTGTCCCAGGAAATCTGTCACCTCACAAGGGGTCCCTTTAAGCAAGCTGCTGCTCTCTTGGATTCAACCTACTACCTACAATACGAAAATAGTGTTGGCCAAGCTTATTAGGCAGCCATAAGATAATGTGGTGAAAGGCTATATTCTCTTATTGGAATGCTTGAATTGCACAAAATAAGTAATTATTTACTGCTACTGTTTTCCTTGCTATCAGTTAGCATATATGTGTACCTTACTGTACAGAGCTACTGCATATCCGTCTGCCACTTAACACTATATACATTGGGTTTTATATTCATCTGTAACTCTTCATTTGTTGCTTTATGATGCTGTCTGCATATTCTGTCATTTTAACTCTGCTTAAAAAGAATAGAATCCTAAGGGTAGTATGACAAGCCAATTTATCAGCGGGACTTATAACCACCTTACTTGCTCGTACATGTGGCACATACTTGGCTGCGTGCCTCTCCTTTAGTGCAGTTACTACTGTGAAACACTCATTTTGTACTCACGCACATGCACTTTAATACAGGGTAGCTCTTCACTGCTTGGTTAGGCAGCTGTTCTTTTGACTGATCTATATTTAAAGTCCAGTAAAAACATCTCATGCTTTTGGAAATAATAGCAATTTGGACGTGGGAAGGTGAGGAAGCTGTAGCTGGCTTTAAAAGCTGCATTGATGTTTTGACTTGAAAGTGTCTCCAGAAAAATGTCTTAAGTAGAGTGAGCATCTTGTGGAGTGGCTGCAAATGTGACCGAGAAAGCAAACAGGGGGTTTTATTTGTTCCTTAGTGATCGTTTTGCTACACCATTTGGAGCCTTTACTTTTTTGGAATATCTCTCGTATGGAAGAATGAGTTTTTTTCTCCCTTCTTGTTGCTGAGTTAGCTTCCCTAAATGCGAACTCCTCAGCATTTGGCATTTTTAATATAAATTTGAGTAAGATTTATAGCACCTGTGCAAACAAGTGTTGCAGGTGAGCTACTCTCCTGCTTTTCCCCCACCCCCAATTGGAGAAATATGGCTGGGAACTCTAAATGCTACTGTCATGCACCAGGAATGCTAAATGTGTTGCCTTGGGGATTGGAAGTTGGAGTCTGACACTGAGTGCTACCTTTTGAGGCTCATCCTGTATGCCGGAGCGAAGAAGGAAAAGGGTGGTCTGCAGGCATTTAATAATATAATGTTGATACATAAATTGAACCTGATGTCTCTCATGCATTGGGATACAGAATGGGTACCGTATTTTTCGCTCTATAACACGCATCTGACCATAACACGCACGTAGTTTTTAGAGGAGGAAAACAAGAAAAAAATATTCTAAACGAAACAGTGGATGTATGATTTTTATGGTTCATGCTGTGGCCACAGACATGTGATCTGATGGTGAGTTTGGGGTAGCCCAATGCAAAAATCCTGAGGATCCATGTGGATCCGTGCTTTGTAACCACGTTTTAAGTGGGGAGGGAAGGAAAAGCACTCAAGGGACAAGGAGCACGCGTGGAGAAGGAGTTCTTTGGCGAGCTGAGCGGGGAGGAGGGAGGGAAAGAGCACTGTTGCTTTAAAGGTATACTTAAGGTATTTGCCCTGTGCCTGGGTTTTTTTCCATTTAACAGTTTGCAGCCTTTTCCTTCCACTCCTTGTTTTGAGGCAGAATAGATTTGAGCAAGTGAGGAGGACTTGGATTGCAGGGGATTCGCCATTAGCTGTGTAAAAGCGCTCCTCCTTGCAGCCTGAGTGATAAGCAGCAATAGAATGGAGCACAAAAAAGTGGTAGGGGCACTAGGACCCAGACAATGCTCAAATCTATCCTGCCTGAAAACAAGCTGCTCCCTCCCAGCGGATCAGTGAGACGTGGGGATTTGCGAAGTTTTCCCCTCTCCCTCATCCCCAGCCTTTTTTTTTTTACTTCCTGGTTTTCACTGCGTGGCTCAGAGCTCTAGGTTGGTTTTATTTTGCTGCTAGTTGCTTAAGTTTTATCTTTCCTGCCGTCCCTCTGCAGCCTCATTGCTCTGTTTAGAGAGCGCACGGACCTTTGCTAGCATCTGTCCCTCCTCCCGTGTAAGCGGCTGCTGCCCGCTTTGCTGCCATGGCTCTCCTTCCCTCCCTCCTCCCCGGCTCCAGGTCGCTTTAAAGCAAGCAAAGCGAGAGCCTCGTAGAGCGTGTAAGCGGCTCCCGCTTTGCTTGACTGACGGCAGCCATGGCTCCGATCCGTGCATTCGCTCCGTAACACGCACAGGCATTTTCCCTTACTTTCTAGGAGCAAAAAAGTGCGTGTTTTGGAGCGAAAACTACGGTAGGTCTTTTCTTGATCAACTCAGAACTCTGTAGGAGGACAAAACCAAAACAGCGTTATGTATGGACCAAACATGTTGTGACTGGTCCAGAACTGCACATCCTGGTGAAGCATTTGCCTCTTTGACTGCATTGAAACAATGGCTAATAAGTGGTCTACAGATAGCACTGTTAGTGCCATTATGTGAGAGTCTTGTTTTCTTCGCTCTTCATCGCCTTTCACACAGAACCTGTTTCATATCCTTATTGGCTCTATGATGGCCCTTAGACGGTGGCACAAATGCAGCAGGTTCTCATTATCCACCACACTAAAGTACCATAACAGCTTTGAATTGCAACTGTATAAACTTTTGATATCAATTCAGAATATTCACTATGCATTTAATCAGTAGCATACACCTTGAATATTCAAATGTAAAATTCTGACATTTAGGCAATTTTTTTTTACTGCTGGGGGTTTTTCTGGGAGGGGGGGTGCTGTATAAGAAGTATAAAATAGTTTTCCAGGAATGCTTCCTATGTACATTTAAAGATAATTTGCTAGCTTTCCCCTTTTTCTTAAGACAATAACCGCAAGATATAAAATTAAAAGTTGTAAAGAGCTGATAAATTCATTTAAAAGGGTTTCTCAAGTGTTATATCTCACACTTGCATCACAGTAACAGACATAGTCCTTGCATAATTTTGCAAAACTATAAAGATGCCAAAGGTTATTCCAGAACATCTTTCCACAAGGAAATGTGAGTCAGTGGTAGGCTCAAGTCATGTGCTTTTGAGGCACATAGGCTATGAAGTAAAACCATTTCACATTAATTTAAATGGTTTCTTGAAACTCCAATCTTGTGTAAGGTACAATATGGCCTATATGCTGCTGCGCTATGAAAATTCACCTTTGGATAGACTTCTGCGTTAGTTGTGCAACACAAACATCTTCCTTGTGTAAGAAATTGAAAATTAGTAACACAGATCCACTGAGGTCTTAATAATGTACACATCTGCATCTTTAAAAAGTATATTTGATCATAGGTAGGACCCATCTAGGGCAGCCTTAAGTACAGGCAATGACCGATTTACGCGTGTCCAATTGATGCGTAACAGCACATTGCAGTGACCTGGAAATGGCCAGAAAAGGCCTATTCATGCTCTGCCGACACACACGTGGGTCAGGAGCATAACCCCACATGAATCAGTAACCCTTCCTAAAAGAGGTTTGAATGATCTAGGCCTGGATATGAAATGGCTCTCCACCCCCACCCCACCCACCCACCTACCCACTTGGTATAATGGTTTGAGGCTTCTTCCATTCACACTTGAGGTACTTGATCTGATAGGGCTTATTTTTCTACGTCTTTTGCTTAAGAGACTTGCCTTATGGTTACTTAATTCATTCATAAGGTTCCTCCCCTCCCCCTTTTATTTTTGTTTTAGAACCAATATAACTGCAGCTGGGTAATCGTTCTTTCTTATTTTAATTGGAGTTGGCCACACACAAACAGTCTGCATTTCTTGAGAAAGAGAACTGCAGGAAATAGGTAATACTACCCACCACTTGCATGCCAAGCTGTGGCCCCCTCGGAAGAAAATATGTGAAGATTTCAGCCATGTTATACAGCAGTGGTTGACAGTAAGGAAGCAGGTGGGCTGGAAGGGATAAAGTCCATTAGGGCTTGGTTGATCTGCCAGCCACCCAGGTTGCCTGCCACTGCGTCTTGGGAAGGCAAATCATGAAGGTATGGGCCCTTTTGTTGCTAACACTCTATAAGAATTTTGCATCCTCTGGAGTGCAAAATTTACATACTAAGTAAAGACCTAACATGGGGCTTAGTCTTTGGTAAAATATCATTGACCATCTCTTTTTGTTCCAAAATGTGTTTATTTCTGCCAGAAACTTTCAAAAGCCTGCATGATTTGCTCACATCTGAGTCGGATGGAAGTAGACAAAGACCCTTCTGGTTTTGCAAGCATAACTCATAATAATAATTAATATTATTTATTATTTGTACCCCACCCATCTGGGCGGCTTCCAACAAAGATTAAAAATACATTAAAATGTCACACATTAAAAACTTCCTTGAACAGGGCTGCCTTCAGATGTCTTCTAAATGTCAGGTAGTTGTTTATCTCTTTGACATCTGATGGGAGGGTGTTCCACAGGGCAGGCGCTACTACCGAGAAGGCCCTCTGTCTGGTTCGCTGTAGCTTTGCTTCTCGCAGTGAGGGAACTGCCAGAAGGTCCTTGGTGCTAGACCTCAATGTCTGGGCAGAACGATGGGGGTGGAGACGCTTCTTCAGGTATAGTGGGCCGAGGCCGTTTAGGGCTTTAAAGGTCAGCACCAACACTTTGAATTGTGCTCGGAAACGTACTGGGAGCCAATGTAGGTCTTTCAAGACCGGTGTTATGTGGTCTCGGCGGCCGCCCCCAGTCACCAGTCTAGCTGCCGCATTCTAGATTAGTTGTAGTTTCGGGCTCCTTCAAAGAGCGCATTGCAGTAGTCCAAGCGGAAGATAACCAGAGCATGCACCACGCTGGTGAGACAGACTGCGGGCAGGTAGGGTCTCAGCCTGCGTACCAGATGGAGCTGGTAGACAGCTGCCCTGGACACAGAATTGACCTGCACCTCCATAGACAGCTGTGAGTCCAATATGACTCCCAGGCTGCACAGCTGGTCCTTCAGGGGCACAGTTACCCCATTCAGGACCAGGGAGTCCTCCACACCAGCCCACTCCCTGTCCCCCAAGAACAGTACTTCTGTCTTGTCAGGATTCAACCTCAATCCGTTAGTCGCTATCCATCCTCCAACCGCCTCCAGGCACTCACACAGGACCTTCACTGGTTCTGATTTGAAAGAGAGGTGGAGCTGGGTATCATCTGCATATTGATAGACACCCAGCCCAAACCCCCTGATGATCTCTCCCAGCGGCTTCATGTAGAAGTTAAAAAGCATGGGTGAGAGGATGGAACCCTGAGGCACCCCACAAGTGAGAGCCCAGGGGTCTGAACACTCATCACCCCCCACCACTTTCTGGACAAGGCCCAGGAGGAAGCCTGAGTTTCCAAGCTTTTGCCTCATAATGAAAACTACTCTTTTGTCGCCATAAGATCTAGAGGGGTTCATTTCAGGCCAGCCCTGGTCCTGTAGGGCAAAACTGTGAGCTGAGCTTGCTTTGAGAACCTTTACTCATAAATGTTTGTTAGGGGTTTCTCTATATAAAAGACATCAAGTGGTTCAGGAAGTAATGGAAGGAAATGGTGAACAAGCTATATTTAATCTGCCACAAAATAGCATTATTAGTACTATGCACATACTGGCTAGTCTGATGTGTGCATCAGTTACTCACCTCCTTAGTCAGCAATAACGATGCTAAAACTTCTGCAACCAGAAAGTTGCAACTAAAGCTGTTGAAGGTGCAAAGAGTTGTAAGATGCTTGAGCTGAGAAACATTGGAGAGGGGGAATACTTTGTATTGTACAGGGCAATGCTATTCAGTATTTTCTTTAAATCAGACTTGTGCTTTGCCTCTATCTTAGGCAACAAGAAATTGTCTGCAGGCAGGTGCATGAATTCCATGTCCTTGAGCAAGGAGATCGGCAGAAGAGGGACATCCTAGCATAGAAACCAGACAGGCTTCAGGGGGGATTCTCCAGCCTTCCTCTGACAGCTTCCAGCAGGCCAGTCGCTCCTGTGAGTTTATGTTGGGTGGCCATCCATCATGGATGCTTTAGTTGAGATTCCTGCATTGCTGGGTGCTGGACTAGATGACCCTCTGGGTCCCTTCCAACCCACAATTCTGTGATTTTATGTAAAAGGCTGCATGAATCCTTCTAAGTGTTCTCCAAGAACACAAATCGGTAGTCACACCTGGTACCTTTGCCTGATCCACACACACACCGAGTTTGTAGTGAAGTGCAGGTAGAGACCATTTAGGGTTATTCTGCAGGAATAGTGAAGCAAGTGTAAAATTGTTGCTGTGAATGCCTGGATCTAGGTCATTCAGTATGTTGCTGTAGGGCATTGCCACATTTTAGCTAAATGTAGGTAGGTGCTGACAAAGTGGGACCAGACTGTAGCCTGGATAAGGGTCTTGATTGCTTGCTGTGCTAGCAGCACACCTCCCTGTCACACCATTGTACTAGTGCAGGAACTGAGCACCATGTTGTCCACTAGAGTCAGTTGATACCCAGTCATATGCTCTGGCATGGGAACTCAGCTGAGGTACAGTGGTTTATAAAAGGTGGATCCAAATAGGTGGCTAAAATGTTTTAAGATTACGTTTTGGGCTTGTCTGACGCACTGCAGGCTCTACAAGAGGCTACATGAGCCAACAGAGGCACTCATGAAGTATCTTGTACCTTAACGGCGTGTGGGGAGAGAGGACAGCATTGCAAGGGGGAAAATATATCTTAACTTTAAGGAAAACTGCAGAATCAGGACCGGGTGAGCTCTTCCGTGACTGACAGATCTAGCTTGTAGTCATAGGGAATGAAAATTAATCGCCTTCTGTCTCAACCCATAGTCAAAATCACAAATACCTAGCACCAAAGCCGCTGGAACAATTTGTCTACAATTTGACAGGGTTTTTCTTTTTCTGCCCAGGATGACTTCTCGTGCCTCCATTTTTAGACCAATTGTCCACAAACACGAAGGGAGAGTAAGTGATCCCCCCCCAAAAAATATTACTGCCGCCCTGGCAGGAATCTGCAGCTATCCTTCTGAAATTTGAGGTTTGGGTCCTCAGAAGGAGTAATCTGCCTGCAAACTTCATCTGGTTCTGCCCCAAAATGAAAGTTATAGCCTTTTTATGTTTTGAAAAAAACAAAGTCATGTTTTAGAGACATCCAACAAAACAGCTCCTGATCCAATTGATCCATTCTGAAGGGACTAATATATCTGCTGATTTCATCAAATTCTGTAAACTGGGGGAAATGTTAAAGTGTGTGTGTCTGTGTGTTTAAATTTCCCAATAGTGAATTTTGGGGAGGGGGGAGCAAAGTGGATTCAGACACCCAAGCTGAACTGGAAAGCTTTGAAATTGGCCTGAGCCAAATCAGGCTATTTCACCAAGTGCCAAATGGGGAACCTGAGCTGGATTTTGTGGTCTCTACCACCGCTACTACATAGTGTTTGTGCTATGCTGATGGAGGGGGAGGGTGTTTCCATGCACAGCTGACCCTTTTGCCCAAGCACTATCACAGAAGGCCTTTGAAAAAACCTTGCATTTCAGAAGCAGCTTGCTATGGGGCATAAGGTCCTGCTGTTTGTAGGAACACATTTAACCCCCCCCCCCCCGCCATTTCGGGCTTGCATCACTGGTTCCCCACTTACTTAAATCCTAGCTGTCACAACTTAATTACATATACAGATCACATCCAAGGCCAGAGCTGTGTCCTGAAATGAACTTTTGAACAGGTGCTTTTGACAGTCTTTGAAATGCATGTGTCAGCAATTTGTTTGGTTGTTTTGTTTGGTGTGGTTAGTTTTTTTCTGAAGGGCCGCAGAGGCACAGATGCCTTTCACATCTGCTGTGCCTACTCAAAGGTCCTGCCCAAATGGGTCGTAGATAGAACGTTCTCTTCCCTCCTGTATTGTTTGTCATAGTGCCATGGCAATTCCCCGTGTTTCTGACATCTTTCCGCAGGGCCTGCAAGACAGAGCTGTTCCACCAGGCCTTTGGTCAGGGCGCAGCCTGACCCCCTCCTCTGGCAATCTGCACAGAATTTTGCTTAATGGTTGCCATCAATTTGATTTTAATTTGATTTTAATTAATTTTATAATGAATGTTTTTAGAATGTTGGATTATTTTGATTGTTGTTAGCTGCCCTGAGCCCAGCTTCGGCTGGGGAGGGCAGGATATAAATAAAAAAAATTATTATTATTATTATTATTATTATTATTATTATTAATTGCATAAGAAACCAAAGAACTGCTTCACGCATTATTCTCTTGCTTGTTAAATATAAAGTGTGAATGTGATGGGTGTCAGTGTTTGCTTCAGCATAATGTGTAGCTTTGCTGTAAAAAGGCATGCAGGGAGACACACAGCTTAGCAAAATTATGTCCAGTATATTTCTCCGGTATAACCTGGCACTGCTGTCTTGACACCAAACAGCTTTGAAGAAAAGAGGCAACAATGCCTCCTGGCATAACTCAAAAGAAGATGATTAATAAGGCTTTCACCTTCAACATTATGATGTTACTTTAAAAGCAGTATGAACACATGTAAGATAACTGACCCATTTCTTCAAGAGCCTAGGAAGCTGTTACACACCTGACTTCAAATGTTGCTTTTCTTTACAGTGTCCCAATGTAATCTCAGTTTGAAGAAGCAGAGGAGTCGAAGCATCTTTAGCACTTTGTTCTGCTGCTTTCGTGACTACAATGTTGAGCCACCATCTACCAACAGCACCAGTGTCCTTCCTCCATTGGTGGAAGAAAATGGCGGACTTCAGAAGGTTGGCATCTTCTTGCTAACTTTTGCTTTTCGGATTAATGCGAACAAACCTTCCGTTAAAAGTTGTGTGCGGCTGGATATCCTGCAATATCATTTGGAAACCACTGAGCTGCAACCATGACTACAAGTTTCTGAGGAGTGGGGGAAATGTTGCAAAGTATGGCAGTTGATGAAACCATTTCCCTCCCCCCATTTGAAACATAATAAGTCATTTGCAGGCTGCCACAGCTGTTGAAGAAAACAATATCACTGTCAATTGCATGGCAAACCTAGCCTCTAGATGAAATGTCTGTGGTCTGGTTCAGGTTCACACTGCCCAATCGGCAGACAGGTTTCATGGTCGGGAAGCACCCTGCTTCCTCCTTTCCTTCCTCAGTTTGCTGCAGTAGGTTTTTGTGATGTCACGCAGCCTTAACCAAGGATTTCTGATGTCACGCAGCCTTAACCAAGGATTTCTTCCCAGCCACGGCTCGCTAGCTAGTATTTCCCTTAATGAATTGTGACGAGAAGATGGAGCAGTGTTGTTCCATTGCTGCACACAGCGTGGTGCTCTCTCTGACTTTCCTTCAAATCACAACATGCAAACACGCTTCAGAGGCCCAGCTCGAGGAGGCCTCCATATATTTCTTTCCACTTGGCGGTTGTGCAACTCAGCTGGATGACAGAGCACTGCAGTTGCTTTCTAGTTAGTGCAGCACTCTGCTATCTGAGTCCGTTGCTCTCAGGGGTGGAGCCGTGCCATCTTTAAATCATCACAGGCAACCTAGCAACTACCAAATTACCAAACAGGGCTAAGCCTGCTGTGGATCTGCTAACTTAATATTCTTCTCCCCCCCCCCCCACTTCCATTTTCCTTCTAAACTATTCCCAGTTGATGCTTAGCTCCACATACTAATTCGGGTCTGGAGTTTAAAGAGGAGCCTAGGAATTCCATGACAGCAGTTTGTGGAAATGGAAATGATAAGCGCATGCAGGTGCATGCTCTTGGGTGCAAGGGCAGAATGTGGTTGTGGATTGTTTTGCATCACAGCTCCTGCCTTTTAACTGATCTCTTTTCTGATATGCTGGGCAGGAAAAACTTGGCCATGTTGACTGTTTGGGAGGGAGGAGGGGACAGAGCTGATCCAACAGTCTTTTTTCTGGTAATTATGAGAAGAAGCAAAATGTGACTTTGCCTTTTCCCATATTCTTCATGAAATTGTGGCGAAAATTCAAGAAGATTGAACCGACGACACTTAGCAAGCTGTCGGGCTGACAAACGTTTTAAATAGAACTCACTTGAGGATATCTTTTTCACACTAGAATAGAATGAAAATTTCCTGGCATTCGGTGTGACAGCAAACTAGCTTGAGCGGTTGTTATATGAAGCCATCCTCTAATCGGCGGGTGTCACCAAAATTTTGGAGCATATTGCAAGCTAATGAAACTGTTAGCACCACACACACTGCAGGCAAGCACGTGCCACATCTTGTTCTATTATTTTGAAACAGAATGCTTCCTTCAAGCCTAATTTCAGTAGGTAAAGGTGTGGATACCAGCGAAGGCCTCTTTGGTGATTCTTGCTCTAATGCTGGAATCCTACCCAACTGTGAGCCACCAAGCCAAATGCATCCTACCAGCAATGTATTGAAGCTTGTCCTGGGATTAACTAGAGGTCTCCATGAACAGAAGACTTATTGGGCCGCTTGTGGACCCCAAGTTGTGCTTGCCTGCTGCAAATAGTTGCAGCCTCACGGCTACGCTGATAATTTAAAACAGGCAGTTTAATGACCGTGTTCAGATAACTCAAACGAATCTCGTGGATTTCCTAATTTTGAATTAATACTAATACAGCCTGGTTGTAGGTGTTCAGTGATTGTGTAATTGAATAGATAACCGTGGGTAAAACAGGAGACTGAACAGTAGTTTAAATAGAATAAAGTCAATTTTATGTTGAGGGTAATAATTAAAAGAATAGTTAAATTCTGAGTTGGAAGCGTAATGACAAAATCATCAAAGAAGATGGTGTTTAAGCTGCAGGTTCCTACATACTCTACCTCTTAAATGAAAAGGCCTATTTAGACTACTCGGGAATTTAACAATTATTCCTTTGGGAATTAATATCATGAAAATGCCACTTGAGCTGCAATCCTATACCCACTTGTTTTTGAGCAAGTGCCATTGAACTCAGTGGGACTTACTTCTGAGAGTAAACACATATAGGGCTGCCTTCTTAGGCTCTGTAGAAGAATATCTGTGTTGGTTCCTGCCAGTGAGAGAACTGATGGTTATTTCAGAAACACCATTGTCAGCAGCAACTTCCATAGATTGCCTATTCCGGTGAAGTATAATCTTTCCATATAAGAATTTACAGAAATCAGAGCTTGTCTCATAGACACAAAGCATTGCACTGGAGTAACTTCCAGTGCATCAGATTGTCTCTCTTCCTCTGGATCAAAAAATCTATAGCCTAAAACTGGCGAAAATGTAGAACAGTGCTATGACAGCTTGTCTCTCTTCTTCTGCCTGTAAGCCCTTTAAGGTAGGAGGGCAGGGAGGTCCAGTTTGTCACCCTGCTTGCTTGGGTGGACCTGTTATATTAAATGGAGAGTGGCAGGACCACACAACAGATGTAGACTGTTGATTCAGGGTGACAGTCTTCAGCCGTCAAACTAGGGCATTGCTAATCTCTGAGAAGGTAGTGTAGGATTTGCAGCAAAACATCGAAAACGTGTTTTCCTTGTGTCTTCCTTGCTTCAAGGCAGCGGCAACAAAGATACGAAACAAATTTAAGAGGAAGGAAATTGGAATCGTGTGAAATAAGATTCTGACATAACCACAGTGACTTCAGTTGCTCAGAAAATAATTAATAACTCATTGGCATTGACACAACTGGAAGCTGCAAGAAAAGTGGAAGGGGGTTAAAGTTATTTTTTAAAATAGACATTATGACAAAGTGAAGGAAGTGTGGTTCACCAAGGCTTAGCCACGAGGCTTAGGAAAGCGTTCGTGTTATTTATTTTATCTTATTTGTTAGACTTATGTGCTGCCCTTCATCATTAGATGTCAGGGCAGTTAGAGTGCATACAGAGTGCCTTTTCTTAAAACTTGAATAATCAGCCAGCCACTGCACATCAGGAATCAGAAGAAGCAGTTTCCAAGTTCACAAGTCATCTCAAATAGGCTGGCCTGAGCCTCACCTCTCACATCAAAAATTCTATTAAAAGGCGGGAGGGGGTCTTGTCCAGTGTTTCCGATTCAAACGATACTTTGGCACAATTTATATAGTCCCAATCCACCAAGCCCTGCTTCTAGACAAGCAGAAGGGCTCTTGTTCAACTCATGAGAACAAATGGATGTCAGAAAGCATGAGCGTCCGTTGGTTTTTCCAGTGAATGCTTGTGTTTATAGTGCAACACTAAAATAATTCTGAGTGGTAGAATTTTTAAAAGTTTGAAAGTGCACCCACCCACACGTGACAAGCTAGCCTGTCGTCTGTGTTTGAAAATATGGTAATTATTCTGAACACTAATTTTGGTTACTATTTTACTTTCTTGTCATCTTGGGGATTTAAATACTGCAGTACTGACTGAGCCCCTATGCATTTTCACTATTTACGGGTATTTTTTTGCAAATTTCTTTCAAACAATACTGTGGAGAATATAGGAATTAACAACTAGGGACCCACCTTTCTTACAAATGCTTCTGTTCTATTAACTGATAATTTTAGTTGCCATAGTGCTAGATCCTTTTTATTCATCTGGTTTCTTAAGCAACTTTTTGAGTTTCTGTTGGAATGGTTTGAGTACTAAATCTGATACTTCCACTTATTTTTATGTTCTTCTCTTTTGAAATACCTTACTCTGACAGTGACCTTTTTTTTTTCTCCTTTCCCCTTCAGGGTGACCAGATGCAGGTCATTCCCATACCAAGTGTATGTATTTTTATTCTTTTTCTTTTCTATTTTTGAATTTTCTTAATTTGGGGTTGGTTTAATCATTTATCTCTTGTGTTGAGTCTAGATTGATGTGGGTTTTTTTGTTGCATGCTGTAGGACCTTTCTTTTATACTAACTAATAAGATCTTAAGAGGATGAAGTACCAGTAGCTGATGAATACAAATCATATTAATGGGAACCAAATGAAACATATAAAGGTCTTCAATCTGTCTTGACCCATTCACTAAACCTTTGTCATTACACACTTTAAAAAAAATGGTTATTGCACAACAAACAGCATCAATTAACCCACAAGGTAACAAAATATAATGGATGTCCAATTTCTAGCACTGTGTACAGGCCTCCCTCATGGCCAAGCGTAAAGGAAATTTCAGCTTCTTTTTTTATTTTGATCAGACATGGGTGTTTTTTCTAGAGTGATAAGTGCCCATAACTACCTTAGCCTTATTGGACCAGAAGAGAATTGTTCCACATTCTTGGTGTTCCTTTAATCCATTTCCCAGTGGGCTTTAGGATTGCACCATAGATTTAAGCACCCTTCTATCCAGTGAATTTTTATCACCTGTGTCAAGTACCTTCACCTCTATTTTTTCTGCCCATGGCTGCCAAATTGTGCTGGCACCCACAGCACTTTTATCACAATACTGGCACCTCTTTCTTTTAACCCAAAAAGTACTGCTTATATCACTTTAACAGTCATGACTTGTCTCAAAGAATCCTAGGAACGGTAGTTCATTAAGAGTGCTGGGAGTTGTAGCTCTGTGAGAGGGGTCTCCTGACATCCCTCAGCACCCTTAACAAACTACATTTCCCACGATTCTTCAGGTGAAGCCTTGGCTATTAAAGTGGTATAAGCATGCTTTAAATGCATGGTGTGAATGTGACCTTGGTGGCTATAGGAAATTGCTCATCCCACAGCAGCATGCAGCCAAAGCTGCCTATAGCGACCAGCTATGTTTCAAATTCCTACCACATCCCAACTACCTCACATTTCTGATCAGTTTACAGGTTCATAGTAGAAATCCCACTACCAGCAGCCCTGTTGTTGCAGCACAATAAAAGGATCTCCATTTTCAGCTATCTGGCTACACACAGAGACTTACAATAAACACCCGTCAAAAGATAAGCCACCCCTTGCAGTTCCGCAATAGCCTTATTCAGCGGCCTGGCTTTTATTGTGTTGTGTGTTCCATTGCAGTGACCGCCAGAACAAAAGGCTGTTCATGTCCAAAGTACATTTGCAAACACTTGGTGGCCACCAGGCAATGAGGGCCTTACAGTGTAGATAAATATTATGTACATACTGGTTGAAATCTGATTCTGTTATGAATCAGCCATTTGTGTGACTGTTTCTAGTCTGTTATCAATCGGAGGCCTTAATCTGCTACCCGTGCAGGTACTTTCCATGTGCTTAAGGGGAGTTAGTTATGGTTGGCAGGGACTCAGTACCTTGGCTTGTTTGGGGGGTGAGGGAGGGGGGGGAAGTGTTTGTCATCTTCCAGTTAGTTGAGGAAATGCTATCTGATTTGGCCATACCAGATTTCTGTGGGATTTGTTCATCAGCATAAAAATCATCACTTCATGGGAGGGGAAGAGTGGGCAAAGCTCCTGTCGAAAGATGCAGTAACAGCAAAACGATTGCCAAGAGAGAGGGAGGAGGGATCATGCTGCCGCTCACCTCTTTAAAGCATCAGTTGCCTCTGGCTCTCATACACACACATCCCGAGAAGTTGGGAGAGGACTGTTCATGCAGGGTTTTGTCACACCGGGTCCCATGTTTCAACTGTGTATTTGTGAGAGAGAGAGAAAGGGACAGAGAAGCCAAACAATGGGATAATGGGTCGTCGGTGAGACTACAATACCTTGGCAGTGCTTTTCCTGTCCCATTTTGAATTGAGGGGCCATCACACTCTGACCACAGAGTAGCAGAATCACTTGAGCTATAGGGAGATTTACTGTGGAGCTCAGCTTTGGGTTTCTTAAGAAAAAAGATTAAAAGTGGGATTACACTAGGTTTCATGAAGAATCGTTTCTCTCATTGCATTCTTGTTAGTCTGTTACGAACTTTAGCTACTGGTTGTTGTGGAAGAGATTGTGATGGGTGGTGTTCTACGAGGAGTATTCCTGAAGATTTCATCCTCCTTCAGAATTGAGATTCTCTTCATTCTCATTGTTTATGAACAGGATTTTTTGTAGCAACACTGAAACCCACACACTAACTACATAAATCAATGTTTTCCATCTGCTGCACTTCCCAAACACATAAATGCATAAGAAGAGCCCTGTTGAATTAGGCCAAAGGCCCAACTAGTCCAGCACCCTCTTGTCACATTGGCCAGCCAGAGGCCTATGGGAAGCCCAGAAACAGAACCTGAACACAACACCGCTCTCCTCACTTGTGTTTCCCACCGACTGCCCCCAATATGTCCGTGTTACTCATCAGTGCTAATTACTACTGTAACAACTTCTCTGAGGATATGTTTCTAACAGTGCTTGGTCTTCCTGTGTCTTCCATTCAGCCACCAGCTAAATACCTCCTGCCAGAAATGACAATATCTGATTATGGAAAGAAATGTGTGGTCATTGATCTAGATGAAACACTGGTGCACAGTTCATTTAAGGTATGTATGCTATATAGTATCCTTTGTGATAGGCTGGTAGATGCATGTTATAGGCCATAACTGTCTGAAGAAACACACACAAGTCCTACAATGGAACCTACTCCTACCTCTCCCCCACCCCACAATGGTTGAAATATTAAGCATTGGGATCCAGTGCTGGATGCATCTGTTTTGGAAAGGGGAGCACATGTCTTACAGCATTTAGTGATGATTTAGATGTATGAATAACCATGGCAGAGGGAGAGCTTCCATATAGCCGCAAAACTTGGTTCCTTTCAGTGAAGCCACCTCACACAATGAGCTCCCAAGTGATGAGAATCCAGTGGGAATGCGCATGTGAAGCCTGTAGGCTTTTCAGTGAGGGAAAACTTCTGTAAAGGATCACTGCATTCCTTTGTAAGGCAGAGAAGAGTTGAATGTTCCTCGGCTGGCTCTGCAGCCATTTCCAGGAGTGCTGGCATAGGAACGAGGCTTCCCCTGATCCATGTTTTGTCTCTTGACCTAGCGGCCAGCCATACCTGGCATTTTATGATGGCACCAAGACTTCGTTTCCTAGATATTCTGTCTGATAAAGGGCTGCTGTGCAGGATAGCGGAATGAGAAGCTTCATAATGGAGGCTTTAAAGGTAAAGGTAAAGGGACCCCTGACCATTAGGTCCAGTCGTGACCGACTCTGGGGTTGCGGCGCTCATCTCACTTTATTGGCTGAGGGAGCCGGCGTACATCTTCCGGGTCGTGTGGCCAGCATGACTAAGCCGCTTCTGGCGAACCAGAGCAGCGCACAGAAACGCTGTTTACCTTCCCGCCAGAGTGGTACCTATTTATCTACTTGCACTTTGACGTGCTCTCGAACTGCTAGGTTGGCAGAGGCAGGGACCGAGCAACGGGAGCTCACCCCGTCGCGGGGATTCAAACCGCCAACCTTCTGATCGGCAAGTCCTAGGCTCTGTGGTTTAACCCACAGCACCACCTGTGTCCCTAATGGAGGCTTTAACTATTAACAAATCCCTGGGGGTTTCAAAAATGGATATAGGTGTGTGTTCTAGTATTTAGATTTTCATTTAAGCCTCCCATTTTGAACAGGCACTGTGTTTAAGTACTCATGATGCTAACTGCTTTATTTTGTGCATGTACTTCAGCAAATAGATTATATACCCTCAGTCCCCATCTTAACTCTCTCATCGTCTCCTAGACTCAGACTTTGTGTGTGTGCACAAAGTGACCACCCTATTAGTTCGTTTCACCTCATGCATATGTTGAAGTTGCCTGTTGCCCACAAAAACGTATGCTCAGTAAAACAGCCTCCATAAATTTCGCCTTGGCTTGGCAGCCAATCATTGTTTCCAGGAGCTAGTGCGATTATCTCACATCCTCTAAATTCAGCCTGTCTCTTTTGTACCTTGCTTTAATACTTTGAAGATGAGGTAAACAACAGTTTGTCACCAGTGTTACAATAAACGGCATGGTTGCCGTCCAGCAAGAGGTCATGTGACATGCTTTAGGGAGAGCAAGCCATCTTGGCATAACATTTTTGACAGTCATTTAAAAAGGCTGCCACCTCAGAATTTGGGTGGGGGAATAGCACTTCCGAATGCTCCTCTATGTTTAAAAAAACCAAAACACTCCCCACAGCAGGGTACATGGTGGAATAAATTTCTCCCACGTCTGCTAGGGTCTTATTTGCGGTGAACTTTTTTTAAAAAAATGTAGGAAAGTATTCAAAAATGAGATTCTCCCAAATGCAATCTGAAGTGGAGCAGTAAACCTAATTTTGTTGCTATATGTAGACCAGGCCTGAAAATGCATAGCCTTTGCCCATTAAACATGGACACACCTCCTTTCAAAATGTCTGCAACATGTTCTGAGTCCTTGGTAAAGGGAAAGCCAACTTATTTTCTTAACACATGGCGCACGAAAAGCTGATGCAGTCCTCTTTTCCCTCCTGGTGGTGTTAGTTGTTAGGACTGCACTTTCTGCTTCTTTCCCCCTTTTGGAAAGAGAGTGCATCACCAAGGTCCCCTCATTTCCTCTGCATTATTAACCAACATTAACCAAGGCTGCTACTTTCCCCACTAACTGATCTGTGAGTACAGATGTCAGAGAAATCCAGCAAAAATGGAAGCAGGAGTGAAAAATGACCATTTTTGCTTTTTTCGTGCTGTGTCCTGAATGGAAATCAATCCAGTGAATAAGATCAGTGTTCATTGTTCTCACTTTCAGTCCACAAATGATTACGTTCTACAACCCCGTTTGCATTCTGTTTCCTTTGCGTTGAAATGAATGGGGCAGAACAGCATAAAGAATCATAATTTATGTAATAAGTTACATGCAGCAGACAAGTAACTTAGTTTTTGGTGGAAGGTGAACTGCAGCGGAAGGGGGACGCCGCCGCATGTCATGAATGCAAAGCGGAAGAGAAAACGATGCCTTCTTCCATCCTTGCTGCGGGGGGGCCATTCTCAGTTTTGCTCAGACGAAGGGAAGGTTTCCCACCCTGCCCCTTCATGCAGCAGGCTGAAACCCTTATCTCAAAAGCAGGCCTG
This sequence comes from Podarcis filfolensis, assembly GCF_964270895.1. NCBI lineage: Eukaryota > Metazoa > Chordata > Lepidosauria > Squamata > Lacertidae > Podarcis > Podarcis filfolensis. The sequence goes on along the minus strand of NC_139614.1, from coordinate 50,448,937 downwards.
CTTGAGAGGAAGATCTGCTGCCTGCTCTACCTGCTGGCTCTCTTTGTGGAAGCCAAGCAAGCGCCGCCCCCCCCCCCCCGTGTGAGCACATGAATGAAAGCATCCTCCGATACCCATTGTTTCCATATTGCAAAAGCTGAAAGCGCAAATGTGTTTGTGCAATAGATTTGGGTTTGTGTGTAAATATGTGAACAGGATAATTTTCCAGCTCTTTGGCAGTTGTTCCGAAGGAGTTTTCTGTGCCGGTTGTCGTCAAGGTTTTGCAGGCTTCGACGGGAGCTGTGCTGTCACTCCCAGTATGTTTCCCTGGAGCATGTGCGGGGAGCTTACGATAGTACAGACTGTTCATGTTTTCTCAAACTGATTTTATTTTCACTTTTACCCCCCTAGCCAATTAGCAATGCAGATTTCATTGTTCCCGTTGAAATTGATGGAACTATACATCAGGTGAGCGTTGCTGTTTTCTATTCACCATTTCGCTGGTTTTGGGTGTGCTGGTATTCCCATGCATCTTTTCATGTCTGGGTGGGTAGCTATTGCTGGGACATTGTCTTTCCCTCTTTTACTTTTGAGAATTTCAGAAATCTTTTCCCATCATCAGGAGACACATAGTGATCCCATAGAGTAAACCTGCACTCTGGAAGGGGGAGGAAATACAGTGTGCCTTGGTATACGAACTTAATCTGTTCCGGAAGTCCGTTCTTAAACCAAAGTGTTCTTAAAGCAAGGCATGTTTTCCCATAGCAGCGGGGGACTCAATTTACAAATGGAACACACTCAACAGGAAGCAAAACATGTTCTGCTTCCAAGGCAAAGTTCACAAACCAAAACACCTACTTCCGGGTTTGCAGCATTCTTAATCCAAGTTGTTCATAAACTAAGCTGTTCTTAAACCAAGGTACCTAGCTGTCCTGTCAGGATAGAAAATCATATAAAAGATCTCGTTGTCTCGAAAGACCAGGAAATGATGAAACATCTTTTAACTGCAACTATAACTGGAGAAAAATAAATGCTCCAACTTGAGTAACATATAGAGTAAAAGAAGAGAGGCAGCTTGAGAACTGGAAACGGAGTTTCTTTATTATGTATCGGTGTTAACAAGACACCAGAATATGCTCATCGATACATATTATTGAGGACATTGTAAAAGTGTGTATAGAAACTGGACCCATTATCAAATAAGTTTATAAAGTGTTCACGTGTGTGTGTGGCTACATGTTGTGATTTTCCTCTCCTGTTCCATTAAAAAGCCAATAATTGAATGCCTATGTAAAGAAAAACATTGTCAAATTGAAAGAAAAGAATGGATATGTATTCACCCTGGAGTTCTTTCCCACCAGTTGGGCATCTAAAGAAAGGTGTCAGGTTATGAAAGGATGGAGTTTGAGAACTAATTGACACATTAAAAATAGCATGTCACTGGGGCCAGATGGCATTCACTTGAAAGCCTTTGCACTCGGATTTGAAATGGCTGAACTGTTAACTAGAATATGTAAGTTATCACTAGAATTGCAGAGGAAAGGGGATCTTGTGTGTGTCTACACAAGGTGAAAGGGTAGGCAAGAAAAGATTGCCCAATCGGTAACAAATTGTTTGCGCGCGCACAGAGCACATTGTTGCTGCATGATCTCGTTAAGAACTTTGAACACAGACTTGTTCACATAACTGATTCACTTGACTAGAAAACTTCTGCCTTTTCCCCATCTAGTTGATAAAACTGGTTTCTCTAATGTATCCACCTAAATAGAATGAGTTAAGGTATGGCCATGGTTCTCAAAGAGTGTGGCAGGAGAGGATGGCAAGTGTGAGAAGATTCAAAGACAATCAAATAAACCAACATTTCAGTGTAGTATAGCATGCATGCATGCATATATATATATATATAATATTAGCAGAATGTGGATAGATATGGAACAGGGATTTTCAACTCTGACAAATATGAAATATCAGAAAATAGAAAGGCTTCTTTGTGTTGATGAGGATATAAGGCTGTGTTTGTCTCCAATTAGACCTAATATAAATGAGATTACCCAGCAAAAGCAAGCTTGCCCCTCTCATTGAGTTTGTATACATACTTAAGGTACATATATAAGAGGCTCGTTTCTAATTATTTGGGAATGATTCATGTTCTTATATGGCTGCACTGTTTTCTTCTTTCTGGATGTCCCATGATCATATTCTAAAGTAGTTGTGTTGTATGTTACAAATCAAGCACTGCTGGAAGTTGTTTCTTTTTGTTTTACTGTCGCAATGTATTTGTTGTCAATAACAAAATTCAGTGTGGCGTGAACAATTTTTTATTATGAAAGTGTTGCCCAGAGAAAAGCCAGGAGGAAAACTTCCACTAAAATGGCTTGCTTGTTACATTCTTGTTACTTTCTTGTTTAAATTGGTTTTATTGGAAACTGTTATATTTTATAAACACATTTTGTTGTTCAGCAGGATAAAAATGTTTTTCCAATATGTATCCACACCATTCATTTAGTCAGTTGTATTATTTTATGAAATTTGCCCTTTCTCCCAAAGCAGTGCAGGGAACCAGTTCTCTCGCTACAGACTTAAAAGGGGCGGAACATTCTTTCTTTTATCCAAAGGGGCCCTGGGAATGGTGGCTCTATGAGGAGACCCGAAGTTCTCTTAACCACCTGATCCTTCATTCCCATGATAGTATGGGGCAAGCTACGACAGTCAAACAGATTTAAAACTAATATATATTTGTTGTTGTAATGGGACCTAGGTCACTTACCACCCACAAATTCCAATCTTTATTTATCAGTTCTCTCTGCCAAACCAGTCTCACGTGCCAAGGTAGCTCTTTCCAAAGATAAGAAGTGTAAACTTATGGGGTAGAACTGTAAATTGCCAGCATAGAGCAAGAGGCTTTTGTTATTTAATAAGTGGGACAATTTTCTCCACCCCCCCCCCAAAAAAAGAGAACAAGATGATCACGATCCCACATTGTCCTCTACTACAGACAGGGTGATCCTTCAGCAGTTTTGCAGGTGCTGCCTACAGTATTTGCCCATCTGAATAACAAAGCATCTTCTGCAGTTGCTCAGTAAATTTCTATTCCAGTCCCATGACCACTTGGCACTGCTTTCTGCCTTCAGAGTGCTGTGTCGCGGCCCAGCAGGCCTACCTACATTAGCATGGAGAAGGACTGAGGAGTGCATTAAAATGTGTCTTAAGAAACATCTAAGGCCTCCTTTCTTTGCGCAGAGAATCACTGCTGTTTGAAAAGGTTTTTTTCCCCCCCCAGTTACGAAGTTCTGAGTTGAAGGGTGTTTGTGATGAGTTAAATTGCATTTCACAATATAAACCGTTGTACCACTAAATAATGATTGGAGAGAGCTTCATTTTCTCAAACACACAAGTCATTCTCCATCCTCTGTCCAGGATGATCGGGGTACAGAACTCAAACAAAATGTAGAACATCTAGCAACATAGCTATGCTTAAGTCCCAATGATTTGGGGCTTTGTTTTTAACAGTAGTAGTTTTTTTTGAGCTAAGGATTCTGGGTTTTGTATCACAAAAATAGCGAGAGGGAAATAAGAAGAACAAGGAACATGTCATTTGAAAGCTGTGTGCATGACTTTAGTATGTGATGACTTTCATTCCCAGAAGGGAAGTGCTCCTTGAATGATCTTTCCAGAAGAGGCTGTGACCTGGTTCAAGTAATCCAGGATAGGCTGTGTGCATTCTAAATGGCCTATCCTTGATTACTTGCACTGGGAAGTAGCCACAACACAGTGAAGGTGATGCTGAGAGGTTCGAGTCCACGCGTCTTCTCCCAACTCTTTAACAGCAAGAAGACCAACAACCAGATATATTGGGTACCAAGGGCAACTTTGCTATGTTTATCTGCGTCACCATCAAGGATCCAACGTTACATTAAACATGGGGGGGGAAACATGTGCTGTATTGTTGTGATGCTCATTTTTCAGTGTGCAGATGTAACACCGTTTCAAGCAGATGTTCCTTGAAAGCACTAAATGTCCCAGATGTATTGCAGTTCCCTTGGCTTAGAAAGACAGCTCTTTTATTTGGTTCCGTTAAAAACTGATTGTTTGCAAATGGAGAAAAATAAGGAACAACCGCAGCTGCCTTGCTTTCCATGCCACTGTCAATTTTCTACTCCAGTTACCCACCTTGCAAGCTTGCTTTGCCTGTCGCCTTTTGTGCAGCAAGTAATAATAGGGCCCATCAACATCTCTTCTCTGCCGATTTAATCTCTGCAGTGTGTTTCCACCAGAGTCTCAACCTCTCTTCTTTTCCCACCCTCCCCTCCTCCCTGCGTCCTTCCAGGTTTATGTATTAAAGCGACCACACGTGGACGAGTTCCTCCAGAGGATGGGAGAACTCTTTGAATGTGTGCTATTCACAGCCAGTCTAGCAAAGGTAGGTCGTGTGTCCGTGCCTCTCTGTGTGCCTTGGTATATTCTACCTCCTTCCAGGTACCTCAGAAACTGGCTGGAGCAAGCTTTCAGAACGGCTGGAAAACCTTTGCCACTTAATAAATAAGAGCCGCTTCTCTTGAGAGCCGCCCCTCAGAATTACGGGGCAAACTGCTTCAGAAGAGTCACCAAACAAGCGTCTTTCTAAACCTGAACCCAGAGCAGCTCAGCTGGGTCAAGGGTGTTGCCAACGTAGGCAGACCCCTCTCTCTTTATCCTTCGCGATGCCTGAAGTCCTCTTCGAGGGCTTTAAAAAAATGAATATATTGGGCTTTCTTTCCCATTGAAGAGAAAATAATTGTCTTAATCTTCCCCCCTTTCTCCCCTCCTTTATTTGGCAGCATGTACTTTTGTCTGCTAGTGTGTGGGTAAGTGTTCCCATGGTAACAATATCACATATGGGCTTGTCTCATAATGTAGCCTCCATGTATTGCTCATGATGGCAATATGAAAGGCCTTTTTTATATATATATAGTTGCCATGGTTATGGAGGGTGGGGAGGAGAATGGGAATAAATAGCTTATTACATAACGTAGTATTCCTAAAGCTGCACACAAATAAAGTGTACCAGGTTCCAATGCAGTGCCCGTACAGGCAACGAATAGTCTGGGCTCCAGCTGATTGAAGACTACAGAGCACACCATAACCAAAGCAGCATTTATAACGTATAAGTGCTTGCAAAGCTTGATGGTGATATTTGCATTGGTGAGTTTGTGGCAGGGGGGACCAGGGATAATTCGATATTTTGTGTGCACTTTGGAGTAGTTGTAGAAATGCTAGTGCGTAGAGCGCAAGCTCTGCAGTAGACTTAGCCGTCTCTAGCAGCCGTGATGTTTGCCAGTGATGTCTGTAGTGGCAATAGCAGCACGTTCCTGTAGAAAACAAAGTCAGACTTTTGCAAACTCCCACCGTATTGGATAAATGGGGAGGCGGGGGCCAACTACGTTGCCTCGGTTAGCAGATAATTGGAAGAGGCTTTCCACGCATTGGCAATGTGCTTCTCTGGTCATTGGAGAAGAGCGTCTTGTTTGCAACAAGGACTTGGGGAGCACATGTACTGCTCCTGCAAAGCTGCCTTTTTTGCTCCTGGCTTCAGGCAAGCTCATTTTGTTGGGTGCAGTCTCCGGGTGGGCACTTGCCGGCAGAAAGCTCAAGCTCAATTCTTCCCCTTGTCGTCTTTTAGCAATCACTTTTCTCTGCTACAGCCTTCAAGTGCTTCAGTTAAATTTGCCATGAAATGAATCTTTTATTCAAGTCAATATAGCCAAGGTTGATACACCTGCCATTCATTTTTAGCATATGCCTAGAAACATGGTTGGGGGAGGGGTGTGCACCCCAGCATTTGGGGTGTAAGAAATCGGGATTGGCTTAATTCCTCCCCATACCCTACCCTCCAGTAGACTTTTGCATACATTGCAGTGAGTGCTTGGGGGTGAAGTCGCCACAGCATCCTCGAGCTTGCCTATTAATTCTTTTTCCTGTTCAGAAGATAGAGGCAGTTTCTGTAGCTTAGGAGATGATAGTCGAGACTTGGATCACATCCACACCACATTTAAAGCACTCTTACGCCGCTCTAACACTTTCCCCAAATAATCTTGGCACCTGCACTTGTTAAAGGTGCTGAGAGTTAGTAGGAGAACCTTCCCAGAACTACAATTCCCAGCGCTCTTAGCAAACTATAGTTCCCAACATTATTTGGAGGAATCCATGACAGTTAAAATGGTATAAGAATGCTCTAAATATATTGTTTGGATGTGAACTTCCAGTTCTACGGAGCGTGAATTTTGTGGGCCTGGTGTTAGTTGTGCATTCTACACAACTCTTAGCCTCAAATTAGATTGTTGCTTTTCAGTAATTTGTAGACTTTGGACTGATGAAGTATGCTTTTGCCTTTGCATTGGGTTTTTTTCTAAAAAGGTCTGAAGATCTTGTTGGACTCTTTCTGAGAAGGTCTCTCACATTGTAATACAATGGAGGCTGCTTGCTAGTTAACAATCTGCCTACATTGCTAATGTGATTTCCTGTTACTTGAATTTTGTTGCCTGCTTTGTCTTATAACTAGTTAGGGGACTGTAAATAGAATATTTATAGTTTTTATGGTCAGTTATAGCATACTATAATCACTAACATATATTCTCTCTACAGTGATTATGAGTTGTTTGGAAAGTCCCAAGCTTTTTCTCCTCTTGGTGCCACATCAATCTGAGTCCAGTGGTGCACATCCCACGTACAGTTCAGATTAGCTATGAACTGTCATTGCTACAAGAGAGCCTCTGCTCTCACCCCAAGAACCTTGAACCCAGGACTCTGACAAAAGCACATGGACTCCTTCCTTCCTTCATCACTTAGGCAGCTTTGACCATCTCCATCACTCCTAGTAATGTTCAAACAGACTTCACCAATGTACTTTCAGAAGTTTCTGGGTTATCTCTTGTGCTGGACCAAAACAGGGACAAATTCATACTTTCCACTCAAAATCACCAGAGCCTCCAGGTTCCTGTTCCTGAAATTCCACATAATGAAACAAAATAGGAGTTTTCTTTTTTTTAAAAAAAATAAATTACATTTATATCCCACCTTTCCTCCAAAGAGCTCAAAATAGTATAAATGGTTCCCCCTTTCCCACCTCCATATTTTATCCTCACAACAACCCTGTGAGGTAGTAGGTTTGATTGAGAGATGATATAAAAGTTGAGTTTTATATATTGGTTTTATATTGGTTTGCAGTGCGTTGTTTTAATTTTGGCCTGTCTCAGCCCTAGTTCGTATCCCCATGTGATAAAGTACATTTTAAGGAAGTGCACAGTAAGACTCTACTCCTTCATGCACCGGTAGCGCAAAGTATATTTGATATCTGTGTAATGACTTTTCCCCACCTCTTCCTGTGAACTTTTTGAGGGTCCATTTCCTGCTAATGCCACGAACTTCTGCATATGGCGCCTTTGAGAAGCCACACCAGGATCCCTAGGCCAAGTTGGCTTCTCTCGCCTTTGTCTGTGGAACCAGACTTGGTACGAAGTAGCTTAGAACGGATATCGTGGCTGTACTTAACCCTGTGACTGTGTTTGTCGAATAATTTGCTAGACTTGTTGGGCAGCATTTTAGCTGAGAAGAGAGAGTCGGTGGCCAGGATCCCGACACCCAGTGAAAGTTGTTCCACAAGATCGGGGTGGGGGGGTAGGCTTGCTTTCCTTGAAAATAGCAGCTCCCCACCACACCTTCATGCTTCACGGCTGTTTTAGAAACTGAGCAGTGCAGCTGTTAAATCCTGCTGGGCTACTGCAAATTTAATGTGCAGTTACATAAAAGAGATGAGCTGCTTTTCCACTGAGTCGGACTATCTGGGTCAATATGGTCTCTTCTGAACATAAGGCCACAGGAAGGGCACTGCTGGATCACACCAATGGCCCACCTGGTCCAGCATCATGTTCTCACCGTGGCCAACCAGCTGCCTTTGAGAAACCCACAAGCAGGACCCGAGTACAAGAGCTCTTTCCCCTCCTGTGATTTCCAGCAAGTGCTATTCAGAAGCATTGGCTGCCTCTAACTGTGGAAGCAGAGCATAGCCATCATGGCTATAGTAGCCATCGATAGCCTTCTTCTCCATGAACCAGCAGTGGCTCTCAAAAGACAGATATATTCTCCCTGGAGCCCTTTTAACCAGGAGCAACCTGGAATCGAGAGAACATCATCTTTACCAGCATCATTGTTTACCAAAGGTCCCAGGGCAGGATATGACAAATAATAATAATGATGATGATGATGATGATGATAGTAATAATAATAATAATAGTTTATTATTTGTACCCCGCCCATCTGGCTGGGTCTCCCCAGCCACCCTTGGCGGCTTCCAACAAAGATTAAAAATACATTAAAATGTCACACATTAAAAACTTCCCTGAACAGGGCTGCCTTCAGATGTCTTCTAAATGTCAGGTAGTTGTTTATCTCTTTGACATCTGATGGGAGGGCGTTCCACAGGGCGGGCGCCACCACCGAGAAGGCCCTCTGCCTGGTTCCCTGTAGCTTTGCTTCTCGCAGTGAGGGAACCGCCAGAAGGCCCTCGGCACTGGACCTCAGCATCCGGGCAGAATGATGGGGGTGGAGACGCTCCTTCAGGTATACTAGGCTCCTTCAGGTATACTGTTAAAAATGGTTTGAAACAATTTGCAATCCCAGGAATCAGGTGGGTCCTAAAAACATGCCTCTAAGGTGTCAGAATCCAAGATACAGAGGTGTGTCTTCAGCGATTGCCCAAAGCTGTGTATTGAAGATAGCTTACACATCTCTGCAGGGAAGGAGTGCTTAGGGGTTGCAGCAGAGAATGGCCTCTTCCTGGATCGGGCACCACCCCCAAGCTTCTGAGGGCAGTGGAACAACCAATAGGGCTCCCTCAGCCAATCTTAACATCCAGGGAGGCTGCAGGGAAGGACCAGGGGGGTGACTTTCAGGTATTTGGGACCTGACTTTCTTATTGTTCTGAACAGTTAATGGGAGCACCTTGAATTGGAAATGAAACTGGCAACATGGGCAGCTCTTGGCTATTCCGCCCTGCCATTTCACTGGAGAAAAGCATGTGGGCAGCTCCTCTGTCCTTCTTCACGGTTCTCCTGAAAGATCCTCGGCGCACTTTCAATTTGTGCAGCTTATTTCCCTCAGTATTCCCCTGTGGGAATCCTTTGACAAAGCCATTTGGTGAACTTTAGCCTTAAGGATGGAGTCGGGAGTGTTTTCGTTCGCCTCAGAGCCTCTTTCGTAATCTAACATGGCCCTTAGGGATGTTTTTAAATGGGCCTACCGTATACTATCTCTCAGAAGTAAATTTTTAAATAACTTGTCTGTCGCAGATGCTGTGTGCACCTTGCCTTTGACTGCCCTGACTGTGTTGAGACATAAAAAGTATATTAAATGATTGTTAACACATAGAACAAAGGTGTGTGTGTGTGTGTGTGTGTGTGTGTGTGTGTGTGTGTGTGTGTTGAAAGATTGGGGCAGTCACTTGTCCTTCTGTTGAGGGAAGGTCACTGTATTAAAGGATATCCACAGCACCTTTTGTGAACGTTTACTCTGGAGGAAGGTGCTTGGCTCATGTGCAGAGCACCACAAAGAGGGAGGGTCAGGATTGCTCCCCATTCCTGTTGCACCTTCATGTCGCAGGCATCTGCCAAGAGTCTCATCAAAGCCATGTCTCCTCTTCTTCCTTTTGGCTCATTCAACATCTACGTCGAAAAGAGTTGCTTGGTTTTCACAGGGTTACATATGTCTTCACTTGCTCTTCTCCCGCTTCCTTCCTTTAATCAAAGTATGCAGACCCTGTGGCCGACTTGCTGGATCGCTGGGGCGTCTTCAGAGCTCGGCTCTTCAGAGAATCCTGCGTTTTCCACAGAGGGAATTACGTGAAGGATCTAAGCCGGCTTGGGCGGGAGCTGAGCAAAGTTATTATAGTGGACAACTCCCCTGCGTCTTACATCTTCCATCCTGAAAATGCAGTAAGTACTAGCACTTTTGCAATAGACGGGAGTCAATTCTTTTGTCTCTGGGTTTGTTTATTCCGGCATTTGCTGCTTGCTAAGATGCACAAGTGCTTGCTCTCGCTACTGTAAAATGGAGCACGGCAGCAGCATCAACGCCTAAGGAGCAAATGCTACCAAATGCTTAGGTCATGGGTAGGCAAACTAAGGCCGGGGGGCCGGATCTGGCCCAATCGCCTTCTCAATCCGGCCCGCAGACGGTGCAGGAATCAGCGTGTTTTTACATGAGTAGAATGTGTCCTTTTATTCAAAATGCATCTCTGGGTTATTTGTGGGGCATAGGAAATCGTTCATCCCCCCCCCCAAAAAAAATAGTCCGGCCCTCCACAAGGTCTGAGGGATGGTGGACTGGCCCCCTGCTGATAAAGTTTGCTAACCCTTGGCTTAGGTGTTAAGAGGCAAGAGAGGGGCAACTCTTTTGTTTGTGACAGAAACTCATTGCATTCTGTTTCTGAGCTTGCTTGAAAGATGCCATGGTGTTGACCAGGAAAGTGGGTTTTTTGTTTTCTTTTTCCTGGATCTTCAGTGCAGACAACCTGGTGTGTGTGTGTGTGTGTGTGTGTGTGTGTGTGTGTGTGTGTGTGTTGTATACAGAGAGAGAGAGAGAGCACCCTGTACATATAAAGCACTGGGAGCATTTTAGGCCAATTGATTTTGGTAATGAAAACAAAATGAAATTTTATAATTTAATAGTGCTGGGAAGAACAAACCCAGTGCCCCAATGGGGATGCATAAGAACAAAAGAAGGGCCCACTGTGTCAGGTCAAAGGAATACCTAGTCCAGCATCCTCTTCTCACCGTAGCCAACCAGATGCTGTGCAGGAAACCCCAAAACAGGGCCTGAGCACAGCAACACTCTCCCCATTTTCTTTTGAGTGGAAAAGGGGTGACAACCCCATCAACAGTCATCAGTTGATCCGCACAGATTTGAGAGGCCTGCATATTTGGGGTGGCCGCACCCGCTTTTGGCTACACCCACCCCTGGCATGTGGCTCCCAGAGGGCTTGTGGGGAGAGCAGCCGTCTCCTCATTAATCCCAGATATCCAAACCACGATCTGCATGAGTTCGTGGCGAATTTAAATCAAGGATACAAGGATTATTACTCCGCAGTGTGCCAGTAAGGAGAGAGGATCCTTCTCTCGTTGGGCATTCTCCTCTCCCTGTCCTCTCTGCCTTGCTTATGCAGAGGATCATGGCCACATTCTTTTATTATTTTCTGCTACCTCACGCTATAATTAAGTTGCTCCAAAGTTCTGCCATAGTTTAAGGAATCCTGGAAGTGAATGGGAATGGGAAGAGGGGGCAGGAGAAGAAGCTGCGGCTCTTTTCAGCAGCCTATTTCAGAGCTGCTGAGCCCTTTTTTGTGTTTTAGTCACTGATGGCAACTGGGCACCTGGGTTTTAGGGGCTCCTGTTTACTCACCCCCTTAAAATTGGGGAAAACTTGAGAGCCGAAGGAACATGCATAGAGTTCTTAACAATATTACAGGTTTTTTACTCTTCCAACTGTTCAGCTCTTCGGGACCATTTGAAAGCTGGTATTTTCAAATTCTTCATTGGTTGTTTAATTTTAGAGCAGCTAGACGTTATCTTACATAAGGTACCAAATGTTCAACGGGGGGGGGGGGGGCAAATCTGAATGATACCAAATGTTTGTTTTTGTGGAGCTGTGAATGAACTCTGAAAGTGACAGAGAGGGAGAAGGAGGACAACAGCTTTTCACAACCTTACAGTTATCTGTATATGTCGGAGAGAATTAGCAGTACAGAGCCACCTGCAGAAGCACCAGAGATAATCGAGTTTGTATTGGCATGCAATTTCACAATGGCCAAGTTTGCCTGTTAGAGTGAACTCGGAGTATAGCTTACTGCAACAGCACAAACAAGCCAGCAAAAAGCTTACAGCCGCTTTGCTCCTCCATGGATGTGGGGCAGTAGCGATGCTTACTACTACGTGGCTTAGTGGGTTGTCCAAACCTGGGATCGTGGTTCTTCAGGTCTCTTCTCCTTAACCATGACCTGTTGCAAACCTCAGCATTGCTGCTGCACCACATGGTCCCATAATGCCCGTGGAGCAGCAAAGCGGCTGCAATCTCTTCCCTGGGAGCCAGTGCACTCATCCAGTGCTCCAGTTTGGCTTAGCATTTGCCAAGGGAGCTTCGCAGCCACAGAAGTGCACACAGCAGAGACTTAACTCTTCATTGTCAACGATAACACCGTTGCTTCCTCAGCTCTGGAGACCTGCGCGCACCTGTCTAGCATCCAGAAAGTTGTTCCCAGCTCCGTGCTCTATGGAGCAGTTGCAGCAACTGGGGACCACTCCCCCTCCATCCGTTTATGTACCTCCCCCTGACATAGCCAGAGACTATGCCGGAACGGAAGCTGCTTCAGCTCTTCCCACTTCAGTTCTCTACTGCTTCTGGGAGAGAGTGGTACAGAGGAGGGTGGGAAAGCACCCGGCCCTTCACTAGCCTGGCCTGCCTCTTCCTCCTCTTCCTCCAGATCTGAAGCTTCTCCTACCTATGATTCTTCCTTCCAGGCTGGTACAGGTTCCCACAAACTTCTGCCCCCCTGCCCGAGTCAGATGCCATCTCCCGTTACCCTGGTGCACAATCATCAGCGTCCTACCAGTCGCTGACATGGCATGCTGATGTGGCCAGTAAGAGTTCTTTACCCACTGAATTATATATCCCTGCCTGATCCCATAGAGTCTGGGGAGTCTGTGTTGATGGTCTCTGTCCCCCCACCCAGCTACCCCGTGGCTCAGATGCACAGTTCATAACTACTAGTGGATATGTGTTCGGTGTTGCAGGCCAAAAGCCTGTGGAACTCCCTCCAACTCAGATTAAACAGACTGGCACACAGATTTTGATGAGTTTCAGGCACATGACATCTTGATGAGTTTCAGCAGGCATCTTAAAGTAGTGTTTTGGTTTAAGTCCCATTTTATGATGGATTTTGTACCCAATTTATTCTCTGCACAATTATTCTAACCATTATGCCGTATATGGGACGCGGGTGGCACCGTGGTCTAAACCACAGAGCCTAGGGCTTGCCAATCAGAAGGTCGGCGGTTCAAATCCCTGCGACAGGGTGAGCTCCCGTCGCTCAGTCCCTGCTCCTGCCAACCTAGCAGTTCAAAAGCACGTCAAAGTGCAAGTAGATAAATAGGTACCGCTGCAGCGTGAAGGTAAATGGCGTTTCTGTGCGCTGCTCTGGTTCACCAGAAGTGGCTTAGTCATGCTGGTCACATGCTGTCTGTGGACAAACGCCAGCTCCCTTGGCCTATAGAGTGAGATGAGTGCGCAACCCCAGAGTCGTCCGCAACTGGACCTAACGGTCAGGGGTACCTTTACCTTTATGCCATATATAAAATACCTTGAATTAAAGTTTTGGTGCAAGACACTTCCTTTGGGGATGAGGGTAGCTGATTTGTTTTCAACGAACGTGTTTAACGTGACACTGTTTGTTTGTTTGTTTGTTTGTTTGTTTGTTTCAGGTGCCTGTGCAGTCGTGGTTCGATGACATGACAGACACGGAATTGTTAGACCTCATTCCTTTCTTCGAAGGACTAAGCAAAGAGGAGGAAGTCTACACTATGCTCCATAAACTCTGCAACAGGTAGCCCTGCAAGGCCACGCCTCTGCTTGACCGTAGCCGCTCCAGGACAGCCAATCCCAGCGCAGCACCTCAGAGAGGCAGCTCGAGTTGTCAAGAGTCACGATGCTCTCGATCTCCCTCTTAACTTGCTGTGCATGAAGGACAATCATGAATCGATGCGACTTAAATCATGGGAATATTGATGCCGTCAAAGCGACGAGACTACTTGGAGAGGAAGAAAATTAAAAAGAAGCCATTTTGAATGGGGACTGTTTTAATGAATTTCATAAACGGACACAATTTACAGGATCCACTTTTTTTCTTAAAAACATGCCAAAAATATATATATATTGAAAGCTTGATGTTTCAGCAAGTCGACTGGACCCTTTCCCCCACCCAAACCCTCCTGCTATGCAGACCATTTTTCCCACCCCGCCCTGCTTATAAGAGCAGTTGACCTGACTCTGAACTTGTCTTTCTTCCACGATGAAGTGCCTTTTTGAATGTTGTTTTCAGATTTTAAAAAAAGAGACATTTTTGTATTAAGGCGTATTTCCAGGCATCTTTTAGTCTTGTATTGTTTAAATGCTTTAAGAAGAAGAGAGAAAGTTGGAAATCTTTTTATAGAGCACTGTAATATATGGAGACGAAGGCAAAAATTGAAAGAGGCCGCGAGGAAGGTCCTGCCTACAAGATGGTGACATTGGGGTTGCGTTTGCTGCGCTTGTGTCACGTTTGAAAAGGTTCAGGAATCTATACGAGGAGAAAGTCATCTGGGTTATATATAGGTTGGTGACGCAACTGTCTTACTAATTTGAGTCATGTTTTGCACATAGCTTAGGGTATCTCTGCATTTTTTGACTGCATACGACAAAACGGAATGGGATAAACACACAGTGGCAAGGAGTTCTTCAGCACCTTCAAGAGGTGGGGAAAGAGAGAGGGTCTTGTACTGTCTTTGCTAACGCACAACTGCCAGGTGTTTCAGATGCTGTTAGCGGTGAGCTACCGATAAGCATTGACAACAAATGGGGGTTTATTTATTAAGCTTGAATTCCTTCCTTACCGAAAGATGCAAATTGAGCTGTTAAGAAGTGTGGGCCCAAGCCCCCCCCCCCAAGTGAAAGGAGTGCAGGAGATCACACAAGAGCACAACTCCCATTCCTGTCACAATGGGGTGTCAGTGTGTAGGAGACAGTCTCCCCCCCTTTTTGTGCCCTGTATATTTTGTTTTTCTTAACTGCTGCTACTGAAGGTTCACCAAACAGAGCTGAACCCTGGCTGTTATACTGTTCTTCGCCACTGTGCCTGTGCTACTGAAAACCTTTTTCTGTAAGCTGCAAAACATGGGCAACAAATGAAGTGCTAGCTTTGTGTATCAAACAGTATTATATATCATAGAATCATAGAATTGTAGAGTTGGAAGGGACCATGAGGATTGTCTAGTCCAACCACCTGCAATGTAGGAATCTCTTGCCCTATCTGAGGCCCACAACCCTGAGATTATGAATCTCATGCTCTACTGGCTGAGCTATATAGGCTAGCTAAATCAAACGTGGCCTGCAAAACTCTTTCAAACTGGGGTTGTGTTCTCATGTGCTTCATTGTAGGATTTTTAAAAACTCACTTTCCCTGCTTTGAGAATTACAAAAACGACAATTCTATGCTTACCACGACCTTTCTCTATTTTATTTTATTTCATTTCATTTTCCCCACTTACTAGATGAGATTTCAGATTATCATCCCTCTGCAGAAAAACTCAGACTAACAGAACTGAGGTTACCTATATCACGTACATGTTGGAGTTACCCAATTGTTTGAAATTGGAGTATTTGTGTTAAGACTCTCAAAGTGTTCTCCATAGCTTGGGCTTTTATGCTTCTTGCATTTTCTATCGCCCCTGCCCCTAATTTGTTCATGTAAAGCATGTCAGTCTTATCCACAGAGAGATAATTTTTTTAATAGCAAAGGATTCTATCTTTTATACTCTCATATCTCTCTCTCTCTCTCTCTCTCTCTCTCTCTCTCTCTCTCTCTCACACACACACACACACACACACACACACACACCACTTGAAGCTCCAAAGACGACAAACCCAGCACCACAATCCCATTTTGATGATTTGCCTCTCTGCTCTTTTCCTTCCCGATCGATATCTGAGGCCACTTTTTTTTCCCTTTGCACCAACTTGAAATCTATAGTTGCTCAGATTAGCCATACTGGACAGGAATTGTCCAAAAGGAAAAAGGAGGGGAGAAAAACCCTCTTTGGTGCTTAGCCCAGTAAACTGTCAGGTGCAGAAACAGCTTGTCTCTACCTGCCTTTACCTGGGTAATGGCCAGTAGGAGCCAAAAATAGGATCTACAGTCCTTCACTAAAAACATCGAAGAAGCAGCTTTTAACACATTTAGACATAAGAAAAGCCAGCCTCCATGGGCATGAAATAGGTTATCACAGGCACAGCAGAAAACAGAATTGTCACTCCATAGTACAATTTTGCACGGTGTTCGCAGAGCCTCTTACAATTCCACTTCTCCCAAAATTACCGCCCACCTTTCCACACCTTGCTTGCCCACCAGAGGTTATTTAACGGAGTACCGTATGTTTTGTCCGCCAGGAAACCTGGCAACGTAAGAGAAAACCTAGGGGTTGTTTTCTTTTTCATTTTGATTTATTTTTTTTAAAGTATGGATTCTGGCTAGTCCATTTAAAGCTTACCTTCAATCAAAAGTGTTCTTTAATTTTTGTATTTGAATGCAGAATAATGAAAAGCGGTTGTTACTGCCAAAGCGTGTTCTCTGAGCAGTATTTTTCCACTGTGCTTCTGGCCTCCTGAGCCTTGAGTAGTCTGCAGGGAAAAGTATTCAGGTTGTAGCAAGGGCAGGGATGACGGAGAATGGTTGGAACGAAGGAGAAGTCAACCGTGGGTGGTTATTCTCGCCCCCATGAAGCTCCGCGATCTTCCAACCATCGCTTGTCCTTCGTCCCGCCCTTTCTAGCATGACGTGACCTTCTGACAAGTTTTACGTGATCTGTTTGTACATAACGCAGGCCATTTTCATTCGATGTTCACTTTTTTATAAAAGGAAGGGGGCGGGGAAATCGTCGATTTTATCTCTTTAACCAGTTGCCTTAAATGTCTGTGAATGAATGTCGATATTAAAAGTGTCTTGTAACATTGTGGAATCCACATGCAATAGACAATGGAACTTCTCTTTCTGGTTTCTCTCCTCTCCCCACCCTCCTCCCCCCAACTCTATTGAAACATGCTGAAAATAACTCTGGGAAATTTAAAAATCTGCTAAATTCTTGAAATAAATAAATAAATAGCGGTTTATTATAAAGCCATGTGACTCCTTATGGGCGAATGCATTTGTTGTAGCACCAGTAGGTTCTGTGAGCCAAGATCTCACTCTGCCAAATGACTCAAGAATTCAAGGAACCTCGGGGGGCGGGCGAAATCAGGACCGTTTGACAGGTAAATAGCTCAGATCCATTGTCCAGTGTTCTTGTGCATTGCAGAAGTCAGTACATGTCTAAGAGCCTCTGAAGAAAAATCAGCTGAAACCTGCTTTAAAGATAAAGGGACCCCTAACCATTAGGTCCAGTCGTGGCCAACTCTGGGGTTGCGGCGCTCATCTCGCTTTATTGGCCGAGGGAGCCGGCGTACAGCTTCCAGGTCATGTGGCCAGCATGACTGAGCCGCTTCTGGCGAACCAGAGCAGCGCACGGAAATGCCGTTTACCTTCTTGCTGGAGCTGTACCTATTTATCTACTTGCACTGCTGGTGTGCTTTCGAACTGCTAGGTTGGCAGGAGCTGGGACTGAGCAATGGGAGCTCACTCCGTCGCAGGGATTCAAACCGCCGACCTTCTGATCGGCAAGCCCTAGGCTCTGTGGTTTAACCCACAGCAACCTGCACCATAAAATTGTCTGGGCCGTTATTTTGAACCCATCGTGTGAGATGAAATGGAGAAATACTATGGAGGAATACCCTCCATAATAACGCAGTCCTGAGATCAGTCTTTGCACTCTCCACTGTCCACTCTCGCATCATGTCCGGAGTGCTTTACAGCTTGGCCAAAACTTGTTGATCCCTTGTCGGAATGGTTGCTGAATACGATCTGAAGAGAGACCAGAGTATGGTTGCCAAATACCAAAATAATGGAAACTACTGTTACAGTCTACATTTATTGATGGTGGCGGGTGGGGTGTCCCTAGACATAAACCTCACTGAATATTACAATATTGAAAGTCCAGACTTGACATCTCTTCTGGTTTATATGAAGTTTATATTTTTAGTGCCCATTTGCACACCGCAGCTTAACCAAACTGGGAGAGATCTATTTCATAAGGCCATGAGAACAAACAATTCCATAAATTGCCATGTGACTGACATTAATGCCCTGGTACAGACAATTATACAAAGGGAACATATTAGTGATGTAGACTTTAAAACTAAATTTCTGTCGAGTCACTCAAGCATGATGCTGAAGCTCTGTTGCTGGTTGTATGCTGGGGTTCTGGGTGGGTAAGAATAAAATGGGCATGGACCATCCTATAGGTACAGTGTCTGCATTTAAGGGTACCGATAGGCTCAGTAGAGCTCTTTTCCCTTCACAATGCATACACAGGAAGTGTGAGGGGGCCAGCCAGCTATCCCTCTCACTTGATAAATCTACTGGTGTTTCTCACTTCCACTGAGGAGAGGAGAAGGGAGCAGAAACTGATGAAGTATGGAGAATTTTTTTTCTTAAAGTTGAATGGAGAGAGAAAGATGCGCAGAGATTTGGAAGAACTACAAGAAATACATATTGGAACTGCTACTTTGGATGGCTTGGGTGGTTCTGTTCCTTTTGGTTTGGCCATTGTCATTTAAAAAAGAAAAACCAAGCAGAGATTTTACTCCCCAAACTCATCTAATGTCTAGTCTGTGCAATCTATGTCTTTGCATCATTACGAATCAGGATGATTTTGGAGCAATTGCATATCAAAGAGCCCTGGCTTGTATTGCAGAGTTGAAAGCTTTGGGAATTGTAAAACACCTGTAGTCTATATATTTTTCCAACCCACAAAATGTGCTATAGATCTATTAGTTAAAAAATAAAACAGAACCTCACTGCCCTGCGGTAAAACAAATGTTTTTGCCTCTGATTTCAAAGGTGCTACAATCCCACTTTTGAGTAGATAGAAGGAAGTTTGGGTTGGGGGATTGCTTGAAATCTTATCGGCTACCTATGCCAAAAAAAAGGGGGCTATTTTTATTCTACTTTGTTGTTAAAAATGGGTCGCTGGGCATTTCTGAAAGGGAGAAAATGCAAAAGGGTGAACTGTTTGTTAATATAATAAAGGAACTTATTTACACTTTTTTTCATGCGTTGGAACAATTCCACAGTATTTGAGAAACTTACTACCCTGCGGGGAAGAGGGCAGAGTGTTGTCAGGCAGGGACCTGAATGATTTCTTGACTATTGCAAATAAAAGGTTTTTTAAACAGTTCAGATACTTGTGCATGCATCTTGGAGAATGGAAGGGAACACTATCCTTTAAAAACACGCACCAAAACCCCCCTCTTATTTCCCAATTAAATGGCATAACTTAATTCCCATTGCTTGCCATCTGCACCACTACTATGAACTTTGCAACATACTAACTTCTGAATTCTGCTGAATAAGTCACTGATTTTTTCCATTGCTCCAGTATTGCTTTCTGGCTTTTTTTTATTTAAAAAAATGCCGCCCCCCCCTAAAATCAGCTTAATTTAAGTTAGGTGTTTTAGGAAAACTGTGTCTAAATACTTCAAAATATTTGTTTAGATTTAGGAAATGTTAGAAAAGTTGTTCCAAAAGGGAAGAAGGTGAACTCTGGAGAAATTATAGACATGATTAAAAAGTGCCCAAAACAATATTGGGATCGTACTTTATGCAAGTCTGGCTATTTTCCCATTTTCTCATTTAACTTTCCAACTAAAGGCAAACATTTTTTAAACTAGTCTTTAAAAAAATGATTTTATTTTTGAAAGGATCTTCCTGAACGTGCAGCTATTGGCACGTCACACTGGAGTAGGAATAAATTCTGCACGATCTGTAATCTGGCGATTTTTTGCCTTTAAAAGTTCGAAAAAGGCTCTGCTCTAGTGAGAAGCTGGAATTGGCTGGGGCTTCTTAAGCTTCATGCAGGGCTTTTTTCAGTCCACTGGGTGGAAGACTTGAGCTAGTCTTTTCAGCTGCGGAAATGCCTTCAAGCTCCTCAAGATTAAAATTCACCTGCTCTTCTTAAAAAACTTTTATTTGGGGAACAGCTATCACCCCATCAGTCACGAAAGGAGGAGGGGAGAGTAGGTATCGCAAATTCGCCAAGAAGATGGGGGAAACAGCTGTCTCTAAAATATCTGTCCATTGCACTGAATATCCACCTTTCTTCCCATCATGGAACTCAAAAGCAGGATGTGTAAAATTCGCGGGGCGCTCTCATCGAGACACTGACCGGATTCAGACCGTCTTACAACCTCTTGCAAAATTCAGAGGAGTGTGAATTTTGAACCGTAGCTTCGTTTCGGTCCACCCATTGTTTCACGAAGAGCATATTGGGGTATGTTATTGCTAAAGAGTCGAAATCAGCCCCCTCCGTGTTTGGAGGTGCTACAGAAAAGGAGAGGGTTGAGGCTTTTTGCCTTCTACTCTTGCTCTTGCCAAATCAAATCGTCTTCCAACGATAACAATCGTCATAGGTAACTTGCAGGATGGCAAGAGAATATTGCTTGTTTTATTTCATTTGGATGCATGCATTTTTATTCTGTCATTCCTTCTCTTTGGCCTTGCCTGGCGGGGGGGGGGGAGCTGTGGAATGACGCCGTTCTCCCCTTTGCAGCTTCCAGCAACTGGTACGGTCATACCTCATGTTACGTTCTTTCAGGTTACGTCCTGTGGCGACCCGGAAGTACCGGAAAGGGTTACTTCCGGGTTTCTCTGCATGCTCAAAAGCGCAAAATGACGTCATGCGCATGCGCAGAAGCAGTGAATCACAACCCGCACGTGCACAGATGCACCGCTGCAGGTTGTGCTCTTTTTCTGTTGCGAATGGGCCTCCGGAACGGATCCCGTTCGCAACCAGAGGTACCACTGTATTCAGAATCGTACTGCCTCATACAACCACCACGGCTGTTGCGTGGGACAGCACCTAATTCTTACATGGTAACAGAACGGACCTCCTGAAGAGATGGCGTACGCTAGAGGCCTTCTCCTACAGAGCAGAGGGGGCAGTTGGATATGCAAGATGTGATATTTTAGGAATCCTGGCCCCAAGACACATAGGACTCTGTGCACTGCTAGCAGCACCTCGAACTGAGCCTGAACTTGAACTTTGGTCAGCTGTTTCATATTGCCAGGATGGAAAAGTACTTATTCATTCCTCCCACTGCCATTCTTGGGCATTTTATATATACTACTGCAATGCTCTCTGTGTAGGGCTACCTTTGAAGGTGACGCAGAAACTGCAATTAATCCAGAATGCGGTAGCTAGACTGGTGATTGGGGGCAACCGCCGGGACCACATAACACCGGTCCTGAGAGATCTGCATTGTCTCCCAGTACGTTTCTGAGCACAATTCAAAGTGTTGGTGCTGACCTTTAAAGCCCTAAACGGCCTCGGCCCAGTATACCTGAAGGAGCGTCTCCACCCCCATCGTTCAGTCTGGACACTGAGATCCAGCGCCGAGGGCCTTCTGGCAGTTCCCTCATTGCAAGAAGTGAGGTTACAGGGAACCAGACAGAGGGCCTTCTCGGTAGTAGTGCCCGCCCTGTGGAACACCCTCCCTTCAGTTGTGAAGGAAATAAGCAGCTATCTTATCTTTAAAAGACATCTGAAGGCAGCCCTGTTCAGAGAAGTTTTTAATATTTAATGCTGTATTGTTTTTAACACTTGATTGGAAGCCGCCCAGAGTGGCTGGGGAAACTCAGCCAGATGGGTGGGTGTAAATAAATTATTATTATTATTATTATTATTATTATTATTATTATTAAGCGAAACGTATACCTACCCAATTCAATCTTAGGCCAGTCTCTGGTGTAACGAGACGGCAATTTCAAACTAGTATTTACAATTGTTGCCTCTCTCTTTTTCCCTTCCCTTCTTTCCTCATTCCCAAGAACGATTCTTTCTCAGTTCTAGAGCCTTGCCTGTTCCCTCACCACCGCCACCACCCTGGCAGGACTGCAAACACAGTAGCTAGGAAACGCTCCGGCAACCGGATCTCAGGCAGAATCCCGCCCTGTCTGGTCACATGGGAATGGTTTTGTGGGGAACCAAGATTTTCTCTTTGCTTTTCTCCCTATCTCTTTGCTTCTTTATGCCCTTGGCTGACCCCTAAAGATATCCTGCATGAAATGTCAGCTTTTCAGTCTGACACTCCCTAAAGATGCACTAGTAGGTAGCTCTGTAATTCAGCCTAAACTGCTGGGCTCCCTCCCACCCACGTTGTGAAAAATCCTGTTCAACCATGGGTAAACAATGCTAGTTTATTCCAAATAGTGCACGTGTGAGAGAGAAGGGAGGAGAGGCAGTGTGCTGCAGGGTTGGTTGTGCTGCAGTGATACCAAGCCATCTTTTGGGGAGAGAGATGAGAAGGAAAATCATAGAATCATAGAGTTGAAAGGGACTCTGTGGGGTCATCTAGTCCAACCCCCTGCAATGCAGAAAACTCAGCTAAAGCATCCATGACAGATGGCCATCCAACCTTTGCTTAAAAACCTCCAAGGAAGGAGAGTCCACAACCTCTTGAGGGAGACCATTCCACAGTTGAACAGCTCTTGCTGTCAAAGTTTTTCCTAATGTTAAATTGAAATCTCCCTTCTTGTAACTTGAAGCCGTTGGTTTGAGTCCTACCCTCCAGACCAGGAGAAAACTTGCTGGTTCTCTCTTCCATGTGACAGCCCTTGAGATAGTTGAAGATGGCCAACCTATCTCCTCTCAATCTCCTCTTACGATACAATACAATACAATAATTATTGTCATTGTCCCATACAGAACAATGAAACTGAAAAAATCTACATCAGACATTCAAAAACCCACAAGCCTGCTATCCCAGCTATCCAGCCTGGTTAGCCCCTAAAAACTCTGATACCCCATAACTGAATACAGTGGTACCACGGGTTAAGAACTTGATTTGTTCTAGAGGTCCGTTCTTAACCTGAAACTGTTCTTAACCTGAGGTACCACTTTAGCTAATGGGGCCTCCCGCTGCTGCCGCACAATTTCTGTTCTCACCCTGAAGCAAAGTTTTTAATGTGAGGTACTATTTCTGGGTTAGCAGAGTCTGTAACCTGAAGCGTATGTAACCCAAGGTACCACTGTACAATATACTCACATAAAGACTACCTTACACTGCATTTAAAACCAAAATCGCATTTGGGTAGAAACTGACATTCCAGGGACAGATTTTGTCCGGGGACAGATTTGTAAATCCAGGGACTGTCCCCGGGACTGGGGACATCTGGTAACCATAACTTAGGCCCCAAAGTTTCTGAAAGACCACATCTGTGCTGCAAGCCCTTTTGAGTGTTAAGATTAGCAAGGGAAGAGGGGCTCTTGCTAATTATGCCCTATTGCTGCCTTATAGAGAGACAGACCTGTGGCCCATCTAGCTCTACATCGCCAACTCTGGCTGGCAGTGGCTCTCCAGAGTTTCAGAAAAGTTGCTCCCTGCCCTGCCTGGGACCTCCTGCATGCTCTGCTAATGAGTTGTGGCCTTTGTGCAGTTCCTGATCATGCACAGAGAGCCTGTACCCTCGCTTGCTCACACTCCCCGTCTTTCTTTTTTTTAAAAAAAAAAACATTATTAGTATTTTCCAAACAACAGCAACAACATGAAAGATATCAAAAAATAACAATACACAATACACAAAAATCAACATTCGGAAACTAAAGAAAGCAACAACAACAACAAAAACAAAAAACAAATCCATATCTTACAAGTTAATATTAGAAACACTAAAACAACAACAGCAAGACATTGTCACCCCGTCTTTCTCATGTGGGCTTCTTCCTCTCCATCTTAACCCTACCTCGCAATGTTGTCATCACGAGAAAAAGGGGCAGGAACTTCACAGATCCACCAGCTCTTTAATCCCTTGCAGGGAACAGGGAGATAGCATAAGGTAAAGGTAAAGGGACCCCTGACCATTTGGTCCAGTCGTGGCCGACTATGGGGTTGTGGCGCTCGTCTCGCTTTATTGGCCAAGGGAGCCGGCGTACAGCTTCCGAATCATGTGGCCAGCATGACTAAGCCGCTTCTGGTGAACCAGAGCAGCGCACGGAAATGCCGTTGACCTTCCCGCCAGAACGGTACCTATTTATCTACTTGCACTTTGACATGCTTTCGAACTGCTAGGTTGGCAGGAGCAGGGACCGGGCAACGGGAGTTCACCCCGTTGCGGGGAATCGAACCGCCGACCTTCTAATCGGCAAGTCCTAGGCTCTGTGGTTTAACCCACAGTTGCGGCTAAATGCAATCAAAAGCTCGCGCCACGTCAGTTTTTCCTCGTTTAAATCGCAACGGAGGCCGCAGGGGTGGTCTGTGGGATAAGAATAATGGGAAGGGAGGCTTGGGCAAATATTTTAAAACCTTTAAATTACAGCCTTAAATCTCGACCCAAGCATTAAGTGGCAGTGTTCCAGGAGAGAGCAGAGAGCCAGGGACCTCAACCGTGACAGGGGGTTGCTTAGGGGGGCAGTAGCTTCAGATCGAAACTGGCTGGAACAAGGGAGAGAGAGACAGCCTGGAGGGAAGTGTGGGACAAAGACAATCGCCCAGCTGGGTCCCTGCACAATGGCACAGCTGCCCTTCCTCACAGCAGGGAGGCATTCCCTGGCTTGCTTGCTTGCTCTCTGCTTTGACTCCACAATAGGAAAACCTCCTGTGGTCTGTCCACTGCTTGCCAAGTTATAGAGCAGGGAGCTGGTGCAGGAATGCAGGTTCTCGGGTTTTGAGTTCGCCATTGATGGTCCTGGTTACCCCCTTCTCAGGGGACTGATCTTTACATTTAACTTTGTTAAACCAAAATAAAAATCATTGCACTGAAACCGGCATAGATGCTATGGCTACCAAAATGCACTTGGTGACTGGCAGCGATTGGCTGAGCTGCCCTCATGTCACAGAAGGCAGAAGAGTCAATGACCTCTTCCTTTCCACTGCGTAAAGCACCATACAGTCGTGCCTTGGAAGTTGAACAGAATCCGTTCCGGAAGTCCGTTCGACTTCCAAAATGTTCCAAAACCAAAGCACAGCTTCTGATTGGCTGCAGGAAGCTCCTGTGGCCAATCAGAAGCCACAGAAGCCCCGTCAGACGTTCGGCTTCCAAAAATCATTCGAAAACCAGAAAACTCATTTTTGATCGTTCGGGAGCCGATTTCTTTGGGAGCCAAGGCATTCGAGATACAACGTACGACTATACATCCTGGGACAGTGCTGGTTTTTATTATTAGTAGTAGTAGTAAAGGTAAAGGGACCCCTGACCATTAGGTCCAGTCGCAGACGACTCTGGGGTTGCGGCGCTCATCTCGCTTTGTTGGCCGAGGGAGCCGGCGTACAGCTTCCGGGTCATGTGGCCAGCATGACTAAGCCGCTTCTGGTGAACCAGAGCAGCGCACGGAAACGCCGTTTACCTTCCCGCTTGAGCGGTACCTATTTATCTACTTTTGTGCTTTTGAACTGCTAGGTTGGCAGGAGCAGGGACCGAGCAACGGGTGCTCACCCCGTCGTCGGGATTCGAACCGCCGACCTTCTGATCGTCAAGTCCTAGGCTCTGTGGTTTAACCCACAGCGCCACCCGCATCTATTAGTAGTAGTAGTAGTTAATTAACATGATTGCCCATGCCACGAAGAAAGGATAGGGATGAAGCAAAACATTGACAGCATCTCATTTTCCAGTGTCACCATCCTGTTCATCTCTCCCGTTGTTAAAATCTGGCTCACATGCCAGGTGTGTAAACAGAGAGTAAACAGAAAGTAGCTCTCCCACCCAACGCCTCCCAGAGCACACGCATTGCCTGGCCTCTTTTGAGCCTATAGTCTGAATTACGAGAGAGGATGAGTCATGAACAAATAGCCATCTCTATTATGCAAGTTTGGAGGAACAGATCCCTTCCGCTTAAGGTTTAAAGTTTGCATTCAATTATGAACTGTCTTTTGTCACTAAAAAGACCCAGGTGATGTACAGGAGGTTTTTTATTATTATTCTTTTGAAATGACACACAACATTTATTTTAAGAATTGTATTTTTTTTCCCCTTAAAGCATGCATACACAGATGGTACTCATAGCTAAGTATTATCTGCACTGACTGGTGAATGTTCTCAAGGACTTCAAGCAAGGAGCATCTCCCAGCCCTTCCTGGATTGAATGTGGGATATTTGCATGCAAAGCAGAGGGACAGGCAAATCTATCCATTTTGGTTTCCCTCTGTTTCTCATCTTTCCAATCTTAACTTCAGTTCTCCCAATTTCCCACATGAGTACGTGACTTTTTCTGAAAATTAATCCTCGTGAAATTTCGCCAACGTTTGCATGTGAATTTCTCCAATTTAATGCAAAGCACTTTCCCCCAATACAATGCATTTGAGCACGTCCTTTTCACTATAATATGCACTCGTATTCACACTTTACCCTAGTATGTTACGCGCCAACCCAATCTCCAAGAGATTCCAGGCGTTTCCAAGCACTGACTGAGGGTTCGTTGTTCCTAGGAAGAAGAGTTTGGATTTGATATCCCGCTTTATCACTACCCGAAGGAGTCTCAAAGCGGCTAACAATCTCCTTTCCCTTCCTCCCCCACAACAAACACTCTGTGAGGTGAGTGGGGCTGAGAGACTTCAGAGAAGTGTGACTGGCCCAAGGTCACCCAGCAGCTGCGTGTGGAGGAGCAGGGAATTGAACCCGGTTCACCAGATTACAAGTCCACCGCTCTTAACCACTACACCACACTATAGGAAGGAACGTCAGCAGAGACCTGTGCCGTCTTTTGGGTATATGTTTTTATGTACACCTCCATACAACCTGAGCATCGGGTGGAGGGGGTCTGAGCATTGGCTCCCCCATAGATCTCGCTTCCCCTTTAGGTTTCCAGAGGAGCCTCAAAGTCCAACACTTAGCCAGCATGTTTCTGTGTCTGTCTCCAGTCACCACCACTCTGGCCATTGTTCTCCCATGTAGCAACTGGGTGGATGGGTGGGAAAAGGCTCGCCCATGTGTTCTATGCGCAAAGCAAGTTTTTTGCTCTGCCGAATCATATTAATTCACTGTCATGAACTGGAGTCAGACGTAGGGCAGCCGTAAAACAACAAAGCACCCAATTTCAGTGATGTTATCTATTTATTGTTTTTAATATTTAGATGGAAGCCACTCAGAGTGGCTGGGGAAACCCAGCCAGATAGGTGGGGTATAAATTATTATTATTATTATTATTATTATTATTATTATTATTATTATTATTATATAAAAAGAAAAACAGCTCAGTCATAGTGAACACAAGAACGCTTCCAAGGAGGTCTTGCCCAAACTCATAACACTATACTATTGGTTATTGGTTTTTTGGTTTTTTAAAATCAATTTTATTTCCCATTTTTCAACATTCAACTAAAAAAAAAAAATCTACCCAAATCAAATAATATTTTCTGCAGCCTCCCTCCACCCCCTCTGTGGTTTCTTATTTCCTATCGCATTCTTAATTCAGACCCAAATTTATCCTTTTTACACATTTGTCCTTTATAATTCCTTTAAATTTATCGCTGCTCGTGTTTGTGTTGATCCTGCTCATTGTTATTGTCATTTTATTATTTTGTACTCATTACTTGGATGGAGAACCACACCGCAAAATTCGGGGAAGTGTACATCTTTGAAATAAGTTTCCTCTCCTGACGAACCTGGCAGAACAAATTCTGCCAACTGTTTTTCAGAAATACACATGTACCATCTCTGATAAGAGAGGCGGCGCAATAAGCTGTTCTGTTTTCTAGCCTGATCAGCCAAGCCAAAACTTATTCCTTTCCTGACTAGCTCAGGAAATTTATGCCTGAGGGCGAAATGAGGGGTGTGCACGCGCACACACACACACACACACACACACACACACACACGGTGCCCATGTTAATTTCCTATTCTGTCACCTGATGTGCCACTTAAGCCAAATTGCTTGGCTGTGTGACTCAGGGAGAGCAAGAGGAAAAAGCAGCAGGGAAGGGAACCAGGCTGTTCTTGGCTGGTTGTCTAGGCCAGGGGTCAGCAAACTTTTTCAGCAGGGGGCCGGTCCACTGTCCCTCAGACCTTGTGGGTATGTAACCTGAAGCATATGTAACCCGAGGTACCACTGTGTGTGTACATATACAGTGGTACCCCGGGTTACATATGCTTCAGGTTACAGACTCCGCTAACCCAGAAATAGTACCTCAGGTTAAGAACTTTGCTTCAGGATGAGAACAGAAATCGTGCTCTGGTGGCATGGCAGCAGCAGGAGGCCCCATTAGCTAAAGTGGTGCTTCAGGTTAAGAACAGTTTCAGGTTAAGAACGGACCTCCGGAACGAATTAAGTACTTAACCTGAGGTACCACTGTGTGTGTATATATATATATATATATATATATATATATATATATATACACACACACACAAAATGAACGAATTCCTATGCCCCACAAATAACCCAGAGATGCATTTTAAATAAAAGCACACATTCTATTCATGTAAAAACACCAGGCAGGCCCCACAAATAACCCAGAGATGTATCTTACATAAAAGGACACATTCTATTCATGTAAAAACACGCTGATTCCCGGACCATCTGTGGGCCAGATTTAGAAGGTGATTGGGCCAGATCCAGCCCCCGGGCCTTAGTTTGCCTAGTCTTGGTCTAGGCAGTGGAGGCTGGTCCATTAGGACTAAGTCTGCTCTTAGCTACTCCCTCATCTGCTTGCCTTAAATATAGCATTGTAGAGTTGCAAGGGACGCCCGGGGGTCATCTAGTCCAACCCCCTGGATCTCAACAAAACATCCATGGCAGACGGCCATTGAACCTCTGCTAAAATAACAACACACCGTCCAGTGAAGCAGTCGGCTCCACTGTCAAAAAGCGCTTGCTGTCCGAAAGTCCAGCATCTTGGAAGCAAATGAGAAGGGGGAAACCTCCCTCATTTCTCAAATGCCTGTTCCCACAAGAGGCATTTTGCACATTACACAGACAAAAATGTGGGCACGTTGCTGAGGCTACTCATGGCAGGAATCCAGAGTCACCTACCACCTTGCGACGGACAGATTCTATCCATTTCGGCTCCTCTCTGCTTTCCAATCTCAACTCCGGCACATCTCCAGATCCTTTTGCAAAAAGAAGGCAAAGTCGTTCTTGCGAAAATGGCGAGAAGCCAAGTTGCTGGGAACCAGGCAGAGGGCCTTCTCGGTAGTGGCACCCGCCCTGTGGAACGCCCTCCCGCCGGATGTCAAAGAGAAAAACAACTACCAGACCTTTAGAAGACATCTGAAGGCAGCCCTGTTTAGGGAACCTTTTAATGTTTAATAGACTATTGTATTTTAATATTCTGTTGGAAGCCGCCCAGAGTGGCTGGGGAAACCCAGCCCAGATGGGCGTGGTATAAATAATAAATTGTTGTTCTTGTTGTTTAGTCGTTTGGTCGTGCCCGACTCTTCGTGACCCCCTGGACCAGAGCACGCCAGGCACTCCTGTCTTCCACTGCCTCCCACAGTTTGGTCAAACTCATGCTGGTAGCTTCGAGAACACTGTCCCACCATCTCGTCCTCTGCTGTCCCCTTCTCCTTGTGCCCTCCATCTTTCCCAACATCAGGGTCTTTTCCAGGGAGTTTTCTCTTCTCATGAGGTGGCCAAAGTATTGGAGCCTCAGCTTCAGGATCTGTCCTTCCAGTGAGCACTCAGGGCTGATTTCCTTCCGAATGGATACGTTTGATCTTCTTGTAGTCCATGGGACTCTCAAGAGTCTCCTCCACCACCATAATTCAAAAGCATCAATTCTTCGGCGATCAGCCTTCTTTATGGTCCAGCTCTCACTTCCATACATCACTCCTGGGAAAACCATGGCTTTAACTATACGGACCTTTGTTGGCAAGGTGATGTCTCGCCAGCAGACAGAACCACAGATTTGCAGAGCTGGAAGTGACCCTGAGAACCATCTAGTTCACCCCCCTCCAATGCAGGGATATTTTCCCCCAACATGGGGCTCGAACCCAGGACCTTGAGTTTCAGAGCCTCATGCTCTACTGACTGAGCCATCCCAGCAATGTGAATACTGCCCATACCATGCTCATTTTCATATGGATTCTTACCTAAAATACATTTTTGCAATATCTCTTTTTTCCTGATGCAATGCAGTGTGATGTGGTGGTCAGAGGTCAGACAAGGACTTGGGAGGTTTGGGGTTCAAATCCCCCACTCACTGATTTTGGACCAGTCACCATCTCTCAACTCTAACCTACCTCACAAGATTGTTGTGTGGATTCAGTGAGAAGTGCGGGGAAAACCACGTTTGCCACCTTCAGCCCTTTGAAGGAAAACGGTGGGATACAAATGCAATCAATAAAATAGTAATTTTTCAAATATCATTTTTGCAAATGTCTGCATTTTTATGCTCGTTTTGTACCCTTTTTTTCCGGCTGGCGAACAGCCACACAAAATTCAGAGGACGGTGCATTTGAAGGATAGTTGCATTTCAAAGTTTGTCGCATCCGAAACTTTGCTGAGCAGCAAACATGCACTGCCTCACATCTGCAATGCCTAGGTAAAAAGTGTGTGTGTCAGAGAGAGAGAGAGGTCTTTCCCCCCCAATAATATTTATTGAATTTCATACAAACACATAACTTCAACAAAACAAAAATAAGAAAAACAATAATAAAAGAAAAGAAAAAGAGATAACATATTACAAACCTCACAGATAATACCCAAAAATAACACCACATACAATAGAACTTAATCAGTTAAACTCCAACTTCATAAACATATTAATTGACTTCCTCAAATCTTTTCCCTCTGAATTTCCTTGTAATTGGATGTAGCAGTTTCCAATATCATTATTCCCTTAAAAAAACAATATTCAGGTTATAATCAAATTTCCTAACTTTTCTTATCATTCTATTTCTCATTTATTTATTTAGTCCTAGGCCTAATTGGTTCTTTCAAGTAATTACAAATCTTTAATATTAGAATATTTATTCAAATAGTCTTTAAATTTCTTCCACTCTTCTTGATATTCCTCTTCTTTCTGGTCGCGGATTCTCCTGGTGAGATCAGCCAGCTCCATAAAATCCATCATCTTCATCTGCCACTCTTCTACCGTTGGTAATACTTGTGTCACAGAGAGAGAGAGAGGTCTGCCTAACTGTTTCGCCCAGTCGAGAGAGCAGCAATAGCCATGGTTTCATTTGCTTGCTCTGTGGAGTGCTGAAACTTTCCGTCGAAAGCTGTTCCTGGCTGCAGACTGCTGCTCCGCCGATTCTCATGCGAGAGGATGGGTGTGACTCGCCGGGAGGCTGGCCTCCACCGCCCTGCTTAAGTACACTATTGAATTACCTTCCTCTTTGCCATGCCCCCTTCTGCCAGAGGGAGCCCAGGAGGAGAGAGAGCGTGTCAGGAGCCGGCGATCTGCTCAGTGGTGCATTTGGGGTGGCAGGGGAAAAAAGGAGGAGATAAGAAGGTAAGTAGAATCTCCAGAATTCCTTTGGCAAGGGACAGAGCTGCGTGAGGCTGTGGACCTGTTTGGCAGCCCGTTGGCGGACAAAGCGTAGTTAAAAGTCGCCTACGGTTGCCCCCTTTGGAAGAAACGGGGCCTGTTTTAAAGTCCCTGTTAAGGACAGGATGACACAGAAACTCACAAAGTGACTTTAGAAGCAAACCGGTTTATTTGGATCGAATCCAATCCAAGGGAGAAAGGGCTACTTCTTCCCAAGTGTTTGATTTGAAGGCAGCATTTAGATCTGTGTTTCCCCACTGCATTTATCAGGGTTGCCATGTTTCCTTGCCGCAGGGCTCCTATGCTTCTAAGAGTAGCATGCTGTCAGGCCGAAATACGAGAGGTGTGGACTGGGACCTTTCCCAGCGTGGCAGGGAGTGTGTGTAGATTTCTTCTCCCCATGGTGTCGTTAATAAAAGGGGGAAGGGGTCAGCTGGATCCTCTTCAGAAAGATTTGCAGAAACTACTGTTTTTATTGCACCATTGGAAATTGCGTTCTACGGCCTTTCGCTGGGTGGTAGAAGAAACCCTTTCCAAACCGAATACATACATAACATATTTCCAAGACAATAGCTGGCTTTTTCTTCCAGCGCAGTCTAATTGCTTTGACTTTCACACAACAAGTAATTATCTCTGTTTTGTTCAGCGTCGGTGACTCATCTGACTTGCGGCAGGAGCTGGGTTTAATTTAAAAGTTGTTCTGTACACTTCTTGTTTCAGAAGGCAGGAAGGGGGAAGAAGAGATTGTCTAGATTTTCTCAGTTGATAAAGGATTCCTGTAGCCCAAGCACCAGATCAGCTAAATATTACAGCTTGCCTTGTGTCCATTTAAAAAAAAGTAATGAAATAATTTGGCTGCATACACACAAGGACCCCTGTCACCTGGTTTTTCTACAATGGTTCCTCTTCCCTCATGCGCCCTGTTAATTTGAGATGCAAAACAGCCTCAAGAAGACCTGGACTCTTTATGTGATGGTTTACTTCAGAGTAACACTGGATAGTATCTTAGAAGGGGTGCTGGGCTATTTTTTTAAGGCAGTGCTAGCCGAGAGCGCAAACTGTTTAATGTAGAAAAGAGGAAGTCAAGTGTATTTATTTCCGGACGTGGGAAACTTTGCTAAAGATAATATTGACAAAAGGTGCAATTGAACTTATTTTTCCACCTAGTAACAAAGGCAGAATTGGGCAGGGAATCAGTTGCAGACTGCTGGGGGGCAGGCAATATTTGTTAAGCTGTTGCTGTTGCCCTTCCGGTGCCACTGAATTCCTGGCCAAAATGGCGGCCATACATCCATATGCAGTGTTGGGCCTGAGGGCCACACTCATGCTTAGCCAAGCTTCCAGGGGCCTCATCCCTGCCACACCCAGGTAAGCAGCAGGGATGCTGGTGTCAGGTTGACAGCTACACAGCATTGCCTCCCCTTGTCAGTCACTCCTGCGAAACTCTGATGGGGAAACCAATCCATTGCATTCTATATCTCTCTCTCATTTTGCCTGCCTCCTCCCTAGACCAGTTTCATAATATTTCTGGAAGCATTTAAAGTGCTTAAGGTTGTTGTTTTTTTAAAATGAATTTTGTTAGAATTTGGGCCAGTACCAGTGCCTTAGGGGTCCAGTACGATGGCTCTGATAAGAGTGTCGGTGAATGTTGCAGAACCAAAAAGCACTTCCTACTACAGCCAAGTAGGAATTTCATAGAATCGTAGAGTTGGGGGACCGCAAGGGTCATCTAGTCCAACCCTCCTGCAACACAGGAATTTCAGCTAAAGCATCCCTGACAGATGGCCATCTAACCTCTGCTTTAAAAAAAAAAAAACTAGGAAGGAGGGCCCAACACCCATTGAGGAAGTCCGTTCCACTGTTGAACAGCTCTTACTGTCAGAAATTTCTTCCTGATGTTTAGCTGTAATCTCCTTTCTTGTTACTTGAGGCCATTGGTTCAGGTCCTACCTTCTGGAGCGGGAGAAAGCATTGATGATGATGATGATGATGATGATTTATTTATACCCTGCCCTTCTGGCTGGGTCTCCCCAGCCACTCTGGGCAGCTTCCAACAAAGTATTAAAATACAGTGGTCTGTTAAACATTAAAAGCTTCCCTAAACAGGGCTGCCTTCAGATATCTTCTATAAGTTTGGTAGTTGTTCTTCTCTTTGACATCTGGTGGGAGGGCGTTTCACAGGGCGGGCACCACCACCGAGAAGACCCTCTGCCTCGTTCCCTGTAACTTGGCTTCTCGTAACGAGGGAACTGCCAGAAGGCCCTCGGCGCTGGACCTCAGCGTCCGGGCAGAATGATGGGGGTGGAGACGCTCCTTCAGGTATACTGGGCCGAGGCCGTTTAGGGCTTGAAAGGTCAGCACCAACACTTTGAATTGTGCACGGAAACGTACTGGGAGCCAATGGGAGAAGACATTTCTCTCAGAGAATGCCTGAATATTCAGACTTTCCCCTGAATATTCTCCATTTCTCTCCACCCCTTCAGAACATCCTGGAACATTGTGGAGGATTCAAAATGGGGGCAACACAAGTTGTTGGGCTGTGTGTGTGTGTGAGAGAGAGAGACTGTGGATGTTCTTGCCACTATTGATGTGGAGCCCAGATCTGAGAATTTCCCCTCTTCTGGAGAAATTGGGCGAAATTGCTCCTTGCCGCCACCATCCCTTCCAGTTCCTCTGCCCTCAAGTCAGGGGGGCAGTGGGATTTCAAGAAGCCATTGCCACAGAGCTAACTCTTCCAGCACACAACACAAGCTCTTTCCTTTTCAATAGCAGAATCAGGCTGATTTTTGCTCCGATAAGCCCCAGGGGAGAGAAGTAATTCGCAGGGCCAGTTCTATCCCGTTCCTGCTGGTTCTAGGCAAAGCGAGGTGGACTCCCCTGCCCGCCACAGCTCAAACAAGCGAGCCCTTCTCCTCCCTCCTTTTCTCTGCCTCGCTCCCTCCCTCCCATGACATTCCTCCCCAAGGACTTGGTGGCAACGGTTGCTAAAGCCTTCCCAGGCGGCTGTGTGGAGACGTCTGCAGGTTTCAGAGCAGAGGTGATCCTTTTGCTTCCAGGCTGATTCCTCAAGGAGAAGGAGGCCGGGAGGCATTGCCATGGAAGACAACAGCAGTTTCCAACAGTTGGGAAAACTCTGGTAGCAAGTGATCAGAAAGACAATCTCATGTTGCAGAAATTCAACACATTTAAGCATAGCTTAAAAATGAATCTAGCAGCCCTACAAAGACACCTTGTTGTTGTTGTTGTTTAGTCATTTAGTCGTGTCCGACTCTTCGTGACCCCATGGACCAGAGCATGCCAGGCACTCCTGTCTTCCACTGCCTCCCGCAGTTTGGTCAAACTCATGTTAGTAGCTTCGAGAACACTATCCAACCATCTCGTCCTCTGTTGTACCCTTCACCTTGTGCCCTCCATCTTTCCCAACATCAGGGTCTTTTCCAGGGAGTCTTCTCTTCTCATGAGGTGGCCAAAGTATTGGAGCCTCAGCTTCAGCATCTGTCCTTCCAGTGAGCACTCAGGGCTGATTTCCTTAAGAATGGATAGGTTTGATCTTCTTGCGGTCCATGGGACTCTCAAAGGACACCTTACTGGGCAGCAAACAAGTCATTTGTATTTTATTCTCTCTCCCTCTCTCCCTCTCTCCTACACACACACACACACATGCATCCATCTCTGTCTTATTCCACCTTTCTCAACAGTTTGCAAACATATTTATTGCTTATTCATTTTTATAGAATCATAGAATTGTTACAAGGGACTCCACGGGTCATCTAGTCCAACCCTCTGCAATGCATTGGTGGTCCTCCAGCCTCTGCTTTGAAACCTCCAAGGAAGGAGAGTCCACAACCTTCTGAGGGAGACGGTTCCACTATAGAACAGCTCTTACTATCAGGAAGAGTTCTTTCTGATATTTAATCGGAAACTCCTTTCTTGTAGCTTGAACCCATTGTTTTGAGTCCTACCCTCCAGAGCAGGATAAAACATGCTTGCTCCATCGTCCATGTGAAAGCCCTTTAGATATTTGAAGATGGTTGTCATATATCCTCTCAGTCTCTTCTTTTCCTGGCCAAACATACCCAACTCCCTCAACTGTTCCTCATCAGGCTTGGTTTCCAGACCCTTGATCATCTCTGCACACGTTCCATTTTGTCAACATCCTTCTTAAATTTTGGTGCCTAGAATTTTTTTGGTGTCTTTCAGTCAAATTGGTTCACAAGGTGGTGGTAAAAGGAGTATATGTAGCAATTAATAATAATAAACACAAATAAACTCTCTGCAGCTCTTTCTTATCTGGCCAATGGATAAGGGCACACTGCTTATCTTCTGGGGAGGCAGGGGGTGTGACCTTCAGCCCCCTGAAATATGGCAGAAGCCAACAGCGTACTTCCCTCTGGTTCCACAGTTCCAGGGCAATTTGCAATTGTAGCTTAGCGCTCTTTATGGTCAGGAGCGGCGGAAGCAAGCTCACCGCAGCTGCTCCTTCTCTGGCCAAGCTAGTGTCCCGCTTGCTGAGCTAGTCTTCCTAGGAGGTAGAAGGTGCAATCGGGCCATTGGATGGGGCCACGGTGTTCGGCTCTCCGCCCCCAAGGCAAAATGAAAGACAGCAAATCAAAAACACACACACACCCTAAAATGAATAAAAGTGTGAAACAGGCTGAAATGGAACAGAACGGTAAAACAAAAAGAAGAAGCTGGAAATCAAAAGGCCAAGGTGTGGAAGGGCATTTGTGACAAGGCAGAATGACAGTAGGCCTGTGGTGGCTTCCCTAACTCCCACTGGGTTGCATCGTTGTGGTTGTGGGTTCAAATTCCACCCTCCCTCAAACCAGGGAGTGAGGAACCGGTGGACCTATAAAATAAAAAAGAAGGGATATAATTAAGGGTGTCTTCAGAAGTGTCCAATATTGTGATGCAGCAGCCAAAGCTATCATTTCTGCCCCCTTTTCAGATCACAGAATTGTAGAATTGTAGATGTTCCACTGCAGTACCTTTTGTGCTACACTGATGTTGTTTTCCATCTTCAAAAGCTGAGGTGGGGTGAGGAGGCCAGGCACCTGCCTCACCTTAACATCGATACCAGGAAAGGTCCTAGAATAGGTAACTGAACTGCGAACTCATAGAAAAGAATGTTGCGATGACTAAGAGCCAGCAAGGGTTTCTCAAAAGCAAGTCATGCAAGACAAAGCTTATTTCTTATTTTGAGAGCGTTACAAGCTCGGTGGATCCGAGGAATGCTGTGGATGTAGTATGTCTTGATTTCAGTAAGGCTTTTGACGAAGTCATCTGTGATCTTCTTGCAGAGAAGCTGATATAATGTGGGCTAGACTATGTTCCTGTTAGGTGACTGACCAAACCCAAAGATGCTCATTAATGGCTCCTTGTCACCCTGGGGAAAGTGGCAAGTGGGGTGCCACATGTTCTGTCCTGGGGCCAGTGTTGTTCAAAATCTTTATAAATGAATTTGATGAAGGAATAGAGGAACTGCTTATCACATTAGCAGATGATGCTAAACCGGGAGAGGTAGATAACACTGCAGAAGATAGAAAACAGCATCCAGTATGCCCTTAATCGATTGGAGAACTGGGCCCAAACTAGTAAAATGAATTTCAGTTGGGACAGGCGTAAGATTTGACAGTTAGGCAGGAATAATCAGATGCACAAATATAGGGTGGTCATAGCACGGCTTTATTCTACCTTGGTCAGGCCACACCTGGAATACTGTGTCCAATTCTAGGCACCAAAATTTAAGAAGAACGTTGACAAGTTGGAACATGTGCAGAGAAGGGCAACCAAGATGATCAAGGGTCTGGAAACCAAGCCTGATGAGGAACGGTTGAGGGAATTGGCCTGGAAAAGAGGAGAGTGAGAGGAAATATGACAACAATCTTCACATATCTAAAGGGTTGTCACATGGATGATGGAGCAAGCATGTTTTATCCTGCTCTGGAGGGCAGGACCCAAACCAATGGTTTCAAGCTACAAGAAAGGAGATTCCAGCTAAA
Organism: Podarcis filfolensis; assembly: GCF_964270895.1. Lineage (NCBI taxonomy): Eukaryota > Metazoa > Chordata > Lepidosauria > Squamata > Lacertidae > Podarcis > Podarcis filfolensis. The sequence goes on along the minus strand of NC_139614.1, from coordinate 50,411,609 downwards.
TATCAGGAATAACTTTCTGACAGTAAGAGCTGTTCAATAGTGGAACGGTCTCCCTCAGGAGGTTGTGGACTCTCCTTCCTTGAAGGTTTTGAAGCAGAGTTTGGATAGCCACCTGTCATGGATACTTCAGCTGAGATTCCTGCATTCCAACTCTCCAATTTTATGATTCTTTGGTATTGCAGGGAAACACAGGGAGCCATATAGGTCAGTCGCAACCACGTAGCATGGAATATGTTCACAGGAGAAAGTAATTCCGAGTTCCACCCTATAACTGGTTACATATTAATGTAGATCTTTTCAGTCGCTGCAGGAAGGTGGCGGCTTACTATAGCACGTCTACGGTTGATGCCTGGGGTGTGTGTGATAGACTGTGTTGGTGTGACGGCGTCAAAGAAAAGGCGCCAAGGGATGTCTCTGTTCAGCCCACGGATAATTTTTGCCCAATAGCTGCGCCAAAACCTGCCTTCCAATTTCTTGAACGTTCTCTTCCCCAGCAAACAGGGCTTCTGTTTTCCTTCCTTATTCTCAAGCCACTTTGGAATTTATTTCCCGTTCTGGAGGCTGTGGGGTCGCGCTGACTTTATGGCTTCAAAGTGTCTGAGGGTGATATGTGTGGTTTTCTCCTTCTTTCCACCGAACATTTCTCCAGCGCTTCGCAGCATCCCTGACTACTCATAATCCCTGAAAAGGAAAAGCTTTGTGGCAGAATTTACCTCAGGGTGTCTTTCCCTGAGCTTAACTGAATGGTTGAGAGCTGGGTTGGAAGGAAAGGGTCCGGCTACTAAGTACCTGAGGTTGGTACATTGCCTGATCTTGGCCACATCTCCACTGTACACTTAAAACAGTTTTATACCACTTTGAACAGTCGTTTGCTTCTGCCAAACAATCCTGGAAACTGTAGTTACGGTGCTGAGAGTCGTACTGTTTTAGACGTATCATGCAAGTGAGGCCTTTGGGGTTTTTTTTATGGCAAGTTCTTCTTTCTACCTTTTGAGAAATATGATGGGTAACCTCAGGGCCAAGTGTGGCCTTCCAGAACTTTCCGTCTAGCCCTCAGAGCACTCTCCTCAGGCAAATCCCAACTCGGTTTCACACCTCCCTTGAGTGTGTTTTCCTGGCTTGAGTGCCTCCTTGAACTATAATAATGCTTCTTGCTCCCCTCAATGGAGGACAGAGGCTGGTGTGTGGGTTTGTGTAGAAACTAGCCTACTGTACTGAGGAGAAATAGACATCCATTTTTGCCCCTGGCCTGCCTTCCACTGGCGTGTGGCCTGTGGTAAGTTGCCCAGTAGCAAATGCAGACCTTGGGGCTGAGAAAGGTTCCCCACTCCTGTTTACGAAAATAAATGTTAAAATGAACAGCTTCCAGGAGCGCAAGCCTGCCTAGATTCCTGAGGCGGCATCATGGTTTTCTTTGGAACTGGAGGTTGCTGGGAAGGCTGTCAAATGCAGTTCATCAAGAAATGATTTGCAGGCTCTAGCTCTTGTTTATTCACAGGCCCAGAACAGAACTGAACTGAAGGGTTCAGCCAGCCTGCTTATATAGAGCTCCACTACAACGCAACAGTAACAACTTTCTGTAAATATCCAATCACTGAACGTCACTTTCAATCCCTTATTTGCATATGTGGACCTGAGGGAAAACTATCTACAGTATCCCCTGCTGGCCCAGGGTGAGAACTTCAGTACATAACAAGGGCAGTTGCCCTCAGGTCCTACATGTGGGCTTCACTTTGGCCATTGTTCTGGTCTATACGGGGCCCCTTTGGCCTCACCCAGCTTCCAAGCTCTTGCTTCTCCACTTTCCTAAGCAGGATAGGGGCAAGGGGAGCTGCTTTGTTTACATGGCATTTCCCTGTTGTGTGCTTTCTGGAGGGCTCCGCTGTCCTGTACTGTTTCCTCTTTCGATGCCAGAGGTTGAGTGCTCATCCCCACAGATTGTGGCACTCCTCAGTTGCCAAGGCCGTGTACAATTCATCCAAACGGCTGCTCTGCTGTGGATCGGGAGACTGGGGCCATAAACGTGTAGAAGAATGGATGGGGATGGGGGCTTGAGCCCCACTCCCACAAAAGTTTGAGAAATAAGCATGTGAAGACAGGCTCCAGCGGATTGCGCAGATGAGATCAATAGTGGGTCCATCGGTCAAGAAGGCAGTTTCTGCGCATGCTGTGTAGAAGGAAGTGAGGAGCAGATGGGGCTGATCCACCTGGGAAGAAGGAAAACTCTGGTCCTAAACCTTGCAGGATATCTACTGGAGAAGAAAAGGCTCAGGAGTAAAAAAAAACTTTGTCAAATCTGGAGTGGAGTCCCTAAGGCAGTTGGATGGTGCCTTGCATGCCTCCTCCCAGCAACTCCTGCAGCCAAACTGGTGCCAAACGTCTTGCTCTGCTTTCCTTTTAGGCCACATATGTGAAGCTGGGGGGGGGGTCTTGTTGTCTGGGCAGCCCAGGACCTCCATACACACTGCCCAGGCTTGCACCCTAAGGAGGTCACTTTGGTGCTACTAACACAGCAGTTTGACTTCGCCCCAGGAGACACACTCCATTGTCTCTTGAGACAGGCAGGTGCCAGCAACAGAGAATTTCTGCTTGGAAACTCAGCTGTTAAAAGCCCCAGTTAGTGAACCAGGTCTGAAGCCGGTTGAAATTTGTGACATTCCCACTTTCATTGATGCATAGGCAGCAGCCAGGCAGGGCTGGCCAGGGATTGTTTCATGGTGTTTTGGGCTTCCCTTTGTTTATGTCTAAATTCACCGCCCACAGGCACACCTGAACCAAGGACAACCAAGTGACCTTCTAAGACACTGTGCTAGTCTTTTGGGGCTTATTCAACAGATCCTTCTACTTGCTTTCTACATGCCAAGGCATCGGGCGCCAACCTTTTTGGACCAAAGGACACATTATGAATTTTGAGAGTGCTGTGGGCTCCAGTCACAAAATGGCTGTCATGGGCGGCATGGCATAACACAAAATGGCTGCCATGAGGGCATGCGGTAACACAAGATTGCTGTTTCTCCTCACCTCACCTCTCCCAGGACAACCTCATGTCTTCCTGAGGGTGTCATTGAAGACCTTTGTGGGTGCCACGGTGCCCATGGGCACTGGGTTGGTGACTCCTGAAGCAAGTGCTGTTGAATTGAGCAGGACTTGGCTCCAGAGCATTTTTGCAGGAGGGACTCATCTGCATACCCCAAATGCAACTTTAAAGGTAAAGGTAAAGGGACCCCTGACCATTAAGTCCAGTCGTGACCGACTCTGGGTTTGCGGCGCTCATCCCGCTTTACTGGCCGAGGGAGCCGGCGTACAGCTTCCGGGTCATGTGGCCAGCATGACTAAGCCACTTCTGGTGAACCAGAGCAGCGCACGGAAACGCCGTTTATCTTCCCACCGGAGTGGTACCTATTTATCTACTTGCACTTTGACGTGCTTTCGAACTGCTAGGTTGGCAGGAGCAGGGACCGAGCAACGGGAGCTCACCCCGTCACGGGGATTCGAACCGCCGACCTTCTGATCGGCAAGTCCTAGGCTCTGTGGTTTAACCCACAGCGCCACCCGCGTCCCTGTAAATGCGGCTTTGCACACTATTAAATTGCTGTGTTGTCCTGCTGCAACAAATCCACATGAGGAGGAGAAAAAATTGGCTTTTGTGGTGCGAGCGGTGGGGGAACTGAAATGAAAAAGTGTGGGAAGAACAAATGATTAACGGGACAATGCACACACGCCCTGCAAGCGAAATCAGGACAAATGCTCATTCACATATATACTCGCCCCATAAACGAATTAGAACAGATAAACACCAAATACAATCTAACCACCTCATAAGCTTTGTGCAAGCAAATCAGGAAGAATTCTCGATAAACAGGTTGCCTGCAGGAGTCCTGTGTTGAGGATCCGGTTCTGAAAAAACCCAGAATGTGCATTTAAGGTTAACTGAGGGAGCAGCGTAAGGTCATGGGGTCAAAGGCTGGTTTTTGTAGTGGGATCTGCTGGTAGCCTGGCTGGTTAAAGAATGATGGGGCGCCTACAGGAAAAGGTCCAAAGTTCAGTGGATGAGCATGTGGTTTATGCAATGCCATCTTCAGTCACCAACATATCTGGCTAATCTGGGGTGGACAACTTGGCGCTCTCAAGATGTTGTTGGACTACAACTCACATCAACTTCAAGAGCCTGGCAAATGACCAGGACAGCTGGAGTTGCAGTCCAACAACATTTGATGGGGAACCGAGTTTTCCATCCCGGACTTTAACAATTCCAGGTTGGTCAAAAACAAAATGGAATGGCCTGTCGTAAATTTGTAACAAGTGAGCAACAGATAAATACAGAGATGGATATGAACATGTCCAGAAGGGAGCTCAGCTTGTAGTGATTATTCCCTTTGACTGCTCAAACCAATACTGATGATTATAGATGTGCCTGTAGTCTCTTTGATGTTGTATGAAATAAGGTTCTCTGTCTGTGAGTGGGGAATCTAATTAGAAGCCGGCTGGTGTCATTTTAACCCGAATGACTGCCCACGAAACCAGGAAGTGGGAGTTAAAAAAACGTGCCTATTTTGGTTGTTGTGTAGTAATTGTCCATTTCTTAACATGCCTGTTCCAAACCAAGCCATCAAAGACCACAACTCCCTAGTGTTACACAGACTTGAAAAGAGAGTTGAGAAGGGAAGACTTTCATTCTCTCTCTCTCTTCAGTTTTAAGAACATTCAGAAGCATTCCTTCCCCACCACCACCCAAAATATATTTTGACTTAGACAATGTCCTGGTCTGGCTAGGATGGGATGCAAATTCTTGTTGCTTTGTGACTTCTCTTTATGCCCATTTTCTTGTCCCGTTTTCCAAAATAATCCTTACTTTTGTTTTGACCCAGGCATTCAGAAACTCTCTTGCCCCAAGCAACCAAGTATTCTAGCTGCTTAGAAATGCATAATTCCTGATATATAGCAGAGGAAGGTTAAATAGTAGCTGGAAAGCCTACTTTGTATGGAATGACAAGATTTGTGTTTCCAGGACCTCCACTCATCTGGGTGCTGGGTATGACATTATTGACCGCAATAAAATATTGGTACCAGATTTTGCACACAGAAAAAAACTAACTTTTAAAAAGTATAGTTAAGGGTGACAGGTTTCAGTCAGTGTGGACTTTCACGTGCCCAGAATCTGTGGAATAGTCTAGGTAACAATCAAAGAGTCCTGAAGTATTTTGTAGACAGAAGTAATTAGATCACCATATCTTGGCTTAATGACCCGAAATATGAGCAAGCTTTAGGTTGTGTGTGAAGCCCCTTCCTTTCTTGCAAGCCACAATTCAGCAAAGTTATCCATTTTATCTGAACTTGGAAACAAACCAGGATCCTAAACCAACTTCAAACCCTGGTTAAGGATATGGGCTTGTTGTGAAGTTGGTGACCATGGTTTCTCAGATAAGATGAAATAGGAAACTGTGGTTGGTTAGAGGCTTCATCGTTGCATTGTGGTATTCCACTTGGGGGGGGGGACAAAGGGGCTGTGGGCAAAGGACTCATTCATATCTTGGCTTATAAAGCTTAAATAAGATCATCTGAAGCAGGTCAGAGCTTTACCACACCACCATCAATATTGGAGCTGTATAATTTACTTTATTTGATGCAATAGCTGGATGCTTGAAACCAGTATTGTAAACCAGGGTTGAGAAACCTGTGGCCCTCCAGATGTTGCTGGACTCTACTTCCCATCAGCCCCAGTCAGCATGGTCAGTGGTCAGGGATGATGGGAGTTGTAGTCCAACAACGTCTGAAGAACCACAGGTTCCTCCATCCTACTGTAAACCATTGGAACATAGGAAACTACCTCAGACTGAGTCAAACCATTGGTCCATCCAGTGCAGTGTCGTCTACACTGACAAGCAGTGACTGTCCATGGTCTCAGGCAGAGGACATTTCTTGCCCTACCTGGAGATGCTGGGAATTGAACCTACATTCAAGGCAAATGGTCCTCCACTGAGCTATGGCCCTTCAGAGATCAAGGGAAGACTAGGCCACAACCTAACGTATGGCCTTTATTATATTGGAGACTGTTCAGAATTGGCTTCCCCTTCTCCTCTGGTTCTGAAGTGGTATGGCCTCCAGGGAGGACTGTACCACACAATATCTCTGAATGCCTTTCTCCTCAATAGAAAGCCAGTCCTTAAGCAAACAACTCTCTCAGCTCTGGGTTTCATGAGGGGTTACGGACTCAGACCAGTTTCCTCTCGCCTCTGTTTACTTGTGTCTTGAAATTGCAGGCGTGACTTTCATGTGAGGCAACTCTCTTCCCCGTATCCCTGGGCACAAAGAGCCAGCTTAGGAGAGGAGGGTGGGGAAGGGTGGGGCTTAAGCCGAGGAAATTCTCAGGGATTTTAGTTGACAGAAACCTGACAATAAAACTGTGAAGTCGGCTGCACCTCGCGACACAGTTAATGTCCCGTGGGCAGCCAGAAAGAAAGACTGCAAGGTGTGTTGGCACCTCGAGTCCAGCAAGCCAAGCAGAGCCAGCCACACCTCAGGGTCAAACTAGATGTGAGATTCAAAAATGTTCTACGGCCCCATCTGCACATTTCTAGCAGTATCACTGGGGGCCAATTTTAATCCTCAAGGGCAAGTTTTAATAGGGCAGTCTGAAAACGATGAGCGTGCTTGAGGCTGTTTTACTGGAATAGGGAGGAGAGGGGGAAATAATTAAAAGAGGTATTCCCTGTGGAGTACGGCAGGCAGGCGGTGTCTTCATGTTGTCTAAGGCCACATACATTTAATGCTCAGTGACTGGGCTTCCCAAACTTGGGTCTCCAGCTGTTGCTGGACTACAGCTCCCATCATCCATAGAGAGCAGGACCCAGTGGTCAGGGATGATGGGAATTGTAGTCCAACAACAGCAGAATTCTCAAGTTTGGGGAGACTGGCTCTATGGTGCCACTTTAAACAAGCATGGCTTCCCCCGCAAAGAATTGTGGGAGTTGTGGTTGGTTCAGAGTTGCCAGGAGAGCCCCTAGTCCCCTAACAGAACGACCAGTTTTAACAGGCAATCCCTTTTCCCAGGGAACTCAGGAAATTGTTGCTCTGTGAAAGCTCCCAGAGCTTGTAACTATCTACAACTCCCATAATTCTTTGGGGGACCCATGATGGTTTAAAGCAGCATCGTAGTGCTTTAAGTGTATGGTACAAGTGTGGCTGTTTAAAGTGGTGTGATACTGCTTGAAATACTCTGCACAGATGCGGCCTAAGTCTCTGGAGGACAGCACAAGAAGTTGAGGGATCCAGCTTGGTTATACAAAGAAGGGGAAACAGTTTGACCACTCTCTCCCCCTGGGAATCAGAATCACACAAGCATTTAAGCTGACATTTGCCCTATGTTTTGGTTTTTTTTGCGCAACCGCGTCTAATCTTACCCTTTTCTTAAATTAATTTCTTAGTGTGTGTCCTTCTTTTCTGCAAATCTACCAAAGAGCAAAATAAAAATAAAATCCAGGTTAGGGGATTTTCTCAGGACAGTGGAGGGCGGGTGTGCTGTGTCTCATTGGTGAAGCGGTGGTGGCATTCACCCCTCTTCTTCTGCTCAAAAATGGAGGGGATCAAGGGGGGGTCAGTTGAGGTGGGGGGGTGAGAAATGTCTCTGTTTTCATCTGAGGAATGGTATGGAGTGTATGATCTGAATGCAGAAGAGCCTGACTTCAACCCCTTGCAGCTACAAGGGCCAGATTGCAGGAGATAGGAAGGAATCCTGTTTAAAACCCTGCAGAGCACCTCCCAGTCAGCATAGACCAGGCTTCCTCAACCTCGGCCCTCCAGATGTTTTGAGACTACATTTCCCATCATCCCTGACCACTGGTCCTGCTAGCTAGGGATCATGGGAGTTGTAGGCCAAAAACATCTGGAGGGCCGAGGCTGAGGAAGCCTGGCGTAGACCAAGTGCAGCCAATATGGCACCCTCTGGATGTTGTCAGACTACAACTCCCATCATCCCTGACCATTGGCCATGTTGGCTGGGGCCATTGGTGCCATCTCTGGGGGGGCCTGGGTGCCAAGGCACCCACAAACTTTTCACTGTGGGTGCCCGGCTGGGTGACCCAAAGCGTCTTGCATGTGATGTCAGACGGCAAGGCCCAATGGGGCCCGTCACACCATGTGACATCATGCATAATAATATATAATAATAATAATTTATTATTTACACCCCGCCCATCTGGCTGAGTTTCCCCAGCCACTCTGGGCAGCTCCCAATCAAGTGTTAAAAACAATACAGCATTAAATATTAAAAACTTCCCTAAACAGGGCTGCCTTCAGATGTCTTTTAAAAATAGGATAGGCTTATTTCCTTCACGTCTGAAGGGAGGGTGTTCCACAGGGCGGGTGCCACCACCGAGAAGGCCCTCTGTCTGGTTCCCTGTAACCTCACTTCTCACAATGAGGGAACCGCCAGAAGGCCCTCGGCGCTGGATCTCAGTGTCCAGGCTGAACGATAGGGGTGGAGACACTACTTCAGGTATAGAGGACCGAGGCCGTTTAAGGCTTTAAAGGTCAGCACCAACACTTTGAATTGTGCTTGGAAACGTACTGGGAGCCAAGGTAGGTCTTTCAGGACAGGTGTTATATTGGTCTTGGCGGCCGCCCCCAGTCACCAGTCTAGCTGCCGCATTCTGGATTAGTTGTAGTTTCCGAGTCACCTTCAAAGGTAGCCCCACGTAGAGTGCATTGCAGTAGTCCAAGCGGGAGATAACTAGAGCATGCACCACTCTGGCGAGACAGTCCGCAGGCAGGTAGGGTCTCAGCCTACGTACCAGATAGAGCTGGTAGACAGCTGCCCTGGACACAGAATTGACCTGTGCCTCCATGGACAGCTGTGAGTCCAAAATGACTCCCAGGCTGCACACCTGGTCCTTCAGGGGCACAGTTACCCCATTCAGGACCAGGGAATCCCCCACACCAGCTGCATTCTGCTTCATTGGGCCACGTCGCACTATGTGACATCACAGGTCAAAGTGCATGATGTCACACACACACACGCCAGGAACCCCAAATGTGGGGTGGAGCCCAGCATGCTTGGCTGGGGCTGGTGGAAGCTGGAGGCATTTGGAAGGCATTGTGTTTGCTGCCCCCTTGGTGCAGTCAATACAGAGATGGATGGTCCACAGATTTGAACTCGGTGCAAGGCAGGTTCCTGTAGGTGGATGCAATGCTTTTTCTGGGGGTACACGGGGGTACACATACCCCTAAACATTGAGTTGGATTTGTGGTGCTGCAGAGGGGTTATTTTATACTTGTTGGTGCAGCATTTTGACCAACAATTGGGAAACACTGGCCTGCGAGCGCTCCAGTTGGAGAACAGCCTTTACCAAAGGTGTCATGGGCTTTGAAGACACTCAAACTCAGGACGCCGGGGAGAAACGTGCTAAGAGGAAGGCACGCTTGGCAAATCCACACCGTGATCAACTCCTGCCCGGGAACCAATGTCCCCACTGTGGAAGGACGTGTGGATCCAGAACTGGCCTCCACAGTCACTTATGGACTCATTGTTAAAACCGTGTTTATGGAAGACAATCTTACTCAGCTACAAGGGATCGCCAAAGAAGAAGAAGAAGACCCCTAAACATTTTGTGAATCTAAGTTTGGCCTCATTGAAGGGCAGTATTTCAGTATGCTTCTTGGGAGAAAAGCAATGACAAACCTAGACAGCATCTTAAAAAGCAGAGACATCACCTTGCCAACAAAGGTCCGTATAGTTAAAGCTATGGTTTTCCCAGTAGTGATGTATAGAAGTGAGAGCTGGACCATAAAGAAGGCTGATCACTGAAGAATTGATGCTTTTGAATTATGGTGCTGGAGGAGACTCTTGAGAGTCCCATGGACTGCAAGGAGATCAAACCTCTCCATTCTGAAGGAAATCAGCCCTGAGTGCTCACTGGAAGGACAGATCCTGAAGCTGAGGCTCCAATACTTTGGCCACCTCATGTGAAGAGAAGACTCCCTGGAAAAGACCCTGATGTTGGGGAAGATGGAGGGCACAAGGAGAAGGGGACGACAGAGGATGAGATGGTTGGATAGTGTTTTCGAAGCTACGAACATGAGCTTGACCAAACTGAGGGAAGCAGTGGAAGACAGGAGGGCCTGGCGTGCTCTGGTCCAGGGGGCCACGAAGAGTCGGACACAACTAAACGACTAAACAACAACAGGAAAATGAGAATGCCCCTAAATATATATATTTCTAGGAAAAAAGCACTGGGTGGATGAAACCTCAAACCACAACAGCTTGTCACTGATGAGTTGATTAGTTCCTCTGAAATAAGGATCAATGTCAATTCCACAGAAAAGGAGAAGCGAAGAAATTGTTTGCAATGATTCAGAGACACTGTGTCTTCCTCCCACCTATTTCCTGTTGCAGCTCATGCCAGAAAAACGGTTTGACCTTCTGCCTATACTGTTTGGAACATGGGAGCATTACTGGCTGTCATTTCAAACACCTTAACAAAAAACCAGGAAACAGTGCAAGCAGGAAGGATAGGCTCAGATCGATGCGGAATTTAAATGTGCAAAGAATGCTGATGGGAAAATGAAATGCAACGGAGTTTCGTGTGTCTATCTGTTTGTTTGCTTGACGACAAGCAAATCTGAAACAGGTGACAGGATCAAGGGAACAGCATTAAAATAGAAGCTTTTAAGGGGAAGGCTATTAGGCGAGTCCAACTTTTTATTCTGAAATGCTTCCGGTCTGCCGTGAGGAATTTCAGCTTGGAGACTTTTCTGGAACTATAAAAGTTTGGGATAAATGATTTGCAAGGCTACTCATCCTTTGCTGCGGATCCTTTTGCTTCAGGATGTTGTTCTTCATGCTGGCTTTGGGAAAGGCTGACAAAAATCTTGGAGAATCAGTGCGCTGGTGGCTATCAGCCATTCTATCTAGGTTTGGAGCTTCCATATGCAATGACAGTACAGTGGTACCTCAGGTTACATACGCTTCAGGTTACATACGTGTAATGGCTTTAGGGGTTGCTTGTGCGTAAGTTACCGCCGCTCTGGGCTAGGTTGCCTGGTTAAACCGTTTCTCGCTGGACAGCCATCCACTCCGTGGCTGTTCAGTCACTAGCAGAATCCGTCAGTGGGCGTTTCTTGAACCTCTTCCAGCAAAGAAGTTCTTTGACGCCAAGTCGCCACCTACTTTCCCTGCGCGGAAGTCTTCTGCGCAGGGTGGGTGTGGTCAGCGGAGGACCTGTGCTCTCCTTGCTGGTCTCCTGCGAAGAGTCCTGGAGCCTCCTCTCTGCTTCCCCCATCGGCCCCCCTCTATCCCTGGTGTTGCGCTGATTTTCTTCCCCAGCCGGAGACCATCCTCTAGTTCCGATGGCAGTTCCCTGACAATACGCTTCAGGTTACAGACTCCGCTAACCCAGAAATAGTGCTTCAGGTTAAGAACTTTGCTTTAGGATGAGAACAGAAATCGCATGGCAGCAGCAGGAGGCCCCATTAGCTAAAGTGGTGCTTCAGGTTAAGAACAGTTTCAGGTTAAGTACGGACCTCCGGAACGAATTAAGTACTTAACCCGAGGTACCACTGTATACCTCTGGCAAAGGGATGGGGAGAAATTTGCTTCAGCTTACTGTAAAAATGCGTGTATCGGGAAAATTGCATGTGAAGGGTGTGTGTTAGGAGAAAGTTGCATTAAAATGCTAACGAATTTTCGAGAGGACTAAAAAATAAATCAGAAACGGATGCAAAAGTTTGGAGAAGGGAAGGCTGTAAAAATGACCTTCTAGGAATCCATTCTTGATGTAATGATTAGGGAGGTCAGGGGTTCAACTGGCCCTTGTTTCTGTGTGTTTAACGGTACAGTGGTACCTTACTTTTAAAACAGCTTACTTTATGAACAACTTGGATTAAGAACGCTGCAAACCCAGAAGTAGGTGTTCCGGTTTGTGAACTTTGCCTTGGAAGCTGAACATGTTCCGCTTCCTGTTGAGTGTGTTTGGTTTGTAAATTGAGTCCCCTGATTCTAGTTAGAGGCTTCCTGTTGAGTCTGTCGGATGTTGAGTCCCTCGTACTCACACAAAAACAGAGGTGATATTTGGAGCTTTTGTTTTTGCTAAAAAAAAATTGCATTTTTGTTTGAGTGGCTTTTTTTTTTATTTGACTGTGGCCTGTTTTTGTGACTGTGTGGTACCCAGTTCAGCTACTGATTGATTGATTGTGTGACCGCAGAAATGGATAAAAGCCCCAAACAATGACTATCAGTGCACGTAAGGATTTTTTTTTTTTTTGTCATCTACAATACTGTCTTATTTATTTTATAGTACAATACATTGATTATTGCTTTCTTTTTATGGATCAGTGGTCTTGTTAGATAGTAAAATTCATGTTAAATTGCTGCTTTAGGGGCTGTTTTTAAAAGTCTGGAACGAATTAATCATTTTGCATTACTTTCTGTGGGAAAGCAGGCCTTGGTTTTGGAACGCTTTGGTTTTGGAACAGACTTCCGGAACGGATTAAGCTTGGGAACCAAGGTACCACTGTAGTTTGATCCGCCGCAATTGGCAGCTGATCATTCCCCCTGCTGCCTGCTTGAAATGTTGGCAACAGAGCTCATGATACTGTTTGCCATTCCTGAATAAAAGATGCTAAAATAATAAATAATAAATAATAAATATTTTTTATATATATACCCCGCCATTCCCGGTTCAGAAAACCAGGCTCAGGGCATCCAACAACAAATTTAAAACATTTGATGCAACCAAAAACAGCATAAAATACAGTATAAAACGTGAATAACAATAAATTCAGAATTCAAAAATCAATTCAGGGGGGAAATCCATCCAATAAACATTAGGTGGTCACCAGGGCTAGCTGGCTAAATGAGTCCTATTTGGGCCAGCGGGGAGACCAGGGGAGAATTAGCTGTGGGATCCCAGAGCGGGTAATCTTCATAAAAAGGGGAGGGGGAGGGAAGGAAGGGGAATAAAAGATCAGGCTAAGTTCAAACTGAAAGCCAGGCGGAATAGCTCTGTTTTATAGGCCCTGTGGAAGGAGGTTAAGTCCTGCAGGGCCCTGGTCTCATGGGACAGAGCATTCCACCAGGTCGGAGCCATCACTGAGAAGGCCCTGGCCCTGGTGGAGGATAATCTGACTTCCTTAGGGCCCGGGACCTCTAAACTATGATTATTCATGGACCCCCACTAATGGAATAAATTGAACTGGATTTCCCCCCATCATTTATGCATTTATGTAATTATTTTATTGTGTTTATATCTCACCTTTTTTTCCTCCAAGTTGTTCAAGGTGGCATCCACAGTTTCCCCCCTCCTCATTTAATCTCCACAACAACCCTGTGAGGTAGGCTAGGCTGAGAGGCAGTGAGTGGCCCAAGGTCACCCAGTGAGTGTCATGGCCAAGTGGGGCTTTGAACCCTGGTCTCCCAGATCCTAGCCCAACACTCCAACCATGACACCTTGCTGGCTTTCATTTCATCAAAATATGTACTTTTTAAAAAGAAAACCTTCACCTCCTCTTTTTTCTTTTTTCTTTTTTGCAGTAATGATGGCTGACGCTGAAGCAGACGTGGGACTCCCCATTATTGAGAGGAAGCCAGGCCTCCAGATATGGACCATAGAGGTACAGTACAGCCAGCATCCTCCGTACACCACCTGTATTTTTCGCAGGGTGACACTCCTCAGGCTGTTAGTATTTTGCAGGAGAGACTCAGGCGCATAGCAGAAATTTCAGTTTGTGCAACAGAAGCGGATCCAAGTGTGGGCTTTTTGTGCTTAGGAAAGCAACGGGAGAATGCCCTGAGAAGTGTGGAATGAACAAATGATTTATGGGAAGATGTACAAACACCTCACAGGCGAATCTGAAGACATCTGAAGGCAGCCCTGTTTAGGGAAGTTTTTAATGTTTGATGGACTATTGTATTTTAATATTTTGTTGGAAGCTGCCCAGAGTGGTTGGGGAAGCTCAGCCAGATGGGCGGGGTATAAATAATTTATTATTATTATTATTATTTTATTGAGACGAATGCTCATTGTCATATATACGGTACTCCCCACAGAAAATCAGAACGAAAGCTCAGTAAAGTCTAACTGCCGCGTAAGCTTTGGGCAAGCAAATCAGGATAAATGCTTGATGGAAAGGTCGTGTGGCAGAGCTCACCTTTTCATTTTAATTGGGTTGTTAAATTATACATGAATTAGCTGAACATACTGTCTTGCCAAAGGCAAGGTGGTTCTTTCAAAATGAGATTCAGAAGCAATATAAACTACCCAAGTGAGTGAGAAGATGAAAGGCTTTATTCTAAAACAGCAAGCAATATATACATACCAAGCACTTAAGCACTTACTTCAATCTGCCACTTGGAAGCCCTCAAGAAGTGAAGAAGCAGCTTCCCTGGGTAGCCTCAGTTTGCACGGCCCAGCAGCCGACCAGTCTCTGCACAAGCTTCGAAGAAACTCTGCCCAAACCGTCCAATTTTATAGATAGCCACCCCCTGCCAATGCCTCGCTTTCTCAAAACAATGCCCAACATCAAAGAAGATACCCAGCATTATCCTCCACATATGATTAAGGCAGCTGTGTGTGGAGTTTCACCTCCTGCCAATGTTCTCAAGCCACCTAAGACTGTTCTCACACCATCGAAAAAGTTCACAAGAGCAAGGGAGGTGGAAGGAACAGAGGCAGGAAGGGCTCCTTGTCAGATCACGAAACTCCTCAATACATTTTGTCTTCCAGATGCATTTCTCATACGCACATGTTGAATAACACAACCATTGTGATTGCACATGTAATCATACAAAACAGGACTGTTATTATGAGGGTTGTACTGTCTGCCAATATGGTTTTTACTGTGTTTTCAACTATGTTTTATTGTTGATGTTTCGTAATGTGTTTTTAATGTTGTACACTGCCCTGAGATCTTTTGGTAAAGGGCAGTATATAAACTGTAACAACAGCAGCAGCAGCAGCAACAACAACAACAACACCTTTGCAACAGGGAAGTGAGAGCTGGACCATAAAGAAGGATTGATGCTTTTGAATAATGGTGCTGGAGGAGACCCTTGAGAGTCCCATGGACTGCAAGAAGATCAAACCTCTCCATTCTGAAGGAAATCAGCCCTGAGTGCTCACTGGAAGGACAGATCCTGAAGCTGAGGCTCCAATCCTTTGTCCACCTCATGAGAAGAGAAGACTCCCTGGAAAAGACCCTGATGTTGGGAAAGATGGAGGGCACAAGGAGAAGGGGACGACAGAGGACGAGATGGTTGGACAGTGTTCTCGAAGCTACCAACATGAATTTGACCAAACTGTGGGAGGCAGTGGAAGACAGGAGTGCCTGGCATGCTCTGGTCCATGGGGTCACGAAGAGTCGGACATGACTAAACAACAAAAGTGACCTTTAGGCTAACCTGACTGGTGAACAATGTGTTGTTTTGGTCCTTCTCCAGCTTTTTAATCTGGTGTTGGGAACCCGCAGGTCACCAGATGTCATTGGAGGAGAAAGCTATTCATGGCCTCTAGCCATGATGTAAGGTTGCAGGCTATGTCAGCCGTGTCGTTTTGGGGCAATTTCTCTCTAAAAAAAAAGCTCACTTATTGAAATATGCCAACCCTATAGGATGGCTCTGCCTCTACAACTGGGGGGAGCAGTGCTTCTGGAAATTTCAAGAAGGTGATGTCTGCCAATTGGTGAGAAAGAAGATGAGCATATTATTACGACTCTTCCAAAAACGTTTTTCTTACACCTCCGGATAAGGAAACATTTAACATGGACTTCATGACAGCTTCACTCCTTAGCGTTCCTGCTTGTCCACAGCCTAGGCACCAACATGTGCTAGCTAGTCAAAACCCTGAAATGCATATGAGCTCCATGTGAATTGGCTCTGGGTTCGAAAGCTGCCTCCTGGGAGTCAGTTCCCAACCTGCCCAGAACAGCAATTTCATTCTTCCCAGATCATCTGACTTCGTTTCCTTGTGCCTTGGTGCAAAGGCTAGCAGCTCCCTAAAGAATTCTGCAAACATGGCCCAGAGGAACAGATGGCTGGAGATGGACCTCAGTCCTCCATCTCTGAAATGGTTTTTTTTAAAAAAATGTCCAGCCTTGCAAGTGAGTCCGCAAATTTACTAGTCCTCAATCATTGGCCTAGGTTGGTCAGGTTTAGTACATTATTGCACTGAAATTAACTCTCACCTATAAAAGCTCCCCTGGAGCAGGCTTACAAGTTTGCTTTCATGACGGTGTGATAGCCACCCACCCTTTGGAATGGAAAGGTTTTGGGCGAAGGTTCACCCTTTCGATTTCTGCCTGTCACCCAGCAGTTGAAAGCAGTTGAA
The DNA here is from genome assembly GCF_964270895.1 of Podarcis filfolensis. NCBI lineage: Eukaryota > Metazoa > Chordata > Lepidosauria > Squamata > Lacertidae > Podarcis > Podarcis filfolensis. The sequence goes on along the minus strand of NC_139614.1, from coordinate 50,395,293 downwards.
CTCTGCCAGAAATAAAGATAGGACTCATTGTTCTGATTCTGGAATCGTTTGCTATGGGATTTTTATTTGCTTTTTGTTTCATTACATTTCCATACTGCCCTTCGTCTGAGAATCACAGGGCGGTTTACAACATAAAACGGCAAAAATGCAGACTGTAGTAACAAACGAAAAACAATATTCCCAATGTTTAAAAGGCTGTGTTTCTTTTGTTTATTTAATTTCTACTTGACTTTAAGTTGTCTTTGGTTAACTTTGGCCCACTGTACCAAAGTCTTGCCAGATCAATCCAGAACGCTTTAAAAAAGGGAAGAATCTGGGCTTGCCATTTTACAGGCCCAAATGTACAAGCACACCTGCCTCCACCCTTTCGTGACCTAGGCTGAAGTTGGAGAAGCCAGTGCATCGTTAGTTCCTGCTTCTCTGCCGAACGAGTTTGTCCAGTTTTGCAATTCGTGCTAGAGGTGAAGCGGAAAACTTTTCACGATTAATTAAGCCGAGAAGGATGTGTGAGATCTTCCAAATGTGTATGTTGAGCCTCCATTTGCGGAAACTTTGGCAAGGAGGGAGGGCTGCAGAAAGGTTTGCTTATCTATTTCACAAAAATTATACACCCCTTGATTGGTAGGTGGGGGAATTCGAAGCAGGTTACAAAAAGAGAAAACAATAAAAGCCATAAAATTTTACAGCCATACTTTAAAGCATTCAAAAGTTAAAATACTAACACGGTTTAAAGAACTGTCCTTGCACATAAGCTTGAGATTGATGTATTCTAAAACACAATGAATCACTAAAAACGACAACAACTGCTACTGTTATTTAAATATGTTGGCTTCCTTGTGTTCACATTATTTTATATAAATTCTTTGTGGATTTATTAACGTTTTCTTAGCAATCTCCCCACCTTTTGGCTGTAGAACTGAATCTCCGACAGCGAAGGTTGTCACCCTATCTCTGCATATCTTCTTAACTGGATTTTTATGCTTCTATTGTTTGTTGTTATTATTTTAGAAAATGAAAATGGTGCCTCTCCCTGAGAAGGCCTACGGGAGCTTTTTTGAAGGGGACTGTTACATCATCTTAAACGTAAGTAGCTCTGCTAATGGTGCCATAGGGTGGGAATGAATCATACAATCACAGAACCGTGGAGTTGCAAGGGACCCGAGGGTCATCTACTCCATCCTCCTGCAATGCAAGAATCGTGTCCACAACCAGGTAGCCAATCTTCTTTAGGCACAAAGTAGCCACCTTGCAGGGTTTACGTGTTTGTGCGACAGGCACAGTGCCGGATTTACGTATAAGCTAAACAAGCTATAGCTTAGGGCCCCAGTCATTTGCCCCCTCCCCCCATCACTATTAATGTACTTCTTCTTAATTGTATTTCAGTTCAACAATTTCTTTCATTAAATACATATTTTGTTATGTGCAAATGGCTTTAGATACCTGCTGGGTCCATAAATTACCATAGAGCATATGTTCAGCACAAAACACTGCAACAATTTGTTGTTGTTGACAAAGGACAGCTGGACATATAAAGGGCCCCATTACCTTCAGTAGCTTAAAGGTAAAGGTAAAGGGACCCCTGACCATTAGGTCCAGTCGTGGCTGACTCTGGGGTTGTGGCGCTCATCTCCCTTTATTGGCCAAGGGAGCTGGCGTACAGCTTCCGGGTCATGTGGCCAGCATGACTAAGCCGCTTCTGGTGAACCAGAGCAGTGCACGGAAACGCCATTTACCTTCCCGCCGGAGCAGTACCTATTTATCTACTTGCGCTGGTGTGCTTTTGAACTGCTAGGTTGGCAGGAGCAGGGACCGAGCAACGGGAGCTCACCCCGTTGCAGGGATTCGAACCGCCGACCTTCTGATCGGCAAGTCCTAGGCTCTGTGGTTTAACGCACAGCGCCACCCGCGTCCCTATATAGAAGTGTACTTATGGTTAATTTTAATATGCTATTATTGAATATGTATGTTGTTGTATATGTATATTATTGAATATTGTATACCCAATGTATTGGAGGGTTTCACTGTTTGTGTTTTGGTGGCTGATTTAAAAAAAATAATAATTAAAAAGATCCCCCTGGAAACCTTTGCCATGTTTGCATAGTTCCCCAGATCTCACCATAGTCAGAAAACAAGGCTCCACTTCTCTGTTTCTCTGTGTTCGCGGCCAAACTGTCCGCATTCCCCTCCTCCCTCTTGCCCTCTGGACATGAATTTGCTCTCTTGCCATACCAATCGCTATGGTAACCTCGCTGAGGAGGTGTTTGGCAAATGTTTACTTTGTCGGAGAGCGAGACGGTGCTAGAAAATGGGTTGCTGCGCATGTTGGGGCATGTATTGCGTTTCCGCCTCTCCCCCCCCCCCCCTTCTTCCTGGCAGTGCGCTATCTCTCAAGACCGTCTTAAGGGTGCTGCCGGGGGGGGGGGGGTTCGCCCATGGCGGTGGGGGTCACCTTTAATACACAGGCTGGGGAGGGGTTTCACTTGACAAATCACGTATGTCTCATTGTAGCCGCATTCGCACCTTACGTTTAAAGCAGCATGATGGCATTCTATTTTATATTAATAAATAAATTTTCCACAATTATAACAAATATAACATAGAAAAAAGAAAAGGAAACGCACAAAGAAAGCACAATACAATGTTGAACAAAAACAAAATGGGATCATAAACGCCTATCCCTTAACAACACCCAATTTCTCTTACATTGTTAATTGACTTCCTCAGATCCCTCCCTTCTGAATTTCATTACATCTGCATGTAAAAGCTCTCCAATAACATTCTTAACTAAAATTAATTCCAGCAATTAACTATCTTATTCTCATTTCTTACTATTCTAAATCTCACCTACTTACAATCAAATCCTAATTTAATCCTAGGCCGATTTGGTACTTTCAAGTGACTTCTAATGATTTATATTACAATGTTTATTCAAATAATCCTGAAATTTCTTCCAATCTTCTTGATGCATGGTGGCATTTTAAACAGTTATGGTGCCCCCCCGAAGAGTTCTGGGAACTGTAGTTTGCTATGGGTTCTGAGGGCTGTTAGGGGACCCAAACAACCTACAGTTCTCAAAGTGGGTTTAGCACTCAGTCCCACTTCGCAAGGAACTCTGGCCTCTGATCACTTCAAAACCCCTCTCATAACCACCTCCGATATTTTATTTTTAATGAGATTTGCTTTCTGCTCGTTTCTGTGTCAGCTAGGGACGGGAGGGCAAGAGAAGCTTGACTCAGTTTGCCTTTAGAGACGAATCTATCGCATTCTCATCTCCCAAAGCAACATGAGAATCGAAGGCATCCTTCAAAATTCGCAGCGACGTGAATTTTGCGGTGCTGTTCTTCCAGCCAGTGTTTACAAAAATGCATATATTAAGGGAAAGCGTGTGTAAAGATGAAAATGTCCGTGAAAACAACATACGGAAATGTGCTGCGTTAGGAGAAAGCGCTTGCGAAAAAATGCATGCGCCAGGCAGAACAGCAGACCCAAATGTGTTTATCGGGGAGGAATTTGCACCAAAATGCTCAAGAATTTTCAGGAAGATTTGTGTGTGTGTTTTTAAATAATAATAATCACAGGTTCCTGTAAAAATGTGGAAAACTGAATTTAAAACTGGGAAAATGAGAAACTGGGAGAACTGAAATGGACATAAAAGGTAAAGGTAAAGGGACGCCTGACCATTAGGTCCAGTCGTGGCCGACTCTGGGGTTGTGGCACTCATCTCGCTTTATTGGCCGAGGGAGCCGGCGTACAGTCATGTGGCCAGCATTACTAAGCCGCTTCTGGCGAACCAGAGCAGCGCACGGAAACGCCGTTTACCTTTCCGCCGGAGCGGTACCTATTTATCTACTTGCACTTTGACGTGCTTTTGAACTGCTAGGTTGGCAGGAGCAGGGACCGAGCAACGGGTGCTCACCCCGTCGCGGGGATTTGAACTGCCGACCTTCTGATCATCAAGTCCTAGGCTCTGTGGTTTAACCCACAGTGCCACCCGCGTCCCAAGAAATGGACCTATGCCCTCTGTAATTCCATTTATTCCATCGCAGAACACAAAGACACGTTCCGGATTCGCCACGGACCTGCACTACTGGATTGGGCGCGATTCATCCCAGGACGAACAAGGCGCGGCTGCTTTCTACGTGACTCAGCTGGATGACCTACTTGGCGGGAACCCCGTCCAGCACAGAGAAGTGCAGGGACACGAGTCGGCAGCCTTTAAAAGTTATTTCAAGAACGGCATCATGTGAGCACTGGCGAAAGGCTTGGGGAACCCACTCCATTTCAATGGGGCTCCTGTGGGAAAAACAGATAGAATCAGGCAACAGGCTATCTCCTTTTTAAACCTCTTGTTTAAAAAAGAGCCAGTGTGGTGTAGTGGTTAAGAGTGATAGACTCGTAATCTGGTGAACCGGGTTCGCTTCCCCGCTCCTCCACCTGCAGCTGCTGGGTGACCTTGGGCTAGTCACACTTCTCTGAGGTCTCTCAGCCCCACTCACCTCACAGAGTGTTTGTTGTGGGGGAGGAAGGGAAAGGAGAATGTTAGCTGCTTTGAGACTCCTTTGGGTAGTGATAAAGCGGGATATCAAATCCAAACTCTTCTCTTCTTCTCATTGGAGTCTGGTTCTGGCATGCAGCTGGAGCTCTACTCTCGGGTCAAATCCGATCCAGGGGTGGACAGAGTGGAGGAGAGACACTGGGCTGCCCCCACGAGGGAGCAGCCAGCTCCCTCATCCCAGCCTCAGCTCCACTCCTGTGTCAGGTTTGACCCGGGAGGTGGAGAGAGGAGAGAAAGTCATGGCATATTCAAAAGTCCTATGAGCAACAATAAGGACTAGTAACTTTTATTTTTATTTTCAAAAGGCAAGAGTCTAACAACAGCACACAGTGTAGAACCGAGGCTCGCCTCTTCCTGTCCACAGCTTCAGCCTGCTGTTCACCCACAGCAGGTTTGGGGAAGCTTTGGCCCTCCAGATGTTACTGAACTACAACTCTCCACCCACTTTGTTGGCCATGCTTGCTGGGGCTGCTGGGAGTTGTAGTTCAGCCACATCTGGAGCACCACAGGTTTCCCGTCTCTCGCTTGGACTACTGCAATGTGCTCTATGTGGGGCTACCTTTGAAGGTGACCCAGAAACTACAACTGACCCAGAATGCGGCAGCTAGACTGGTGACTGGGAGTGGCCACCGAGACCTATAACACCGGTCTTGAAAGACCTACATTGGCTCCCAATACGTTTCCGAGCACAATTCAAACCTAAACGGCCTCGGTCCAGTATACCTGAAGGAGCGTCTCCACCCCCATCGTTCTGCCCGGACACTGAGGTCCAGCGCCAAGGGCCTTCTGGCGGTTCCCTCACTGCGAGAAGCCAAATTACAGGGAACCAGGCAGAGGGCCTTCTCAATAGTGGCACCCACCCTGTGGAACGCCCTCCCACCAGATGTCAAAGAGAAAAACAATCATCAGACTTTTAGAAGACACCTGAAGGCAGCCCTGTTTAGGGAAGCTTTTAATGTTTAACAGATTATTGTATTTTAATATTCTGTAGGAAGCTGCCCAGAGTGGCTGGGGAAACCCAGCCAGATGGGCAGGGTATAAATAATATTATATTATTATTATTATTATTATTATTATTATTATTATTATTATTATTATTATTATTATTATTATTTAGAAGCTACTGTTCTCTTAAGGCCTATGGGCACCTGCAGGAATTTTTCCTGGGAGGGTCAAAGTCAAAGTAAAAGACTGGCATAAGGAGCAGGTTAGTTTCACACCTGCAAAAAAGGTGAATAATAGTGCCCTATATATTTTACCTTCCATCTCAGTTTTTACAAGTGCTAGGAACTTACTCTGGAAACCGGGGAGCTGGATATCATGGTTCTCAACTGCCCACTTGCTCCCTACCCCACGGGCACACATGCCCCCATTCCCCGCCCCCTCAATTATTAAAACCTCCTTATCCCCAACAGCTATAAGAAGGGAGGAGTTGCTTCCGGGTTCAAGCATGTGGAGACCAACATGTACAATATCAAACGCCTCCTTCACGTCAAGGGGAGGAAACACGTCTCGGCTACAGAGGTAAGGAGCTGGGCGAGAGCCCGTGGTTGGTTGCCATTTGGATGGTGGCAGAAATTGCCAATGTTCACTTATTCATCCACTTCCAGAACAGAAATCAATCCAGTGAATGTGATTGGTATTTGCTGCTGCTGTTGTTTTCACTCTGCAAATCATATGTGATTGGGGGTGGGAGGGAGGGTGAATCAGCATTGTGCTTCCTTCTCGTTAAAATGAAAGGTGCAGATATCTTTACATTATCCCACACCGTTCATTTTGGTGCAAAGAAAGTAGCTGCGTAGAAATTTGCCATAGAATAAGGTAAAGGGACCCCTGACCGTTAGGTCCAGTTGTGGCCGACTCTGGGGTTGCGGCGCTCATCTCGCTTTATTGGCCGAGGGAGCCAGAGTACAGCTTCCGGGTCATGTGGCCAGCATGACTAAGCCACTTCTGGAGAACCAGAGCAGTGCACGGAAATGCAGTTTACCTTCCTGCCAGAGCGGTACCTTACTTATCTACTTGCACTTTGAGGTGCTTTTGAACTGCTAGGTTGGCAGGAGCAGGGACCGAGCAACAGGAGCTCACCCCGTCACGGGGATTTGAACCGCCGACCTTCTGATTGGCAAGTCCTAGGCTCTGTGGTTTAACCCACAGTGCCACCCGCATCCCAATTTGCCATAGAATACAATGAGACAAATGCGTTGTCAGAAGTCAAATTGCAGCAGAACGGAAAGGGCACTGCCTGCGACAGATACAGGAAACCAATGCCTTCTGACACCCCTAATCGCACCACCCTGCGTTCTTTCTTGTGGCTTCTTGTTTTAAAAAACCCCTTTTCTTTTTCCTCCTGACAGGTAGATCTCTCCTGGAACAGCTTCAACAAAGGCGACGTCTTCCTGTTGGACCTCGGCAAAGTCTTGATTCAGTGGAACGGTCCCTCGTGCAACGTTGCAGAGAAATCAAGGGTGAGTGTTGGAAATCAGAGTGGCATTAATTCTGGCGCAGTTTTCGAGAAATGGCAATGCTTAGGTCCGTTGGTAGAACATGAGACTCTTAATCTCAGGGTCCAAGCCCCACGTTGGATGAAAGATTCCTGCATCCCAGGGAGTGATGGGTGTTTGACTACAATTCTCATCAGGCTTTGGACTACAATTCCCATCAGTCTGTGCTATCTGGGGCTGATGGGATTTGTAGTTCAAAACATCTGGACTCCAACTTCTAGGGGAGGCTGGAGGAGACAATACAATGTTAGATTGACCAACGGTCTGATTCAGCATTATGCATATTGATGCCTCCGTAATTCTCCCCGTCTTCTAGGGCATGGTCTTGGCTCGAAGTATCCGGGACGGCGAGAGGGGGGGCCGGGCTCAGATTGGCGTCGTCGACAATGAGAAGGACTGCCCAGACCTCATGCAGATCATGAAAGCGGTGCTGGGGGAGAGGCACGGGGAACTGCGGGAAGCATTGCCTGATGAGAAAGCTGATGAACTTCAGAAAGCCAATGTCCGTCTTTACCAGTAAGTCTTGGGGAGTTACTTCTCAGTTTCTTTCTCCCTCCCTCTCTCTCTCTCTCCAAAAAAAAGGCAGGTGCCCAAAATTGGCCTGTTTTCTTTAGGCCTGAGAAATTTAAAAAGCAACTCCCGTTGAATTTGAACCCCCCAAATTCTGTGATGGGAAAAGTGATGTAGATGTCTCGAGGGCCTCCTTTATATCACCGTAAATACCAGCTGAAGATTACGGTCATGTTAGTCGCTGATAAGATGCCTTAAATTTGTATGTGCTGTGCTCAGATATAAGTTTGCAATCTAACACGGCACAACACAATAGGAAAAAGCTGCGGGGAGGAAAGAGGAAAGCAGATGTTGAAGCTGCTGCTCTTTCACTGGCCAATGAGTGGGACCATGCTGGTTTCTCCCTTGTGGTGAGGAGATATGCGACCAGTCGTAGGAAGTCGAATTGGGCTTGGCAAATTCCAATAGAAGGAATCAAGGGCTGGCTTCACCTGGCATAACTGAAAGCCCACACCCCTGTATAGGGGGCCTCCATTCAGTCCTTTCCTGATTTCTGACATCAGAACCAAGCTTGGAGAAATGTTGGCAGATGGGGAAGGAAAAATTTTGCACCAGGGGCGAGCTGTATGATTAATATAAAGTGTAGTTTGGCTCTTAGGTCTGAGGGGGAGAGTTTCAAGGATGGCGTTCCAGCCAGACAAAAACTGTTCCAAGGGGTGCAAAGCACGGGTGGGGTGGGGCTGGCCTGTAGAGAGTCACAGGGGCCAGATGGGGAGTGTTGGGGGGCCGCATTAGCCTGAGGATAACTGGATAACTCCCCAAGGAATGGGTGGTATTTAGGTCTTTAGGGTTGAGGGCAAGGAGCGTCTCCACCCCTATCGTTCTGCCCAGACACTGAGGTCCAGCTCTGAGGGTCTTCTGGCGGTTCCCTCACTGCGAGAAGCCAAGTTACAAGGAACCAGGCAGAGGGCCTTCTCAGTAGTGGCACCCACCCTGTGGAATGCCCTCCCACCAGATGTCAAAGAGAAGAACAACCATTAGACTTTTAGAAGACATCCAAAGGCAGCCCTGTTTAGGGAAGCTTTTAATGTTTAACCGTCCACTATATTTTAATACTTTGTTGGAAGCCGCCCAGAGTGGCTGGGGAGACCCAGCCAGATGGGCGGGGTATAAATAATAAATTATTATATTATTATTATTATTCCTATTGTCCATTTCCTCCTGCAGCGTCTATGAAAACGGGAAGGATTTAGTAGTTCAAGAAATTGCTACCCGTCCCCTGACTCAAGACCTCTTGCAGCATGAGGTAAGGTACTAAATAGTCTGTGCAGAATGGTTGTTGTGACATCCTCTCTCTTTTGGTCCCCCTGTGAGAGTATCTGTCAGTTTAGCAGATATGTGCCCTGGTCTACAAAGTCCTGGGTTCAAATCCAGTGAAGGTTCTTGTCACACACACCCTTTATTTTAACAGGACTGTCACATTTTGGACCAGGGAGGTTTTAAAATTTACGTCTGGCGTGGAAAAGACTCCAGCAAAGAAGAGAAGAAGGCAGCGTTCAGCCGAGCAGTGGTGAGTTGGGCGTTCAAGTAAAGGTGCAAAAAAAAAAAGTGGTTTTTTTTATTCCGCTTAAAAAGGGGGTGGGTGGGAAACTCAGTCAGATCACAACAGGGACATTCAGACACAAAGCATGCAGAAACAGCTAATGGCATGGACAGAGTGCCAAATCTGAATCAGGGAGAGCTGGGTTCAGGTCTCTTCCTACGAGGCCAATACCTGAACGCACCTTGGAGGGTTCTTGCAAGGAATGTAAATATAATTAGGAAATTATTAACAATGGGCATCATAATTATTGTCATGCCCTAAAGAGAGAAACACAGAGTGAAGTTTTGAACCTGGCACATGTTTGCGTGGCGAGTTCCCGCCCCCTCCCCCAGTGGAAATAAAGACACATGACACAATTATTAAGGTTAATGGGCTAATTAAGGCCACAGCTTTATTGGTTACAGGTGATGAACGGTATTGGCTTAGGCATTGGTCCTAACTGACTATATCTGGCTTCAGCCCATCCACTAGAAGTCCAGGAAGGGTTAACCACCAGTAGGGGGAGCCTTGCTGATGCACATCAACTAGGAACTCCCCCGGGGTCACTGATAGGGGGCGTGCCTTAGGCCCTCACCTCCATAGGCTTCAGACAGGGCCACGCCCCCCAGAATCCTTTATCGGACTACCCTTCAGTATGTGGGGCAGGTGATGCCGCTTCCTCCCCTCTTCCATCTACAGAACTATACCAATGCCTAACCGCCAATACCAAGAAAGTTGTGATGATTTGCTACGAGGCAGGCGAAAACCAAGTGGCTGGTGCCAATTTTCCAAGTGGAAAAATTCCTACCAGGCCCCTCAACAGCGACCAACCAAGGTCCATAGCAAGGTCAAGGAACGAAAGCCTTAAAGGGCGGGAGGGTGGGAAACAGGAACAGCTGGTAGGCGGCAAAAGAGGGAGGTTCCCCGGCCGTGCCTGCATTTAAATCAGGCAGACCACGCCCCCCAAGCCAGCCAATTGGCTGGCCAGGGGGTGACGCGGCCAGGGATTCCCCCAATCACGCAGGGGCTGGGCTCCAGCCCTGCGCACATGGTGGGGCCGTGACGCCCGCAATCCCACCTCCTCTGCAGGGCGGAAGTGGCTTTGGCAAAATAAAAGTCAATGTGCATATGCTAAATAATAGCTGAATAATTTGTCTTGTTTTTGAGAGTCTGGGCAAAGGGCAAAAAGTTCTATAGGACCTGAAAGCTCCACCCCAAGTCCTTGTTCCAGCCTCCATTGCCCCTTCCCTCCTTTGGGGAATGCCCATGCCCTTAGCTGCCTTTAGCAGCCTTGAGGAGTAGAATAGAAGCACTCTTTTTAAAACAACAAGAACAAGGCAGAATGCTAATATTCCACTAATAATATAAATTCTTCATCCAGTACCAAACATATGCATCTGCTTTGCAGTAACAGCACTATAGGATATGAATGTTTTCTTGGCCATCGCTGCACTCCGCGGGTGACTAAGTTATAGATTTGCAGAATTATTTCCCTTTGGTGATTTGCCAGAATCGCTGACACGTTCTCGGGGTCCTTCTAGGGTTTCATCCAAGCCAAAGGGTATCCCCCCACCACGAACGTAGAAGTCATGAACGACGGGGCGGAGTCGGCGATGTTTAAGCAACTCTTCCAGAAGTGGTCGGAAAAAGACGAGACTCAGGGACTTGGCAAGACCTACAACGTTGGCAAAATTGGTGAGACAGAAACACCCAAATCTCTTTCCTTCGGACAAAGGTTGACATGATGTTAAATGCACTTTTGCACTTAATGAGCAGGGTTTTTATATTTTAAAAAATGCTAATTGCTCCAGCCTTTTGGGGGGGGTGGGAGGGGGGTGATAATTAGGCCTGGGTCGCTCAGTTGCTTACAGCATGGTGCCGATAAGGCCAAGGTTGCTGGTTTGAGCCCAATACAGTGGTACCTCAGGTTACATACGCTTCAGGTTACATACACTTCAGGTTACAGACTCCGATAACCCAGAAATAGTGCTTCAGGTTAAGAACTTTGCTTCAGGTTGAGAACAGAAATCATGCTCTGGCGCCGCAGCAGCAGCAGGAGGCCCCATTAGCTAAAGTGGTGCTTCAGGTTAAGAACAGTTTCAGGTTAAGTACGGACCTCCGGAACGAATTAAGTACTTAACCCGAGGTACCACTGTATGGGACAGCAGCATATTCCGGCACTGAAGGGGGTTGGACTAGATCAGGCTTCCTCAATCTTGGCCCTCCAGATGTTTTTGGCCTACAACTCCCATGATCCCTAGCTAGCAGAACCAGTGGTCAGGGATGAAGGGAGAGAGAGCTCATCTGCTGTGTGTGAGAGAGGCTACGCACATCCTATAAATAGGCATGTCCCAGTCCTTATGACATATATTGCTTGCAGTGAATGCGGTTCAGTCAGGTGAGATAACATCTCTCTGTGTTCTATACGCAGCCAAAGTGGATCAAGTCAAATTTGACGTCACGCAGTTGCACGCAAGACCAGAGTTGGCTGCTGAACAGCGGATGGCCGATGATGCCTCTGGAAACGTAGAGGTGAGTTCTTCTCCGCCCTACCTTGATGCCAGCTCCAGATTTTGGAGGATATTGGGCAAGACATCATTGCCATTTATCACCAGCTGCCATTTATCTCATATTTTTTATTTATTCATCCATTGCATTTATATACCACCTTTATCTTCCGAGGATCTCAGAGTGGTGTCCATGGTTCCCCTCTTCCCCATTCCATCCTCACAACAACCTTGTGAGGTAGGATAGGTGAAGAGATGGGGGCTGGCCCAAGGTCACCCAGCTTCCGCTCCTAGCCGTCTCCTCCCACCATTGTCTGGGCCAGTGCCGGGGAGACAGGACATGCAAGCAAGTTGCAATAGTGTGATGGCCTGGGACTCGGGCTCAGACTCGGAACCAGAGGAGACTCAGTCCGCACCGGATCCTTTGCCTCAGGCATCACCTGAACCAAGTCTGGGGCCTGATCCTGAAGAGTCCCAGTCTGCACAGGTTCCCCTGCAACAAACACCAGCTGGGCCAAGTCAGGGGCCTGAGCCTTCCCCGGCTCCAGATGTGGGGATGACTGACCTCGTTGCCTTCAGCTGGGCCATCACTTACAGCTGCTCCACTACCGGTTTGGTCAGGAGAGGCTGAGATGGTCCCTGGGTCTAGTAACCCACCAACGTCTCCCAAGCAGCAGAGACTGAGGTCTGAGAGAAGGAGAGACCTGAGAACTCGCAGGAGGAGTGCTCACCTTCGGGCGAGACAGGGAGGTGAGTCACCGGGGAATCAGGACCGGCCACTGCCCCGACAAAGATAAAAGGCTGTCGGACCCCGCCCCAGGTTGCGGGAGCAACATAGCTGTTTGCTAGATGCTGCCTGAGATCCTATACCTGTCCTTGCCTGGTTTCCTGCCTTGGCCCTGTTGGACAGACTCCCAGCGGAACCTTCGGATTCTGGACCGTTCCTGGACCGCGTTGCTCAGGTTACCCCTGAACCCAGCACAAATAATCAGGAAGGAGGAGGGCCAGGTCCAGAGGATATTTGTCCATGGGTCTGTTAATGGGGTGCTGCAACCTCAGCGGGTGCCTGGCTGGGTTACTAGCCTGCCTGCAAATTTCATCCAGTTCTTCCAACGACAACAAAGAAGTTTCTAGGTGATCCTGTAAAAAAAGAAAAACCACCACAACTGTAATGATGCCCAGCACAGAGACAAAATCCTGCACCTGTTTGACCAGATAGTAGCAATTTTCCTTGGGCATGAGAAGAAGCGATAGGCAGAAATGGACAGCCATTTCTACTCACTGCTGTTTTCACCAGCTGGGCCAAGAGGTCATCAGTTCTACGTGCTCTTGGACAAGGTGAAGTGTGGCCATCTGCTGGGGGCAAGGGCGAGGTATCAGCTGGGCCCCCGTGGTGAAGCTGGCATATGGCTGGGATAGCTCACTTGGTAGAGCATGAGGCTTGTGATCTCAGAGTCGTGGGTTCCAGCCCCACACTGGGCAAAAGATTCCTACATTGCAGAGGGTTGGACTAGATGACCCTCATGGTGTTTTCCAGCTCTACAGTTCTATGATTCTATGATATTCCTGTTAGGTTTCAGAAAGCCAATGGCCCACTTTGTAAAGCCCACCTGCATTCTCAGAGCCACCTAGGCCTACTTTGTCAACTGTAAGCAGAACCTCGCAATGTTGAGACTTGGATGCCTGAGTTCGCTTGTTTTCCTCTTCCCTCCCCACCCTTTTTTCCTTTTGTGCCATTTCCGATTGTAAGCCCCAGGGGCAGAGTCTGTGTCATTTCTAGTGAATTGTATGCTGCTGTGGGATGTTTTCAAGCTGAAGAGCAGGGTCCAGGTGCTTTAAATAAGAAACAAACAGGCACATTTCTGAGAACGAATGTTGCTTTAAATTAGCTGGCCCAGCATTTTCTAAACTGTGCACACCACCTCATCCCCACAACCCTGAATTCCTAACTCTGTGCTTCTCTCCATAGGTGTGGAGGATTGAGGATCTAGAAATGGCTCCAGTTGCCCCCAGGACCTACGGGCAGTTCTATGGCGGGGATTGTTACCTCATCTTGTACACCTACACAAAATTAGGCAGGCCTCATTACATCATCTACATGTGGCTTGTAAGTAATGGCTGAGATCAAGAGGTGTGGTTTCATTATTTGGCAGTGTCCTCTGAGAAGGTGAATCGGGCCCAGTGGAACGCTGGTGTTTTTACATCTTAAGCCTCCTGTTTTCTTAGTGACTTTGAGAATCGACCTACAGATTAAAGTGGAGAGTACAGAGTGCTAGAGGCTGTTTTGGCTCCATAGTGTGGCATACAGTTAAGGCTATCAAGCTGCCCAGAGAGAGCAGGAATTGCTCAATTTTTCATTCTGTTGAACTGTCAGGGCCAATCAAATTATTATTATTATTATTATTATTATTATTATTATTATTATTATTGCCCTGCCCATCTGGCTGGGTTTCCCCAGCCACTCTGGGCGGCTCCCAACATCATCATCATCATCATAATGTGACAAAATATCAAACATTAAAAACTTCCCTAAACAGGACTGCCTTCAGATGTCTTCTAAAAGTCAGATAGTTGTTTATTTCCTTGACATCTGATGGGAGGGCATTCCACAGGGTGGGCGCCACCACCGAGAAGGCCCTCTGCCTGGTTCCCTGTAATTTCGCTCCTCGCAGTGAGGGAACTGCCAGAAGGCCCTCAGAGCTGGATCTCAGTGTCCAGGCTGAACATTGGGGGTGGAGACGCTCCTTCAGGTATACTGGGCTGAGGCCGTTTAGGGCTTTACAGGTCAGCACCAACATTTTGAATTGTGCTCACAATGAGTTGCATTTAACATAGCACTAAGCAAATTGTTCCGTTAGTCCAAATATTTCTCCTTGCATAACAGAAAGCTCTCCCCCAGCTCCCTAAATCTGTTCTGGGAGCCCCTCAACCCTCCAGAGCAGACTTGGGGATGTTGCAGTGGGCACAGGCAAGGGGAGAAAGTCCTTTTGCACTTGTACTAATCTTTGCACTAGCACTTGCAAAATTATTCAGTTGAGTGCACATAAAACAAAGTAAATGAAAGCCAGAATCAGTTTTCTTTAACACAGTTAAACCAAGGGGTGAACTGTGAAATTGTTCTAACTGTATGCCACAACTTTGCAGCATATGCTTTCTTAAGACCCACCCAAATTATCCGGGATGCACCCTATGATACAAAAACGGCCTTATATCATCCAGCTCTTCTTCCTGCCTCAATGACCAAGTCTAGCCCAAGCTAAACCAACTATTAGACACCCCACACTTCCCGGAGTGAGTCCTCTTGCGGTGCTGGGCAGTTTTCTTCCCTCTGGGTGAGAGTGAAGGGTGTTGGTGAATTTTGTTGAGAACTGAAATGGGGACAGTTTTCCTCACTAGGGTGAGATGTCTCTCCCCCCCCCCATTTTATTATCGTAATTGTTTCTACATTTGCACCTATTGACATAAATTTCACTGTGCAAATTGATTACCTCTCTTCTTTTTTTAGAGGCGAGGGTGACACATTCCTTCGTTGGGGGCCATGCCTAAGCAGGCCACCCCCCTAAAGCTTGTCATCTAGTCCCCTCTAAGTCAGGCTTCCTCAAACTCGGCCCTCCAGATGTTTTGAGACTACAATACCCATCATCCCTGACCACTGGTCCTGCTAGCTAGGGATCATGGGAGTTGTAGGCCAAAAACATCTGGAGCAGGATTCCTCAAACTCGGCCCTCCAGATGTTTTGAGACTACAATACCCATCATCCCTGACCACTGGTCCTGCGAGCTAGGGATCATGGGAGTTGTAGGCCAAAAACATCTGGAGCAGACTTCCTCCAGACTCCCATGGGAGTTGTAGGCCAAAAACATCTGGAGCAGACTCATCCCTCCAGATGTTTTGAGACTACAATTCCCATCATCCCTGACCACTGCTAGCTAGGGATCATGGGAGTGTAGGCCAAAAACATCTGGAGCAGACTTCCTCCAGACTTCCATGGGAATTATAGGCCCAAAACATCTGGAGCAGACTCAGCCCTCCAGATGTTTTGAGACTACAATTCCCATCGTCCCTGACCACTGCTAGCTAGGGATCATGGGAGTTGTAGGCCAAAAAACATCTGGAGGGCCGAGTTTGAGGAAGCCTGCTCTAAGTTGTATTCTCCAAGCTTTACAAAGCTCACGAAACAGCCCTTCCTCCTTCCACCTTTTTTGCTAATGCCACATTCTCCAGTTTTGCTAGCCATTTTTGGTGGTTCCTCCTCGGGTCTGAACAACGCTGCATATCTGAGGGTGTCCCCCTTGTTCCTCTTCAGGGCCGCCACGCCTCAGCGGATGAAATCACTGCCTGCGCCTTCAATGCTGTGGAGCTGGACAAAAAATACGGGGATGAGCCGGTGCAGGTTCGAGTGACGATGGGGAAGGAGCCGAGACACTTCCTCTCCATCTTCAAGGGGAAACTGATCATCTATGAGGTAGGCTCTCCAGGTCCAAAGCCCACACCCACCAAGGGACCTCAGAGTCTCTTATTTCTCAGCCTCCCTCCATTCCCCCATTCCTCTCTCTCTAAAGAGAGCAAAACTCCACGTCTTTAAAACAAAAGTGGCTATAATACTATTTCCCCACCCAACAGGGCCTTCCTGGGGGTGGCTCCACAGTTGTAGAACTCTCTCCTTTCTCATTTGCTTGGCCCTTTCTGGGAGGCCATAATCTATTTAAAGTTGCCTGTTTTTAACACACTTCAGTCCAGCCTTTCTCAGCCTGTGGGTCCCCAGATGTTGTTGAACTACAACTCCCATCACCCCCAGCTAGCAAGGCCAGAGCTCAGGGATGATGGGAGTTGTAGTCCAACAACATCTGGGGACCCACAGGTTGAGAACCGCTGCTTTAGGCGATCCAATTCAATATTTCCATGTGTCTGTTTGTCTGGATCCACTCAGTGCTTCATAGTCTTGTTTCTTTTTCTCTCTGTATATCACTTTGTGAGGGGCATTACCTTGAAAGGAGCAGATGAGGCGACTGAAACAAACAAACATTTAATTAAGAGAAGGACCTTGCTGAATGCGATTCAATAGACTGTGGAACAGCAGCGGGGGATAATGTATCGATCTGTTACGTGTTCCTCTTCCAGATCATTGCAGAAAAGCCGTGGCTCAACAAGGAATTGGGCAGATCTGTCCGTTTCCATATCTCATTTTTCCAGTCTTCTGTTTCCCCCCATTGCTACATTGGATTACGATACTCTTTTTACAATGCATCGTGAAAATTTCAGCAAATGTTCATGTTAATTTCTCCTAACGTGCAAAATCTTGCCCAATGTGCACACTGCTGCAAGGAACTTTTCCTGATACAATCCATTTTTGTACACCTATTTTTACTGATATCTGTATTTGTTGTATGCACTTTCGCCCGGTGTACACACTTTCTTGTATACCCCTCTTGGCCAGAAGACTGCATCACCAGAAACGGGAGAGATGTGAATTTTTGGAAGTGCAAATTTAGAAGAGTTTGCATTGAGATGCAAACCAAATGGATTTCTGCTTCACAGACTGCTTTGTTTCTTCCAGGGAGGCACAAGTCGTGCCCAGAAGAGTGAGCCGGAGCCCGCCGTCCGGCTCTTCCAAGTGAGGGGGACAGATGAATTCAACACCAAGACCGTCGAGGTCCCGGCACGAGCCTCCTCGCTCAACTCCAATGATGTCTTCCTTCTCAGGACCAACCAAATGTGCTACCTGTGGTGTGGAAAGGTAGGTGAATTTTAGGGCATATGCTCCAGCGTACGCCAATCTTGTTTGCCCATACCCTAAAACTCCCAACATCTCCAGCGAGCTTGGCCAGTGTCCAGGGATGATGGGAGTTGTAGTCCAACAAAGTCTGGGGGCCCAAGGTTGAAGAACGCTGCTCCAGATGACCTCTTTACTGAGCCTTCCTTACACAGCGCTTATGTGAAGACTAGGTTGTATCTGGTCTTCCTTGAGAATTTGTTCCGGTTTGTTTGCAGGGAGATTATTCAGACAATGGGCACTCGCAGGATGTTTATGCATCTTGTTAGTCATTCATTCATCCCACCCTTTTCTGATGCATTTTCCCGTCACTTTCCTAACCGCAAAAGGATCGGGTTTGTTTTTGTTTGAAGCAGATTTCTTGCACTAGGGCAGATTTGCTCGTGCCACAGCGAATTTTTCTATCAATAAGAAATACGTTGGAAAACAAAAAGAAACAAATTCTAGCAATGCTTGATTTGTAACACAGAACATAACTACTACTCATGGGTAAAGCAATGCAGCTACGTATTCTGCAAATTAAAAAATATGTTGATACTATACAGTGGTACCTCGGGTTACATACGCTTCAGGTTACAGACTCCGCTAACCCAGAAATAATACCTCGGGTTAAGAACTTTGCTTCAGGGTGAGAACAGAAATCGTGCTCCGGCGGCGCGGCAGCTGCAGGAGGCCCCATTAGCTAAAGTGGTGCTTCAGGTTAAGAACAGTTTCAGGTTAAGAACGGACCTCCAGAACGAATTAAGTACTTAACCCGAGGTACCACTGTACTGAAATGTTTAAATGTTTCTGTTATCGTCTTTGAACCTTTCCGCTATTCTCTCCTGCCTCACCTTTTGAGAACCACTACACTAGAGTGATAGAGTCCTTTAATCCACTTTAATTGCTCAGACCTACATTTCCCAGTACAGTGGACGCTCGGCTTGCGAACGTGATCCGTGCAGGATGCATGTTCGTGGCCCGCAGCGTTCGTAACCCGCAGCGGCGCATCTGCGCACATGTGGGTTGCGATTCGGCACTTCTGCACATGCATGACTGCCAAAACCTGGAAGTAACCTGTTCCGGTACTTCTGGGTTTCAGCGGTCCGTAACCAAAAAAAACGCAACCTGAAGCGTCTGTAACCCGAGGTATGACTGTATACAGAGGCACACTGACTGTCAGGCTTCGGGGAATTGGCTTCCTCCCCCATGGCAGTAAATAAGAAGATCAAACGAAAGGAACGTCTTACCAGTTACAGTAGATTCTTTACTAGTCACAGTGAGAGACAAAAGAACACGTCACCCTAGAAATGGCAGTGCTCCCAATTAAGGCTACCTCCCCCCCGTCCCTATTAATCTACATCAATCCTATGTTTTGTAATCTGAGCTTGCACCCTCTGTGCTTTCTGTTCTGAGACTTTCTGAGCTCTTCTCGACCTTGGGGAGGGCAGTGGAGGAATGTTGTCCAATGACTGTGAATCTGCTAACCCTCTCTCCCCCAGTGTTTCTTCTTCTAGCTGTTCCCCATCCAGTATTTCCCAGCTTCTGCCTTCTGAACTATGCCCCTCTGCAAACCACTGTTCCAAATCTACGCTGTCTTCCTGCTCCTTGGAAGATTCAGGATTCCTCCTCAGTGCAGACTTCCTCAGGGCGGTCCCCTGACACTGACTGAGTGCAGAACCCCCAGTTGCGTGGAGCAGGGCCACAGACCCTGTGGGTCCCAGTTCCACAAGCGTCCCACCCTCCCCCTGGCGTTTTGTGCCGACTCCTCATTTGCTCTGGTTTTGTGCTGCCTCTCCAGGGGTGCAGTGGGGACGAGAGAGAGATGGCCAAGAACGTGGCCGACATTATCTCCAAGAGGGACAAGCAGACCGTGCTAGAGGGCCAGGAACCAGCAGAGTTCTGGGTCGCGCTTGGAGGCAAAGCCCCCTACGCCAGCGATAAGAGGTAAGAGATGCCCGGTTCCGTAGTCTCTTCAGAGAATGGGTGTGAATAAATCTGAAAAGAGGATCAGGGGAAGGACTGGAAATCAGTGGTGGAGTATCTGTCTTGCATGCAGGAGGTCCCAGTTTCAGTCCTCGGCATCTCCAGGTAGGGGTGGGAGAGACTCAATGTGTGCTGGTCCCGGGGGGGGGGGTTACCGTACGGCGTGGTCTGAGTCCGGTCCTGGGTCAAGGGTCTGGAGGCTGTCCGTTGAGGGCGAAGCGGGGTCCAAGGCAAGGGGCCGGGCGTGGTCAGGAACTCTGGGATAGCAGGTCAGGGTGCTGGCAGGAACAGGTTTCCAACGATGTTGCTCCCGCAACCTGGGACTGGGCTGACTGGCCTTTATCTCCTCTGAGGCCTAGGGCGGTCCCGGTCCACAGGAGACTCGCCTCTCCTGGCCTGGAGGCGAGCACTCCTCCTGAGAGAACTTAGTTCCCTCTGCCTCTCTGCCTCTCTGCCCTGAGCCTCTGCAGCTCCAGAGAGGCAGGAGGGTTACTGGACCCAGAGGCAGCCTCACCTTCCCCTGACAGGGCTGAGAGAGGCACACCTGCAGGCAATGGTCTTCGATCACCTCTGGAGCCAGAGCAGATTCAGCTGTTGTCTGCACCTGAGGATCCGGCACAGGTGAGGACCCTTCAGGTTCAAGCCCCAGCCCCGACTCAGCCGGCCCTGGAGGCGGGGACTTCTGTGCAGGCTGGGAATCCTCAGGTTCAGCCTCTGAATCCGATTCCCAGGCCATCACACCATGCCTTAAACCCTTGAAAGACTCTACCAGTCAGTGTAGACAACACCAAGCAAGATGGGTGAAGGGTCTGACTCAGCATAAGGCAGGTTTCTATAGCCGCAAATGCCCACCCACAGACTTCAGGTTAACACAGCTTGCCAGTGGCAAGGCAGGGGGTAAAAATACATATACAATAGGAGCGTGTGTGTGTTTCAGTGTGTGTTTTTCACAGCTCGTAACGCTGGGTATCCAAAGTAATATACAGTCGTACCTCAGAAGTTGAACGGAATCCGTTCCGGAAGTCCATTTGACTTCCAAAACATTCAAAAACCAAGGGGCGGCTTCCGATTGGTTGCAGGAAGCTCCTGCAGCCAATCGGAAGCCTCAGAACCCACATCAGACTTTCGGGTTCCAAAGAACGTTTGCAAACCAGAACACTCACTTCCGGATTTGGGAGCCAAAATGTTCGATTCACAAGGCGTTCGACTTCTGAGGTACGGCTGTACTTTTCCCACCAAGCCCTGATGCCTTTGCAGAAGGAAACGAAAGGAAGTCATTTGAAAGCTCTCATTCCGATATCTAAGTCGATGAGTCAAGGGCATAGATAATTTGGTGGCGGGACACACCCACCCACACCGACTTTGTCACCTCTTATGGAAAGCAAAGTTGCACCTTGCCACTGCCCCTCATCACTCCTCCATTTCTCTTTTTAATTCAGTCTTGCTTTCCTGTTTCATATTATATTTCTTTGCCATCTTCACTTCGCCTGAAAAACAGAAACTCGTTTTTATTTTATTTTATTTTACAGTGGTACCTCGGGTTACATACGCTTCAGGTTACATACGCTTCAGGTTACAGACTCCGCTAACCCAGAAATATTACCTCGGGTTAAGAACTTTGCTTCAGGGTGAGAACAGAAATCGTGCTCCAGCGGCACGGCAGCAGCGGGAGGCCCCATTAGCTAAAGTGGTGCTTCAGGTTAAGAACAGTTTCAGGTTAAGAACGGACCTCTGGAACAAATTAAGTACTTAACCCGAAGTACCACTGTATTTAAAAAAAACCTCATGGGACAAACGCTTCTTTGGATCGCTGAACAGCATTAACCTTAAAGCATGCAAATCTACGTCCACCGATAGGAGGTTGGCATCCTGATTGGTAGCGGTTTAAAAGGCCGAAAGCTCACTTTCTTCCCAATTAGGAGTTGGGAGCCTGACCTCTAGTGGTTAGAATCCGCGTCGGATGTTAGAAAGCGACTCGGCTTCATCTCACGCAGAGTCTCTCCCTCCCCAATGTTGCGTCGTCCAGGTTCCAGGAGCAGTTTGCCCAGTACCAGCCCCGCTTGTTCGAGTGCTCCAATCAGACGGGCCGGTTCATCATGACGGAGATTGTGGATTTTTGCCAAGATGACTTGGACGAGGATGACATCATGCTGCTGGACACCTGGGAGGAGGTCAGTGGAGATGAGCTAATGATTCCGCAGAGGAGTTTTCCAAGCGCTGTGCTGCCACTGCGGCAGGTTCGCATGCATGTCTTGGGCGTGGATGCAAAGCCTCCCTCCAGAATGAACAGGGTGTTCTTCTCAGTAATAACTGAGTCGCTCATTGAATAATATTGTCTAGGACAGGGATGGGGAACCTCATCTGGCTGGCGGGGCCAGATCCTTCTCTTCCCTACCCCCTTTGCACCCACCTGTCCATCACTTGGTGTCACAATGTCATCATGCAATGATTGCTGGAACTTCAGGGTATTGCAATGAGCCCTGTGGGGTGAGCCCTGTGGGGCACCGTTATTCAGCAGGCTTGAAGTCTCCAGTCATCAGCTGCTGGTGGCGACTTCAAGCCTGCTTTCTGCAGGTGTCGGTTGTTCCATGAGGAACGTGGTCCTGCAGCTAATTCTCTTTTTTATATTAAATTTTCTATTTTTTAAAAAAATAATTTTTATTACATTTTCAATTTTTTGTAATCACAGTATCCATACATAAATCAATAGGCTCAAACATTACTCTATCCGAGCATCGACCTCCTCCCGCCCCTCTTTCTGACTTCCATACGTATTTATTCTTAGCATTTCTATAGCCACTTTTTTACCTTCTCTCTTATATTTATATTTCTCCTTATTAAATGTAAGTCAGTTCCTTGTATTGTCATTACAAAACATTTCAACTCAAAATAAAAATCCCGGAGTCGTGGAGGGAGGCCTATATTACCTTAATTCCTAAACAAGGTACAGACTTAATCCAAGTTTATCAAATTTTCTAATTTACATTTCAAAATATTCATTTAAACAACCTTAAATCAATGATTCCCCTTCTCCTCAGTTCATTTTGCATACCATACATCCCTGTATATTTTACATGAACTAAACCATTCAGTAATCCATTGTTACATCCATCAAAACTCATTTACACTGTTGAATTTATCTTAATGCTGCCAGCGTTTTTAAATAAACACAATTTTCACCCATATATTCAGTAAACATTTTCCAGTCTTCTTTAAACATACATTCTTCTTGCTCTCTTATTCTGTGTGATGGGATGGTGAGCTGCTTGTGCGTAAAATCCTGATCCCTCAGAGTTGGGCTAAGTTCCCAAACCTCTGTCTGTGATGGAGCTCCTTAAGCATGGCTCCATCAATCGCTCGTTGAATCGGACAGTGGGCGTTTACGGAACTTCTTCCAGCATAAAAGCTCCTTAACGGAAACGCGTCTTCTGGACTCTCGGCGTGACAGTTTCCGCCGAGGAGTGGGTGTCCCTACGGGAGGTCCTGAAACCTCCCCACTGTTCTCGCTTGAAGTGTCTCTGAGCCCTCCCTCCGACTCACTTTCCCTTGGAACTCCACTTCTCCCCCTGCTGGTCCCCTCCTCCGCTGAGTGGTCTCTCTCACCCTCCATGAGCCCTTTCACCTCCTTCGTCTCAGATGACAGTTCCCTGACATCCACCTCCCCTCCAGGGCCCCCTTCACCCCCTTCCCTCCCCTCCTCTGCGGGAGGCGAGGGAGCAAAACCCCTGAAGGAACCTCCCTCATCTTCCGAAGTTTCGAACACTTCCCTCCACCTTTTGCTGTTTCCGGTTTCCAAGTACTCCTCCTCCTCGGAGTCTGTACCTCCTTCCAACTCCGATTCCCTGAATCCCTCCAGTTCCTCCTCATCGTCGGTGGTGCCAAAGTACTCCCTCCGGAACCTCGCTACTGGCTGAGGTTTCCTGGGGAACCTTTGGTGGAACGTTTCGATCAAGATCTCGTCATGGACCTCCTCTGCCTTCACCCAGGTGTTTTCCGACTCCGGTTCCCCTTCCCACGCGACCAAATACTCCACCTGATTACCCTTCCACCTGGAGTCGATGATTTCCGCCACATAGTTGCGGCTTTCCCTTTCTTCTATGGCTGGCCCCCGTGTGGATACCCCTTCACCTTCCCCCCTGTATGGTGACAGTAATGACCTGTGGAATACTGGGTGCAGTTTCATGTGGTTCGGTAACCGGAGTCTGAAAGCCACTGGGTTGACCTGTTGGATGACCTCAAATGGTCCCAATCTTTTGGGTCTCAATTTCTTGCAACCCCCCTTGAACGGCAATCCTTGGGTTGATAGCCAGACCCGACTCCCCACCCTAATTGTTTCACCTTCCCTTCTGCTCCTGTCTGCCTGCCTCTTATATTCTTCTTTGGCCCTTTCTAAGTTGTGTTGGAGTTGACGATGGATCGCTTCCATTTCTTCTACAAAAAGTTCAGCGGCCGGAACACTCCATCTCTCTCCTCCTTCCCCTGGAAACGCCCTGGGGTGGCACCCATAATTAGCCAAAAAGGGGCTCATCCCGGTGGACACATTCTCTGCATTATTGTAAGCAAATTCCGCTAGTGCCAACTTTTCGACCCAATCGTTTTCTCTGTCATTGACATAACACCTCAGGTATTGTTGAAGGATACCGTTTGCCCTCTCCGCCTGCCCATTGGTCTCAGGGTGCCTGGCAGTCGAAAAGTTGACCTCTACGTGCAACAAGCTCATAAGCTTCCTCCAGAATCTGGACGTGAACTGTTTCCCTCTGTCGGAAACCAGCCTCAAGGGGGCGCCATGCAGCCTAAAAATATGTTCTACAAACAATTTAGCTGTCTCTTCCGCCGTGACTGCATGTGAGCACGCTACAAAGTGGCCCATCTTAGTTAACAGGTCTACTACGACCAGTATGGCGGTTTTCCCCTGGGATTTGGGCAGATCAGTCATAAAATCTATCGACACCGCCTCCCACGGTCGTTCTGGTGTGGGTAACGGTTCTAATAACCCCGCTGGTGCCCGCCTTTCTCCTTTGGCTCTCTGGCATTGGTCACACCTTCTCACATACTCCCGTACATCCTCCCTCACCTTGGGCCACCAAAACTCCCTGGTCACCAACCACATGGTCTTGTGTTGCCCAAAATGCCCCGCTGTGGGATTGTCGTGCAGCTGTTTGAGTACTCTCCCCCTCAATTCCCCTTCGGGTATATATAGCGCCCCTTTGTAATACAATGCCCCGTTTCTTTCTTCAAAACCTCCAGGGTCTTCTCCCTCTCTCCTTAAACCTCTGAGCTTATCCTGGGCGTACTCATCATTTACCGTTCCCTCTACCAGTTCTCTTTGCCCCACCCAGGCCGCACCACACACCCAGTGGTCCTCTGGGATAATATGTCTCTCTTCTGGCGCTCCCTCCCCCTCCAAATATTCAGGTTTGCGAGAGAGAGCGTCCGCTCTGATGTTTTCTGGACCTGGCACATAGCAGATTTCAAAATGGAATTTGGAGAACTCCTGGGCCCATCTCACTTGTCGTTGGTTGAGCACTCGTGCCGTTCTCCAATACTCCAAATTCTTGTGGTCCGTACACACTTGCACCTTATGCTGTGCGCCAATTAGTAAGTGTCTCCATCTCCGGAACGCTTCGTGAATGGCGAGTAGTTCTCGGTCATATACCGTGTAGTTCCTCTCGGATTTGTTCAGCTTACGCGAAAAGAAGGCACACGGTCTCCATTCCGACTTATTGCTCCCTGGCTGAAGCAGCACCGCCCCCACCGCCCGGTCTGAGGCATCAGTTTCCACTCTCATGGGTTTTTGTAAATCCACATGCAGGAGCTGTTCTTCCGAAGCGAATGCCTTTTTCAATTCCTCAAAAGCGTGCTCCGCCTCCGCCGTCCAAACGAATTTCTTCTTGCTGCTTAGACAGTCCGTGATGGGAGCTGTTAAGTGGGCAAAGTTCTTGATGAATTTACGGTAAAAGTTCCCAAACCCTAAGAACCTTTGCACATCTTTTTTCGTTTTCGGTGTCTTCCATTCCAGCACCGCCTGGACCTTGCCTGGATCCATGGCTAATCCCTTGTCTGATAAGCGGTACCCCAGGAATTCCACCTCCTTGGTGTGGAACTGACACTTCTCCAATTTCACCCACAACTGGTTTGCTTGCAGCTGGCTCAGCACTTCCCTTACATCCTTTACATGCTGCTCCTCATTCTCTGAATATATCAGCACGTCATCGAGGAAGGCCACGCAATTCTTGTAGAGCAAAGGTCCCAGTACATGGTTCATGAGCGATTGAAAACAGGCGGAGCCTGCTTGTAATCCAAAGGGCATAACGAGATATTCGAAAGCCCCTAGGGGGGTGAACATCGTTGTCTTCCATTCATCCCCCTTCTTTATTCGTATCAGGTTGTAAGCTCCTCTCAGGTCCAGTTTCGTGAATATCTTTCCCTTCCTCACCCTGGTCAAAATGTCATCAATCCTGGGCATGGGGAAAGTCACTGGTTCTGACACAGCATTTAGCCGCCGGTAGTCCACGACCAATCTCGGTTTATCCGTGTTTTTTTTGTCCACAAAAAACACTGGGCTGCCCCCCACCGCTCTGGACTCTCTGATGAAACCTCTCTTCAGGTTTTTGTCAATAAACTCCCTCAACTCCTGCATTTCCCTGTCTGACATGGCGTACAGCTTGCCCACGGGGAGCTGGGCCCCAGGGACCAGGTTAATTTGGCAGTCAAAGTCTCTATGCGGTGGTAGTTTATCTGCTTCCCTTTCGCTGAAGACCTTGCTCAGGTCAGCGTATTGTTTGGGCACCTTCCCTTTGTCCGCCACTTCCGTCCCTGCTAGGGAGGCTTTTGCCCCTTCTGGCACCTTCCCCTCTTTGCAGTGTTCCAGGCAATGTGCTGACCCAAAGGAGACCACTCTCTGATGCCAGCCCACTAGCGGGTCATGCAACGCTAGCCAGCTCATTCCCAAAATGACTGGCGCCCCTCCCAGGGTGGCTACATTGAACGCTATCCTTTCGGTGTGTCTTGCCACCCTCATAACCATTGGGACGGTCTGTAGGCTAACTTCTCCCCCCAACAGCTCCCTCCCATCGATCGTGGTGACCTGCAGGGGGTTGCTTAAAGGGAGTGTCTGTATCTGGTGTTCAGCTGCAAACTCCTTGCTCATAAAATTACAGGAGCTGCCTGAGTCCAACAGCGCCTTGGTCTTCAGTGGGTATCCGTTTGCCAGCTCTAGCCACACCTCTCTTACTAGGGCTGGTCTTGGAGGTTCCGGAGTGGGCACTTTTACTGCTCCTTGGCCTGTCTGCAGTGCCCTGACAGTGGCAGACAGGCGTTGGCTTTTACTGGCTCCTGGACTTCCTCCTCCTTCCCCCCAACAGCTCCCGCGATCCCTTGTCATTCCTTTCTTTGCGGGCAGACTCTGGCAAAGTGACCTGGCTGCTGGCAGAGATAACATTTCTTGGCGCTCTTTCCCTCCTTCTTCCTCCCTTCACTGGGATTTGAAACTGCGCGCGCGCGCGCTGTTCCAACCTCCATCGGGTCTCCGGGCGGGAAACTTGGTTTTGGAATCTCTGGAATGCGGAAATCCCTCCAACGCTCTCCTTTCCCCTCCCGCTTCTCCAAGGCTCTTGCCTCCTGGCGCGCTCCAATGGTCAGCGCTGATTTGGTCAGCTGGTCCATAGACTCCGCCCTGGGCGCCCGGGAAAGTTCGTCTTTCACCGCCGAAGAAAGCCCCTCTTCAAAGAGCATTTGAATGGGTTCCGCCGATAGGTCCCACCCCAATTTATGTATCAACATTGTAAACTCAGTCCAGTACTCACGAACCGATCGGCTCCCCTGTTTGCAAGCCATCAATTGTCTGCGCACCAGTCCCTGTTCAATCTCGCTGGAAAACATCAAATCCATGGCGCGAAAAAACTTCCTCGCGTCCTTCAGCATGTCACTATTCCCTGCCATCAGGGGCCTGACCCAGTCTCTCGCCCCTCCTTCGAGATGGCCAATCACAAACGCCACTCGCGATGCCTCATCGGGAAAGTCGTTAAACTGCAGTTCGAGAGCATACTGCATCTCTGTCCTAAAGGCTTGGTAGTTCCTGGGGTCCCCCCCCAAACTTCTGCACCATTCCTGGCATCTTTCTTGCTAGTGTAGCGCCTTTTGCCTTTTCTGCATCTTGCGCCCTCCTTTCTTCTAGCCTCGCCGTTTGCATTGCTAGCTGGAGTTCCAACACTCTGTACCTTTCTTCCAGACTTGGACTTTCTCCAGCTCCTGCTGCTCCTCCGGCTCCGGCTGGGTTGCTCATGATGCCTCTCTGCACAAGCTGCTTTCAGGGACTGTCCGATTGCTGTGATGGGATGGTGAGCTGCTTGTGCGTAAAATCCTGATCCCTCAGAGTTGGGCTAAGTTCCCAAACCTCTGTCTGTGATGGAGCTCCTTAAGCATGGCTCCATCAATCGCTCGTTGAATCGGACAGTGGGCGTTTACGGAACTTCTTCCAGCATAAAAGCTCCTTAACGGAAACGCGTCTTCTGGACTCTCGGCGTGACAGTTTCCGCCGAGGAGTGGGTGTCCCTACGGGAGGTCCTGAAACCTCCCCACTGTTCTCGCTTGAAGTGTCTCTGAGCCCTCCCTCCGACTCACTTTCCCTTGGAACTCCACTTCTCCCCCTGCTGGTCCCCTCCTCCGCTGAGTGGTCTCTCTCACCCTCCATGAGCCCTTTCACCTCCTTCGTCTCAGATGACAGTTCCCTGACATTCTGTAAATTGAATCTGCAAACTGCACATATTCCACCAGCTTAAGTTGCCATTCTTCTTTGGATAGAACCTTGCTCGTTTTCCATTTTGGGGCTAACAAAACACGGGCCGCAGTAGTAGCATACGTAAATAACCTTTTTTGACACCTGGGAATTTCCCTCTGAATTATCCTCAACAGAAAGGGCTCTGGAAAGTTACTTTTAAACATTATTTTTTTCAGTTCATTATATATCATTTCGCTGCAGCTAATTCACTACCTAGCATCACATACTACTACTAATAATAATAATAAATTTTATTTATACCCCACCCTTCCCGGCCAGAGCCAGGCTCAGGGCGGCTAACACCAATAAAATAAAATCACAGTAAAAACATAATAGGGGAAAAAGAGAGGGTGGGGGGGAAATTAAAATACAGGTTAAAAAACATTTTAAAATGCAGCCTCATTTTAAAATAGCTGATAAATCAAGACCATAAGGGGAGGGAAACATAAGGGTCAGACTGAGTCCAAACCAAAGGCCAGGCGGAACAGCTCTGTCTTGCAGGCCCTGCGGAAAGATGTCAAGTCCTGCAAGGCCCTAGTCTCTTGTGACAAAGCGTTCCATCAGGTCGGGGCCAGCGCTGAAAAGGCCCTGGCCCTAGTTCAAACCAATCTAACCTCCTTGAGGCTCAGGACCTCCAAAGTGCTGTTATTTGTGGACCTTTGTACGACATCAGGTGTGTGGCAAGTGGGCCTGGTTAGGGGGAACAAGCCAAATTGGGGCGGAGTTTCCCCAGCCTTTTTCTAGCGGGGGAAAAATGACTCTTCCTCTTTCTTCTCCATCTCCCGTTTTCCGCCTGTAGGTTTTCCTTTGGGTTGGCAAAGCTTCCAACGACTATGAAAAGAAGGAGTCCATGACCTCAGCCAAAGAGTACCTGAAGACCCACCCAGCGGGAAGAGACTTGGGGACACCGATTATTGTGGTGAAACAAGGTCACGAACCCGTCAACTTCACGGGCTGGTTCACCGCTTGGGACCCGTACAAGTGGAGTGTAAGTAACCGCAAGTAAAAACATCTCTGAGCTGAGGCCATAGTTTGGTAGCCTGTTTTTAATTCCACAGAAAGTTGCGCCTTTCAAGAGCTCTCTCTCGTTCCACTGGAAACTGGGCTGCTCTGCCTCAGCTTCTGTGACACCTGAGCAGGCAAGCCAATGAGAGCCAGCAAATTGGTGACTCCTCCCTCTCACCCGGGCAAACGCCATGACAACAGAGCAACACGTCTACCATTTTGCTGCTAAATGATGCTCACTCAATGTGCATGTTCACTAGAACAGGAATGGGGCAGTTTTTTTGGCCTGAGAGCTCGGTCCAGAATTGGGCCGCACACTGCAGGGCAATGCACCAAGAAATGTAGCCTTATTAGACTTTACCGATTGGTGGGCTCTGCGTTGCTCCCGGACGGGAGGAAGGAAGTCAAGTGACACCGAGGGTTGGTTCAGAGAAAGAGTTCTTTATTTCTGCTCTCCAGAGCAGCAGAAAGGCACTTGCGTGGTCAGTCCACAGCAAGTCCAAAGAAATGAGGAATTTCATTCAGTATATATATATCCTCCAGGCACCCTCTCCCCCCTTCCCCAGGAATCCAGCCACGTCAGCTTATACACGCAGGTTGACATCACAGATGTTCCTGCTCCGGCATTCTTAACCATAAAAGGGTTTTCCTTCCTGTACTTCTGACCATAAAAGGGTATTCCTGTTCCTATACTCTTATCTTGGAGCAAGAGGTCACCAACTCTAAGAACACATTCTGGCGCTGTTCCCAGACTAGGTCTGTGCATCAGAGTGTGGTCAGGACATAAGATAAGACCTAGACATGTCATCCCTACTCCACTGGAACAGCCAAGGTCATCCATTGCCGTGACTGATAAAGGAGAGAGCTTTGTTTATGCAGCTGTGTTCTTGTTATGCATTTGCTCAACAGCTCATTTTAGAAATGCTCTCTTGGAGAAGAAGAAAAGGGGGGTTTTGAGTCAGTTTCAAACTGACTGCACAGAAACCCATCCCTTCATTAACAGGTGGGCAGCGCTACCTGCCCTTGTATCACATGGTGCAGTAAAGGCTGGTTCATCAGGGCAAATGGAGCACTGTGCTATCTTCTTCTTCCTTCTTCTTTGGCGTAGCTGAGTAAGATTGTCTTCCATAAACACGGTCTTAACATTGAGTCCGTAAGTAACTGTGGAGGCCAATTCTGGATCCGTATGTCCTTCCACAGTGGGGACTATAGGTTTCCAGGTGGGAGTTGATCACAGTGAGGGTTTGCCAAGCATGCCTTCCTCTTAGCACGTTTCTCCCTTTCGTCTTGAGTTCGAGTGTCTACCAAGCCTATGACACCTTTGGTACAGGCTGTTCTCCAAATGGAGTGTTCACAGGCAGGCCAGTGTCTCCCAGTTGTTGGTGTTTATACTACATTTTTTTTAATTATTATTATTATTTCCCTTGAAAGAGTCTTTAAACCTCTTTTGTTTCCTCCTGGCATTATGCTTTCCATTCTTAAGCTGGGAATAGAGTAGCTGCTTTTGGAAGACGATAATCAAGCATCCTAACAACATGACCAGTCCAATGAAGTTGATGTTGAAGAATCATTGCTTCAACACTGGTGATCTTTGCTTCTTCTAGTACAACTTCAGCCGCTTCCACCTCCCTGCCTCCTTCCTTACAACCAGCCCAGAAGGTGGCCTTGCCTCTCGACTTCTTCCTCCTTAGTCTGTGTTGCCTTTGCAGAACTCAGCAAGGAGAGGAAGGGGACAAAACTAGAATTTGTTGGCTCTGCCTGCCATTGGCTCTGGCGCCACCTACTGTCAGCCTCCTGCCTTGCACCCCATCTGCCCCAATGACCACCAGACAGTACTGCTTAAGTGCTGATTCGGAAAACAAGGTCTCGCGTCAAAGCTGCAATCGCCTTTCTCTTTGGGTAACTAAGGCTTCCTTGCAGTTCTCAAAGCAGCAATTTCTCTTTCCTTTCCTCTCAGGATGGCAAGTCGTCCTACGAGGAGATTAAGAACAGCTTGGGAAAAGTAGCCACCATTTCGGAGATCACCATGGTGAGTAAGCTCAAGGGTGGAAGCTGCAGCTTCCTTGTGCAAATGTTGCATCCGTCTCTTTACAGCAGGGGCCGGAAACATTGTCGATCAGTGGGCGGGGCTGGCCACTTGTCAATCACCTGACGTCACAACAGTGTCAGGTGACAGGAAGTAAACCTCTTCCTTTGTGGGCACAGCTTGAGTTGCATAGGAAGGTTCTTTGCTTGACTGGCTTGCATCAAGTCCAGATCCCAGCTGGCTTGCTGTGAGCACCAATTACCGTATTTTTCGCTCTATAAGACGCACCAGACCACAAGACGCACCTAGCTTTTGGAGGAGGAAAACAAGAAAAAAAATATTCTGAATCTCAGAAGCCAGAACAGCAAGAGGGATCGCTGCGCAGCGAAAGCAGCAATCCCTCTTGCTGTTCTGGCTTCTGGGATAGCTGTGCAGCCTGCATTTGCTCCATAAGACGCGCACACATCTCCCCTTACTTTTTAGGAGGGAAAAAGTGAGTCTTATAGAGCAAAAAATACGGTAGCTGGCCAGCGCTTTGAGCCAACCTGATTCCGGCAGGGTTAGGCTGTGCTAGGGGGTTCCCCATCGACAGCTCCACCATTCAGGCTCTCCCAGCAGCCATGTGCCATTTTAGGGGGTGAAACTTAAATTTTTGCAAATTTCTTTTCTTTTTTAATTTTTTATTAATTTATTTTTTTCTCATTATAAATATACTTATAACATACAGTTTACATAACGTCTCTCCCTCCCTCCCTTTGGACTTCCCTCAACTTCCATTTCTCATTTACTATCCTCATTATTATATTCTGCTATTTTCTACAAATATCATATTTTTCCTTTTATTACGTTATTTATTCCCTATCCATAAAGTTGTGAATGTTTATTTAAATCCTACCATCAAGCCACGTTCTTTCTTTGTTTCTGCAAATATAATATAAAGGGTTCCCACTCTTTTTCAAAAAAATTTGCAAATTTCTTCAGTGAAGGGTCCTTTGGGTGTAAGGAATTCAAATTTGCTATTATTTTTGTGACTGGACAACATTTAGCTCGGTGAGTCTACATTTAATGAAGAAGCCCATAAACTGCCTTTGGAAAACCAAATAATTTTACTTTTACCTTCTGAAAATGTCAGGTAACGCTAAATACTACTACTGCTGTTGCTGCTACTAAATATATAATATACCTGCAAGTACTTGGCACTTTTAATGATTTCTATGCAATTTTTATGCACATTTTACTTAGTTTAGCAAAACTAAATGGTGCTAATTTAACCAAAATATATTTTGAATCCCCAAGCCGTGTTACAACTTCTTAGCATGCCTCATTTTTGGAATTTGAAAGTTGAGAAACCCTAACGCTGTTCGGCTTGTTCAGTGCTAATAGCCATACACACTTGTCAAGGAACCATCAGAGGCACACTTTAAAGGTTCCCAGTTGTTCATTGGCCGGATGGGACAAGTGGGTGTGGTTCTGAGGAAATGACCTCACTGGCCAAACCGATCCCCTTGCCAGGCTGATTTGGCCCATGGGCCAAAGGGTGCCCACCATTCCTTGACAGCCTGAACTTGTGTAAAGCAAAGGGGGGCTTCATGTAAGTGCCCAGTGGCACTCAGGAAGCAGAAGGTTCCGGGTTCAACTATCATCTCCAGGTGGAGGCTGGGAGAGACTCCTGGTCTGAAACCCCGGAGAGCTGCTGCCAGTCAGTGTAGACAACACTGCGCTAGGTGTGGCTCAGTACAAGGCTATTTCCTAGGTGCAAAAGGGTGCTGCAAGAAGCTTGAACTTCACTGCCTGCCGAAGGCTGGCTCTCACGTCCTGCCGAAATCTGAGGGCTGGCCGAATGTGGTGTAGCCTTATTAAACTTTACCGATTGGTGGGCTCTGCGTTGCTCCCGGACGGGAGGAAGGAAGTCAAATGACACTGAGGGAACACACTCTGGCGCTGTTCCCAGACTAGGTCTGTGCATCAGAGTGTGGTAAGATAAGACCCAGACATGTCATCCCTACTCCACTGGAACAGCCAAGGTCGTCCATTGCCATGACTGATAAAGGAGAGAGTTTTGTTTATACAGCTGTGTTCTTGTTATGCATTTGCTCAACAGCTCAAGTTAATGCATTTTAGAAATGCTCTCTTGGAGAAAGAAGAAAAGGGGGGTTTTGGGTCCCGTTTCAAACTGACTGCACAGAAACCCATTCCTTCAGTGGCAAGGAACTTCTGACTGGCCAATGCTCCTTAGCAAGGTGTGCTTGCCCCATGTGAAATGTGCAGTGTCCTCCTGTTCATGGGCTTTTCCTATATTTTGGCAGGACCTTAAAAATGCCAATCTGAACAACAGGAACGCCAGCAGTAAGCCTGCCCCCAATTCAGCCGTTTCGGAGACTGAAAGGAGGTCGCCAGTACACCAACCGCCCTCCAGCAATGGTGGCGGCAGCGGCGGCAGCTACAACAATAACCCCACCTCCGTGGAGACCAATGGGACTGGCGCATATCACAGAGATGCTTTGATCAACAAGACGGTAGATGACCTTCCAGAGGGAGTGGACCCCACCAAGAAAGAGGTAGGTGAACACACACCGAATATTGTTTACCTTGCCGATTGAGCAGCGCACTCCCTGGTCGTTTCTCACACTGTTTTCACCCAACCACTGCGGCTAACACAATCGCTGGCACAGGAAGCAGGTGTGTGAAAAGGGCAGCTCACATGAACAACACATGAGGCACTTAAAAGACACATTTGAGTGCAGTCAGGAAAGGGTGTTAAGAATAAGTCACACAGAATAAGGGAGGTTAACGTTTTATTAAAAGGAACAAGGTCTGTTCGGCAACGCCAGGCCTAAGGAGCACAGCAATAAGGTAGGTCTTGCGCCTATGAGAGCCAGTGTGGTGTAGTGGTTAAGAGCGATAGACTCGTAATCTGGTGAACCGGGTTCGCTTCCCCGCTCCTCCACATGCAGCTGCTGGGTGACCTTGGGCTAGTCACACTTCTCTGAAGTCTCTCAGCCCCACTCACCTCACAGAGTGTTTGTTGTGGGGGGGGGAAGGGAAAGGAGATTGTTAGCCGCTTTGAGACTCCTTAGGGTAGTGATAAAGCGGGATATCAAATCCAAACTCTTCTTCTTCTTCTCTGTAGCTGCTGCTCCCTCCCAGGTCAGTAGATAAAAGAGGGTGAAGTTGTGCTAAGATTTAGGGAACTGCATGTGTTGTGCTAAGATTTAAATGATGAAGAAGTGTGCCTCCTTGGCTAGAGAAGCACAGTCAGGCATGTCTGGAAGGGAGGTAATGGGAGGTGAGAGCCTGAGTCTCCTTTGGAGAGTGGATCTCCATATTTTAACCACCTGGGACCTGCCCGGGATAAAGCATGTCTTGGAGCTCAGAATCTGCTACCACCATCTTGCTGCGACCCTCCACAGGGTCCTCAAGGTCTCCAATGTGGTGTAGTGGTTAAAAGTGGTGGACTCGTAATCTGGTGAACCGGGTTCGCGTCTCTGCTCCTCCACATGCAGCTGCTGGGTGACCTTGGGACAGTCACACTTCTCTGAAGTCTCTCAGCCCCACTCACCTCACAGAGTGTTTGTTGTGGGGGAGGAAGGGAAAGGAGATTGTTAGCCGCTTTGAGACTCCTTAGGGTAGTGATAAAGCGGGATATCAAATCCAAACTCTTCTTCTTCTTCTATGAGTCAGTTTGGAAAGCAAAGGTCCCCTGGTCTTGCATGCAAGGGACAATAGAACGTCAGAAGATGCCGTGCTGGACCAAGACAGAGGCCTTTTGAGTCCAGTGTCCTGTTTCCTAAGCAGCCATCCAGGTGCTTAGGAAGCGCATGGTCCTTGTGAGTGGTAGCCACGCATAGCTTTATCCTCCATGGCCACATACCTAATCCTCTTTTAAAGGCCCCTGAGCTGGTGTTTAGGATGGTGAATGTGCCGCAGTCCTTGGTATGTGACAGGCTGAAAATTCCTGCCTCCCGCTTGATCTCAAGAGAGAGGTTAAAAAGTGGTTGGAATGCAGATTGACCCTAATGTTGGTAGTTTCTTGCCCCAAATGTACTGTATATTGGAGGCAAGTATGTTAGGAGGACCCAATATGTGTCTCTGCTTTCTTTATCCACTAGGTGGTGCTGTGTGTTATTGTTATTACTACAAAAAAAGTACAAAAGTAACCCTAAACTCCAAAATGTTTAGGTGTATGCTTACCCCAGCATACCCCCAGAAAAAAACCACACAGATTATTATTATTATTATTTCATTCATTCATTCATTCAAGTTGTATACCGCCCTTCCTCTGTTGATCTTGGTGCAGTTCACAACATAAAAATACAATATTATAAAAAAATGCATAATAAAAACAAGAACAGAATAAGCCAATAACCCCTCAGGCTTCTCCCCTCACTTGTTTCCCTTTCCTCTCACTCTCTTTGCAGTACTACCTGTCTGACGCAGATTTTTATGACATCTTTGGGAAGACCAAGGACGAGTTCTACCAGATGCCCAGGTGGAAGCAGCAGAATGAGAAGAAACAATTTGGACTCTTTTGAGCGAAGGAGCTTTCGGCCTGCACACCTGCCTGCCGGCTGGCTGGCTTCTTAGAACTCATTTTGGGATAACTCCACAGGTGTGGGAGGAAGTGAGCCTGGATAAAGGGTGCTTCCCTCCATCATCGCCCCCACTACCAAAAAGGACTATTTAAAGAAACCTCTCTCTCTCTCTTGAAATCAGTTTTGTCAAAGGCATGGTAGATTATTTCCTTCCCCCTGCACCTGTGCTACTGAAAACGGCCACCTCTTTTGTCTGCCAAGCTTTTTATAATTTGTCTGTGCGGGGAGAAAGTTCCTTGCATTTTATGAGTTTGGAAATTCAGGGATTGCACGTGAAGTTGTAAGCTTCAGTCAGTGTTGAAGGGAAATGAAAGACTGGCCTCTAGGGCTAATTCTGGACAGTTTGGAAGGGGGAAAGTCTCATTCTCTCTCTCTCTCTCTCTCTCTCTCTCTCTCTCTCTCTCTCACACACACACACACACACACACACACACACACACACTGAAATATACTTGGAGTCGAGAGTGACTTTTATGCTCTTTATTCAGCTCATAGTGGTGATGAGGAATGGAAGTTCCCCCAGAATATCTGCTTTACATACATTATTTACACAATGGGCTGCACGTGATTGGCTAATTCCGGGATTCTCCTGTAGGCCAATCAGGTTGTGGATTCACTTCCACCTGGAGCTGGATTGGGTGGCTCCTGCGGACCAATCATACTGCTGCATTGTTCTAGGACCAATCAGACTACTGCATTTTGGATCCTATTCAACTCAGTACATAACACACACACACACACACACCTTAGTTATGCAGCAACTGGCCTCCAATCTGAAGGCATGGAATTGAATACCCTGACCCATCCTCTCCTCCTCCTTTGTAAAGCAGCGCTGAGTGCAGTTGCCTCAGGCGGCAGAAGCCGAGGGGCAGGCAGCAACAGCAAGATGCCAGGAGGACAGACCCCCATACATTGCCCTCTGGTACAGTGGAGGACAGTTTCCACCCTGTTGAAGTTCAGTCTGGTTGGCTTCTCTACATGGAATTGAGAGGACAGCGCCATCTTGTCCTTTGCCTCAGGCGTCCGTGTTTTGGGCTAGTCCTTGTGCTCACAAGGACCCCGAAGCATCCGTTTGGGTACCACTAGAAACAATTCTCACTTTTCTTTTTTCTCTCTCTTCTGAAGCCAGGATTGGGAAGAAAGGCAACGCACTAGTGACCTCATCTGGGGCCAGGGAAAATTGTATCGCTCAAGTTTTGTTGTGTTTTTGGAGCGGTTAAGGGA
Organism: Podarcis filfolensis; assembly: GCF_964270895.1. NCBI lineage: Eukaryota > Metazoa > Chordata > Lepidosauria > Squamata > Lacertidae > Podarcis > Podarcis filfolensis. The sequence continues at coordinate 50,358,274 of NC_139614.1, read as the reverse complement.
TATGAAGAGGAGGGAATCCCACGTGAACTGTCTGGGGTCACAGTCTTGACTACAGTTGCTACGTTTATCATTGTTATACTGCCAGTCAGGCTAGGAGTGAGAAGCTGGTGAAGTAGCCGCTCTCATTTCGCTGGCAAATAAGGAGGTGAGGGATTTGGGTGAATATCACAATATGACGATCAGGATATGATCAAGCTTCCTAAAGAGTCTTAAATAATGAGAATTATAGGTCTTGGGCTTAACGTTTGTGGTACCCTAGATTGCTCCATGAATGTTTGTGGTACCCTAGAGTAAGCTTGCACCCTGAGGGTTGTAACTCCACACAGCTTTTCTCCTCAAGGATTAAATGGCACCTTTTCTCATCCAAAGGCCTTTCAGAGACTACATCCAGAAAAAACAGCACTGGTAGCAAAGAAATTCACACATTCCCCACAATTTCCATCACACCCACCTGTGGCCATTTCACTTCGTTCATTTCCGTGCCATGATTTCGAAATAAAACAAATCACAGTGACCGGTGGCGTACGTTTTTCATAAATCTACATGCGGTAGCTTCATTCGTGATGAAATCAGCAAGTGAAACTGGGGTGCTTCTGTTTTGTCTTCCCTTTTGTCCCCAAGAGGAAGGACTTGTGGTCAATCCCACCATGGTTTATCATGTGGTAGAGCTCCATGAATGACTTTTCCCAGTCTTGGAACAGGAGAAGGAACCAGTGTCTGGGTAGGAGACCCTGACATGGAGGTTAAAACATACATAGAGCCACAGTAGTAGTCGCCAACCTATTTTGGCCAGTGGGCCATTTGGATTCTTGAGACATTGATGTGGGTGTCAGGAACAAAATGGCTGCCATTGGGCATAATACAAAATGGCTGCCGTGTCTGAAAGAGCAGAAAATGCTCCCGCCATCATTGGGGAGAAAGACTTCATTGGCCCCTGCCATGCTTGCTCAGAGAGCAGTTTCTTGAACCTCTCCTCTGTTCAGAACAGATGGGAGGGTAGGTGTACAATCCTGCCATTCAAGAAAAAGTGAGCATTTTTTTGGGGGGGTGGCAGAGTTCAAGGTAGAGGAAAGCTTGAGCTAAGCCAGTTTAGTTGGCCATGTGCATTTACACATCAGGTGAACCCAGTAAGAAAAATAAACAGGAAAAGATGAGGCAGAGAAACACGATTCTTTTTTTCACTTTTCATTTTAATCGCAGTTAAAAAATATATTATTTATATTGTACTCTTGTCAACCCCTCTAACTCTGTAGCTTTATATGGCATTTTTTAATTTTAAAAAACCGCAATATAAAAGTCAGTTTTGTTTGCAGAATGACTGGGTTATATCTCGCTAAGCCGTACTCGAAGGCAGATCCGCTGAAATAAAGGGGCTTTCATTAGCTGCGTTCGCCAGTTCCAATGGGTCTACTCAACAGTATGACTGACATGGGATATAACCCATTTAGGCAAGATCCACTGTCATGTCAGGGCAAGAAGTGGGAGCATTGGTGTTGTTGGGCAAACTATTTTTGTCGTGTAAACAACAGGAGCACAACAGTACAAGACTGCAAATGATAGGCCGACGTTGTGCATTGCAAGTTGGACCAGATGAATTGGCCTTTTCTATCCAGATGTTTTGGACTTCGGCTCGCATCACTTGTAGTCTAAAGCACCTGGAAGACCGACCCCATTGGAGAAGGCTGATTTTTATTTATTTCTTGGATGGCAACTCTATGATTCTATGTCTTACACAAGCCCAAGATCCCCATTGGATTCAGCTATTGCATTATGACACAGTCAGGGCTCCACTTATGGAATATCTGTTAAAAGTCAGCTACAGTTGCATCTCAACCATCGTCTCAACCATTCTTCAAGTTTACCACCCTGTGATTGTCTTCTACACAAACAGAATAAGGCTGGGGCAGTTATAAGGTCCCAATTCTTTTTTTAAAAAGTGCTAGACCAGGACCTTACAGTTACTGCAATAAGGCATTACGTGGCTTTTCCACAAGTGTTTGGGGGGGAAGAGGCGACACCGTTCATCATAGCGCCTTGAGAAACGAGATAACGTTCACCGTAAGAAAGGGAAAACATAACGGCTTTTAGAAACCACCTTCCCGTTTAATAAATTTGCAGTGCGTTTCGTGAAAGTGGCTCTCAGGATTCCACCCCTCCCCCAATATATATATATATATATATATATATATATATATATATATATATATATGTCCAAACCTAACCCAAAACAAGAGGCTATGTTGGTTTAGAGGCACATGGATTTCCATGACACAGCATGAGTTCCTGTCTACACTGAGCCCCTGCTCTATAACAATGCAGACCCCATTTTGCGGATGAGAGGATTGGAGGTGGTGGCCATTTTGTGAGGAGGCCGGTGAAGTCTCGAAATTCGCACTGAGAGGTAGCGAAAATGGTTGAGGAAAGAAGCCGGTGCCAACTTTGCTGGCAAATGAACACCTCAATCCTGACAGGTGATCTACCCTGAGAGAGCAACTCTCCGCAAATCGAGGAATTCAAGTTGAGATCACAGATTCTCTCGGTCGGATCACTTTCAGGCACATCTGCTTTGAGGCGGAACTGCAAACTGGCCAGTGCTGTTGACCAATTCTTATGTCTTGAAATGAAATCAGGGGCCTTTGGCATTTGGCAAAGCACCACAGCATAGGCACCTAAATCTGAAGCAAGCTTTGGGCCTGTTCTCATGAGATAAGATTGCGTGTAAATGAGCCTTCAGCCTCCGCAGATTGTTTAAAAGGATTCTGCTTAGTGAAAAGCAAAGGTTCTCCACTCTTTTCTATCTAAAGTGAGTTTTAGAGGCTGGGACCACATATAAAATAAGAGGATTTGGTACGACATTGTCAGTAGCATAGCATTTTCACAATTTGCTATAGATCACAGTGTAACATGCAGCAAAGATCCAGAGCCATTTAAAACTCGTAGATATCACTGGGAGAATTAGGTGCATTTTTAATTCTTTCCCATTGAAATCTACAGAACGCTTAAAAAGCATTCGGCTGTAGGTAGATTGAGGGCATGGATTTTGTAGTGTATCTCACATGTAATGTAAAAGAGGCAGAATGGTGGCACAACAGGACTCTGATTCAAAGCTATTTGATGTGAGGTTATGTAAACTCTCCAAAAGTTTCCAGTCCTCACCATTTCACGGAAAACCTTAGCTACAATTGCATCATGTTCAAAAACAGTAGTAATTCAGAACCAGCTGGGGAAAACCCAATATTTGAAACAACAGAATTAGCATATTTTATATCAGTCAGTTTCTTTCAAGCAGCTGAATTTGCTAATGTTGGGATAAATTTCCACAGGCAACAATCATCTTTGGATAATGGCCTATGAGACTGATTGAACCCCAGTCTATATCCTCACCCCCTTCAAATTCAGAACCGTTTCCAAACTACTAAGAAAAGAGAGGGTGTGACTGTACAATGGACCTGCTCTCCTTGGTTGCTTTCGCCTAAAAATAATGTAATAATTAATTATAAAAAGATTGAACAAAATTACAAAATTTACAAAAAAGTAGCATCTAGCAAATTCACAACGTGATGATTGATGCAATTGCCTCAGCTTCTAAAACTGAAAAAGTCCAATACCCTGACACTGTTTTGGGAAAGTTCAAGGACAGTGCTTACGTCTTAATGTCTAAAAAAAAATTAAAAATCACATACTTTTACAGTTATGAAATCCGGCTGGGAGTACATTGTTAGTCCACTCTAGCGCAGCAGAAACACAGAATGTAACTCTGGCCCCAGAAATCAGCTTCTTGAGAATCTCTTGTTTCAGCCAATGGGTAAATTATGACTTAAAAGGTGAGCGATGCCCGGTTAAATTTCAGAAGTCGGAGAAGTTGCAAAGGAGGGATTTGGGCTGCTGCTGGAGGTAGAATTAAACATTGCGCAAGTCTGCTTGATTGGAATGATTGACACAGCTTGCAGCACCCAGCAGCGGAATGTGCGCTTTCTTAAAACGATGTGTACATCGTTCAACAACTTTCCTTAGCTTTCAAAATTGCATCGGAAATCGCCTTTACGCTTTTAAGCTTGCCTAACTTATCATGAGGACTGAAACCTTGAAAAAGTGAAAACCCTGAAAGGTGACGTCAGGAAGAACTGGCGCCTTGCTGCCCAAGCGCACAAAGGAAGTCAGTAACCATCGGACATAAGGGAGGAAACAGGCATGGAAACAAGCGGAAAGGACACAGAAGCCACATCTCGGATCTGACTCAGAACATGCCTGAAGCCAGTGCTACAGTCCAGATGAGGTCTTCAGAGACAACAGAGGGGGGACAGTGGCCAGTGTGTGAACCTCCCAGCCTTAAAGGACTGAAGTAACAATCTCCTGCGCCTGTCCTTATCTTAATTTTCGTGCTTCATGATTGAAAAGTTAGCTCTTTTTCTCCTTTCTCTCAGAAACGGCAGCTAGGATAAGGAGTAGGAGTCAGCAAACTTTTTCAGCAGGGGGCCGATCCACTGTCCCTCAGACCTTGTGAGGGGCCAGACTATATTTTGAAAAGAAAATGAACGAATTCCTATGCCCCACAAATAACCCAGAGATGCATTTTAAATAAAAGCACACATTCTACTCATGTAAAAACGCCAGGCAGGCCCCACAAATAACCCAGAGGTGCATTTTAAATAAAAGGAAACATTCTACTCATGTAGAAACACGCTGATTCCCGGACCGTCCGCGGGCCGGATTTAGAAGGCGATTGGGCCGGATCCTGCCCCAGGGCCTTAGTTTGCCTGCCCATGATAAGGCGGATAGCCCAGCTTCCCAAAGACAACAGAACATGGCCTTTTACAGGCATTTGGAGCAGCAATTCTCCATGATGCTTTCTAAACGCTGCAAGGCAGTTTGCAGAACGACCTCTGTGGTGGTTGGCTCGACTCATTTGTCCATTTCCTGCTCTCCGGGGATGTTGTGGGGATTCCACATCGGCTAAAAACCAGGGTAGTGTTTGTGGTCTCTCTCTTCCCAGCTTGGTAGGCAAGTTCATTTGGAAAGGGAAAGCAGGGACCTCTCCCTTGAGCGGTCCGAGAAAATTGTCCTTTTAGTAAGCATCCGTAATGTTTATGTGCACGAAGAGCGTGGCAGAAGGGTACTGGTCTCCGTTCTTCGTCAAGAGATGAATGTGGCGATAGCCTGGAGATTATATGAGAGAGAGAGAGAGAGAGAGAGAGAGAGAGAGAGAGAGAGAGAGGGAGGGATTATATTGTGGTGTTCTCTTCACTTGGTGTATTTCAATAGCTGGCACTGGGAGTGGCGACAATCAGACTCACACATGCCAGGGGGACTGGAGGACGCAACGTAGAGATGGGGGAGAAATTCAGTTTTAACGTGGCCTAATTCGCTCTTTCCAAAACAAACACAACAACCTGAAAAAGCAGATAGCCTTCGAACCTGTACATCCCTGAATTCTGTGATGCAGCTCTCCAGCCACAAATCTGCATATATTAAGAGAAAGTGTGCTATAAACTGGCTTCTCTGAAGGCGGCCAACTCCTCCTCTTACACGTGTCACCAATAATAATTGAGAAAAGTGTGTCTTGGATTATCAGGAATTTGGAAAGCGCTGCCGGATCTGGGCAGTAGAGGGAGCTGTGCTCCTATAAGACACCTGGGAGGTTCGTAAACAGTGTGGTTTAGCTGTTGATGCAGACCCCTTGAAATTAACGAACCCAAATTAGTCATGTTAATTAACTTCACTGGGTTTAATCTGAGTGGGACTAGTGTTGGTTACAGCCCTATCCCCTGAATTTCAGCCCACAAGGCAGCCCCCAACAGGGCTTATTAACCAAAAAGGTAAAGGGACCCCTGACCATAAGGTCCAGTCGCGGATGACTCTGGGGTTGCGGCGCTCATCTCGCTTTACTGGCGAGGGAGCTGGCGTACATGTGGCCAGCATGACTAAGCCGCTTCTGGCGAACCAGAGCAGCGCACAGAAACGCAGTTTACCTTCCCGCCGGAGCAGTACCTATTTATCTACTTGCACTTTGACGTGCTTTCGAACTGCTAGGTGGGCAGGAACAGGGACCGAGCAACGTCAGCTCACCCCGTCGCAGGGATTCGAACCGCCGACCTTCTGATCAGCAAGTCCTAGGCTCTGTGATTTAACCCACAGTGCCACCTGCGTCCCCGCTTATTAACTACAAACTCCCAAATTTGGGATTCCTTCCAAACCTGTGTCAAAGTGTTGCAATCATTTTGCAGCAAAAAATCCCCCACGTTTTGCAGCATGCCCCCCCAACTGAGTAACTGATACATCAAAGCGGGGTTCAAACCCAAAAATCCAACATTGTTTGATTCACTCCAAACCGGTGCCAAAGTTTTCACTGCAAAATGACTGCAAAACTTTGGCACAGGTTTGGAGAGGATGCAAAATTTTGGGGTTCGTCGTTCATGAAGACCTCCCAACCATATTGAAAGAGACATTACACTTAAAAAGGAGAGAGGACTTTAAAAAAAACAAAAACACCCAGTTCTTTGCTGACCCCGGAAACTCCCTATTACTCTAAGCTTCAAATGAAGAGTTGCACTGAAGGTTAAGATGGGAAGACTCACCTTGCTTCAGACTTGTGAAGGGAGCTGTGAACTGCCCAATGAAGTCATTTTTGGTTGACGCGTCAAAGTCTTCCACCATGAAACGAACCAGAGCGAGCTGAGGGACATCGATGTCAAACTCAAATGCTTCATCCCATCTGGGGTTAAAGCCTGGCAAGGGGGAGAGTGAGTGTTAGGTGAGGAAGGAAGAAAAGACAAACACGGGCAACACAGAGATGTACAAGTTTGAACATCTTTCCAGTAGGCTAGATAAAAAGAGAATCCAAGATGGCGACAGCTTAGCAAGCAGGCTTCGGAGCTCCGCAGATAACAGGACTATAATTAGCATTGACTGCCACCCAGGGAAGTAATTTTTCTTTTTTTCCTTCTCTACTTTTAAACTTACCAACCTACTGAGATTCTAACAGCACCTTCTTGTCTATGCTATGAGAAACATCTTGGGCAAGTTCTGTGAAGCATCCTGGGCAGTCCGCCAGCTGCTAGCTATTAACCGCCAACTCCCTTCTATACTTTGTTCCTGAAACTCCTGGCAATCTCTACACAGAGAAGCTCTTAAATTGAACAAACTGAGCACTTTCTATTTTTCCTCTCTTTTTTGGTTGGGGAGACCTCTCCTTGTTTACTCCCCACGGCGACGCTAAGCCTGCTAGTAAACGCCACAGGGACCCAGAGGATGTAGCTCTCTCACCGGTTCCCAAACAATCTAAAATATCTTTTATTGATAGAAAAGATGCTCAGAGACTCATTTTTCCTCTCTCTCTCTCTCTCTCTCTCTCTCTCTCTCTCTCTCTCTGGGCTGCATCAACAGAAGCAAAGAGTGCCAATCAAGAGAAGTAATAAAAAGGTAAAGGGACCCCTGACCATTAGGTCCAGTCGTGGCCGACTCTGGGGTTGCGGCGCTCGCTTTATTGGCCAGGGGAGCCGGCATACAGCTTCCGGATCATGTGGCCAGCATGACTAAGCTGCTTATGGCAAAACCAGAGCAGTGCACGGAAACGCCGTTTACCTTCCCGCCGGAGCGGTACCTATTTATCTACTTGCATTTTGACATGCTTTCGAACTGCTAGGTTGGCAGGAGCTGGGACCGAGAAACGGGAGCTCACCCCGTCGCGGGGATTCGAACTGCCGACCTTCTGATCGGTAAGTCCTAGGCTCTGTGGTTTAACCCACAGCGCCATTCGCGTGAAGTAATAGTCCCACTCTATTCTGCCTTGGTCAGACCCCACTGGGAGTTCTGTATCCAGTTCTGCGCACCTTTCTTGTAGCTTGAAGCCATTGGTTCGGGTCCCACCCTCCGGAGCAGGAGAAAACAAGCTTGTTCATCTTTCATGTGAAAGCCCCTGAGATATTTGATGACTAACATATCTCCTTTTCTCCCTGGTGTGTAAGTTTTCCACATGCCAAGGAGATCGTGCCATAGTGGGAGTTTCCAAAATGGCAATCCCTTTCACCCCAACTCCTTTGCAAGGTGATATAGCCTTTTGAGAGGACTGTACCACATGCATGTCTGCACACTTGAATTGGTTTTCAGTTGGGCTGAAAGCCAAGCAACCCACTGCCCAAAGTTGGGAGAATATACAACCAAGGCTTTTGCCAGCTATTGGTAGTTTTGGTTTCAGGATCCTTTTCCCCTTCCAGGAAGCAATGAAAGGCCCTTTTGTAAGGCATCTTGGACAAAGAAGAGCAGCTTCAGGTTTTTCCTTTGCCGGGAAACAAATGAACAAAGCCGCTATTGAATCTCCATTTACCCAGCTACAGCAAGAAGAAAGAGCCTTTCCAAGCTAGGAGCCAAGGGGTTTGTCAGAGTAGCAGCCCAGAAGGTATGGCGGCCAAAATCTTGGTCCTTTTTCAATCGCTATGCAGCAGAACCACTGGGCTGGACTTTAAGCTCATGGTTTCTAAGCGCCTTGGTATCAAGGATTGGTTGGATGCAGAATAATGGTGGAAGGAACCAGCTGGGGAACCCACAAGGGAAGAAGGTTCAGAGCTCGGGGAATGGTGGTGGAATGACTATGAGCAGTCAGAGGGAGAAGACTGGGAAGAGGAAGTGTTGGGAACGGAAGAGGTAACAGGGTTTAGTGAGAAGGGAGAGTCTGGGGCAGAGAGAAGTCCAGAATGAGAGGCAGTAGCTGAAGCAGGAGAGAAGGAGGCCAAGAGGCAGAGATGAGTTCAGCTGGTGAAGATTCACAAGTGTCTCCTCCTCTTACCGTTGTTGTCAATGACGGTGGTTTGCTTCTTCTCGTTGTCCCTCTGGACGCCGTGGATCTCGACTATCACCCTGGGGTCCACAATGGAGTTTTGGCTCTTGTTCACCTTGGGCAGTTGCTGGCCTGTGATGACCTGTAAGAGAGAACGAGGGGGTCTTGAGTGCCCATCGTGACTTGGAAGCCTTCCAGGGGACAATAAGGAACAGCACTGGGGCACCAACTTTGGACCATAGCTGTCAACTTACAGATTTGAAAATAAGGGACCAGCAGCCTCGAAAATAAGGGATTAGCAGCCAAAATAAGGGATTTTAGTCAACCAGCAGCCAAACGAAGCCTCAAGTGGTGGTTCCCACAGTGCAGCAACCCGGCAAAGGGGATGCAGCAAAGAAAACCACTGTCACCTCTCCGCTGGGAAGCGCTGAGCAAAGGCGAGTCCCCAGGCAACGCGGCCGATTTGATCGGCACAAGGCATGCAAGCTCCACCCCCCAGTCGTTCTTAGGCTCCTTATTGGGTGAGCAACGCAGCCAAGCAACACAGTTGGAGCCTCCTTCCTCCCCGGCCGGCAGGCAGGGAGGGAGAGGAGCTGCTTCCTTTGAAACCCAGGAAATTTAAGGGACATCAACAATAAGGGACAGCAGCAGGACATGGCACTGGGATAAGGGACTGCCCCGCCAAATAAGGGACGCTTGACAGCTATGCTTTGGACTTCAGAGAAATGCATGTAATCCTCGTTTCCAATTCCTACCTTCACCTGGAGTTTCTTCTTGGTGCACCACGGCCCTTCTGAGATGGCCTTGGGGTTGAACCTGGACTGCTCATCCCGCAGAAATTCCGGCTTTAGGACGTACCCACAAAAGCCGTTTTCCTGGAACCGGCCTTGGTAGACATCCATATCGGTTCCCTTGGACTGAAAATTCAAGGCAACTGGGGGAGAAATACGTACAATAAATTGGCAAATTGTTATTTTACAAGCCAATGCTTCATTTAGGTGTGTATGATCATTAGTAGCTCTTAACCCATTGAATGAGGCACGATAACAGATTTACAGAACATTATCGTGATCTGGAAAAGTAATGTAGTCCTTGCTTTTGATTGCACCACGGAAAGTTGTTGTACAGCTTCCGGAGAACGCTGAAAACGCACCTGTTTATCCTGGCTTTTGACACTTGAGGTGTATATACCTTAAGACCCGCTGTGACGTTAACATATGAGAGTGCTGGAGGTGAAATAGTTAAACAAGTTACCCAATCAGAACCCAAGGGGGTGGAGTCAGAGGGACTATAAAACCAGCTCTGTGAGGCGCGAAAGGGGAGTTCGTTGGGAGTTGGCTGGAGTGGGAGTGAATTGGGATAGAGTCTGTGGGTAGGTTGAGTTAGTGTAGCGAAATAAGCTGAGTCAGGGACAATTAGGGGCTAGGAAGACAAGTACCGTATTTTTTGCTCTATAGGATGCACCCGACCATAGGACACACCTTGTTTTAGAGGGGGAGAACAAGAGAGAAAAAATTCTCTCCCTCTCTGCGTAGCGCCCCTTCAGCGAAGCGGCAGGAGAAACGGAGCCCCTTCCATTTCTCCTCCCGCTTCGCTGAGGGGGCGCTGTGCAGAGAGGGAAAGCTGCACAGTGCCTCTCCAGCAAAGCGAAGCCAGGAGAGCGAGAGGGATCGGTGCGCACCGACCCCTCTCGCTCTCCAGGCTTCAGTGACAGCAACGCGAAGCCTCAGGAGCGCAGCGGGAACGCTCCCACTGTGCTTTGGAGGCTTCGTGTTGCTATCGCTGAAGCCATGGAGCCTGCATTCGCTCCATAAGACGCACACAACTAAATAAGCCATGTTGATTTTAACAACCCAGCTGGCCTGCTCCTCTCTTCTCTGCATTTACCAATTTGGCACCCCACATTCCACATGTCAACAGGGCTGAAGTTAGACGAATCCGTCCTCCATCCCGCAGGGTAGATTCTGCTCAGATGCCTGATGTTGTGATGGATAAAGTCGGTCCCTGGAATGAGAACAGAAAAAAATGGCAATTTCTTTCTCCTCCTCTAATCAGAATGGAACTGTGGGAGAGCTGGGGTGACCCAGAAAGACAGATTAGGGATGTGAGGGCGGAAAACGCTTCTTCGTACAGTGGTACCTCTGGTTACGTACTTAATTCATTCCGGAGGTCCATTCTTAACCTGAAACTGTTCTTAACCTGAAGCACCACTTCAGCTAATGGGGCCTCCTGCTGCTGCTGCGCTGCCGGAGCATGATTTCTGTTCTCATCCCGCAGCAAAGTTCTTAACCCGAGGTACTATTTCTGGGTTAGCAGAGTCTGTAACCTGAAGCGTATATAACCTGAAGCGTATGTAACCCGAGGTACCACTGTACAACACATAATTAAGGCTATCACACATGAGGCTCCAATAAGTATTGGAAATGTAAAGAAAAAGAAGGCACTTTTTTCATATGTGGTGGAATTGCAGAATAATTGAAAATTATTGGGATATGATTTATAATGAAATTAAGAAAATGTTTACGATAACGTTTGCTAAAAGACCAGAAGCTTTTTTTGTTAGGCATTTCAGGTCAAGATCTGACAAGAGGAAAGAAGAAACTTTTTATGTATGCTACGGCTGCGGCTAGGATGCTAGCCCAAAGATGGAAAAGTGATGAAATGCCAACCAAAGAAGAATAGCTACAAAAACTGATGGAATATGCTGAAATGGCGAAGCTAACAGAAAGACTTAGAGATAAAGACAATAGAGAATTTTTAAAAAGATTGGGAACCATTTATGTTGTATTTACAGAAACAATGTAAAGAAATGGACTCACTAGCAGGGTTTGAGTAAACACTTGCAATTAACAAAAAGAAATACAGAAATTTTAAAGATGATGTTAAAATGATAAGAGATAATAACTAATATAAAGAATTTATAAGAAGATATAACAAAGCAAGCAGGGGGAGTGAATATGTAAAAAACCAGAAGAGGAAGTTGAGGGAAGTCGGGGGTGGGGAATCTGGGGAATGTATTTCTTTGATTCTGATGAATTGAAATGATGTTAAAAAGGTAAAGGGACCGCTGCCCATTAGGTCCAGTCGTGACCGACTCTGGGGTTGTGGCACTCATCTCGCTTTATTGGCCAAGGGAGCCAGAGTACAGCTTCCGGGTCATGTGGCCAGCATGACTAAGCCGCTTCTGGCAAACCAGAGCAGCGCATCGAAACGCCGTTTACCTTCCCGCCGGAGTGGTACCTATTTATCTACTTGCACTTTGACGTGCTTTCGAACTGCTAGGTTGGCAGGAGCTGGGACCGAGCAACGGGAGCTCACCCCATCGAGGGGATTCGAACTGCCGACCTTCTGATCAGCAGGTCCTAGGCTCTGTGGTTTAACCCAAAGCGCCACCCACATCCCTGAAATGTTGTTAGCATGATAAAAATGTAAAATTCAATTAAAAAAATTATTTAAGGCTATCACACGTGAATGTGGCCACCAGGATCTGACAAAACAAATATACTGAGCATTATTAGTGACGCTGGCCAAACAGCTTCCAGGTTCAGCAGCGGTATACCTGTGAATGGGTGGTGCCGGAAACGAGAAATAGGGGGAAGGAGTGGTTTGGCATGCCCTCCTTGTAAGCTTATAAGATGGGGGAGTTCAAAAGTAGGGGAGACACCCCCACAAAAAACAGCTCAGTAAGGACTGAGCATGATCAATAGCCATGGAATGCTGGCTGGTTATTAGCAGGGAATAAATAGAAAATGGGGGGGGGGGGTTGGAATGGAATTTCCTTGACGTGGGCATGGCTAGCTGGCTGGAATGGAGTATCCTGGGAATGGGAATGGCTGGCTAGCATCGTGAATAGCAGCGCACTCCACACTGCAGCGTTTTACTTTAGGTCACACACGCACACCATGTTCTTGGGTTATGTTCGGTCGGTGGATCTCTCTTTTGAGCACACCAGATGAGGCAAGGGGCTACTTACCAGATTCCTGGGCCAGCTTCAAAGCTTTGCTTTCGCTGAAGGATGACATTTCATTGCAATCGGTATTATTGAAACCTTGGAAGTGGACACTTTTGCAGTAGACCACCGTGTCAGATAGCTCCTGGGCAAGCTTCAGTTTTTCACTCTAAAAAGGGACAAGTAACAAGGTAGAAAACTGAGAATTCATCGTAGTTTCAGGGGTGGGAGGCAGGGAGTGAAACAACCCACCTGCCTCTCAATCTCCATGGTTGTAGACGGTGCTCGTCTTACTCAGAGTAAGGTAAAGGTAAAGGGACCCCTGACCATTAAGTTCAGTCGTGACCGACTCTGGGGTTGCGGCGCTCATCTCGCTTTATTGGCCGAGGGAGCCGGTGGTTGTCTGCAGACAGTTTTTCCAGGTCATGTGGTGAGCATGACTAAGCCGCTTCTGGTGAACCAGAGCAATGCACGGAAACGCCTTTTACCTTCCCACCGGAGTGGTACCTATTTATCTACTTGCACTTTGATGTGCTTTTGAACTGCTAGGTTGGCAGGAGCAGGGACCGAGCAACGGGAGCTCACCCCGTCGCGGGGATTCGAACCGCCAACCTAGGCTCTGTGGTTTAACCCACAGCGCCACCCGCGTCCCTAGCAGTTGCTAAGAACACGCAAAATCAGGGCCTGGAATTGCTAACATGGCCCACGAGGCTCACCGTCCTTTTCCTCTCCACCTCAATCTTCACAGTTTCGTCTTCCATTTCAGCCGCTTCGTCCTCATCAGAGACTTCTTCCATCTCTGGGCTCAGCTTCTTCCCTTTCACGAGAATTTTCCCCTTTAATTGCTAGAGGGAAAAGGAAAAGAAAAAAAGAGATATAACAGCAGCAAAGGGTGCAAATGGTGGAACAGGTTCAGTATCTCTGGCCCTCCAGACATTGTGCGACTCCAATTCCCATCAGCCTCAGGAAGCATGGCCAATGGTCTGGGAAGGAGGACTGCATCTCCTATCATCCCAAACCATCAACCAACACTGTCTGGCGCTGAGGGGAGTTGTAGTCCCACAATGTCTGGAGGGCGACAGGTTCCCCCCCAACTTAGTTTGTCAACCAAGATGGCAGCTGCAGTGTTTTATGTGCTGATAAAATGCAGCTAAACTCACCTCCGGTGAAGGGAGCTCAGACGCATCGGAGTTGACTGGCGCCACCAACAGCATGTCTTCCAAGATGTTGTGCATGTGGTACGCCATCGTTTTCTGCTGCTCGAGACTACAGTGGTTCTCCAGGGATATGATGACAGGATAAGGAGAGGTCTGCGGGGTGGGGGTGGGGTGGGAAATAGAACAGTGACATTAATACAAGAATAACTGCTGTTTTCCTCCTGTATACGAGTGACTCCAACCCTTGAGCTCTTCAAGAAAGGTCCTGCTCTGCTGGGTGCTTGCTTTTGGGGAAGTAAAATCGAGGGGCCCACAGAGCAGGGCCTTCTTTTTTAAAAAATAAATAAATTAATGTAAACGTTATTAATTTTCAAGAAACATTATCCAAACACTTGGTCTTCCCCCTCCCCCAGAACACAAGTCTAATGCAACAGATGTCTTCATACATCTATGCTAGGCAAACGAAGGCCCGGGGGCCAGATCCGGCCCAATCACCTTCTGAATCCGGCCCACGGACAGTCCGGGAATCAGCGTGTTTCTACATGAGTAGAATGTGTGCTTTTATTTAAAATGCATCTCTGGATTATTTGTGGGGCATAGGAATTCATTTCCCCCCCCCAAAAAAAAATATAGTCCGGCCCCCACAAGGTCAGAGGGACAGTGGACCGGCCCCTGGCTAAAAAAGTTTGCTGACCCCTAATCTACGGTATATGCTTATTTGGTGGTTGCAAGACATCAGGGTTTCCATTTGTCATATTTTAGCAAAATCATCAGGATCAGTTGCAGCATTCTGGGTGTGTGCTCTCTCAGTTAGTTTCTCAGAAAAAGCAATTGCCCCAGATTGCAGCAACACCGGTGCTGAAAAACGTCCCCCAAAAAGGCCATCGGGTTCCTGCATAGCTTGACTTTAGGCATGTAGGTTTTTTAAGCAATAAATTCACCCGGGCATTTTAACTGGGACTTTTTTAAAAAAATGCCTATTGTTGCTATTTCCATTTCTTGCTCGCGGCATGTCTCAAAGTGTCATGCAATGGTAAAGGTAAAGGGACCCCTGACCATTAAGTCCAGTCGTGGCCGACTCTGGAGTTGCAGCGCTCATCTCGCTTTATTGGCCGAGGGAGCCGGCCTACAGCTTCCGGGTCATGTGGCCAGCATGACTAAGCCGCTTCTGGTGAGCCAGAGCAGCGCACGGAAATGCCGTTTACCTTCCCGCCAGAGCGGTACCTATTTATCTACTTGCACTTTTACGTGCTTTCGAACTGCTAGGTTGGCAGGAGCAGGGACCGAGCAATGGGAGCTCACCCCGTCTCGGGGATTCGAACTGCCGACCTTCTGATCGGCAAGCCCTAGGCTCAGTGGTTTAGACCACAGCGGTACAAAAGGCATAAAGAGATTTAAAGCTAGGGTGCTGGCTGGAGGGAGAGGAGCCGCCCTTACTTTGAAAGCGTAGTTCTTGATGGCTTTGATGGCATCGCAGAAGAGGATCTTGGAGGTGAGCGTGTAGCCGTGGTAAATGACGGGCTCCGAATTAGGCCCGTCCCAGCAATCCAGCTCTACACACCGGCAGCCTTTGGTCAGGGCTCTGCAAAGGAAACATCGCAGGGTCTGTTGGGAGTTGTTCAAAATGAGATTCCCAGAAACGGCGAAAGGAGGAGGTGCCCATATATGTGGAGCTGCCTTATATGAAGTCAGACCCATTGGCTCCATCTAGCCTAGACCCTTGTGCAAATTAACTGAAACAAAGCATGTTTTCTATCTGACTCGTCATCCTGTACTCAAAACAAACACGAAAAGTCAATTGATCATTATGGTGCCGGAAGCCGGAAGCCAATAGAAGGAATGATGTGCTCGCCACAATATACTGAGGTTCTACGAAGAGAGTTATTCCAGAGCTGGAAAAGAGGTATCCTGGCAGTACTGGGATATTGCAACAAGACTCTAGCCCCCTGTCAAACATTGAAAGTGGTGAAGAAATTCATGACAGAGCAGCAAATACAGGTACTTGATAGGACAGGGAATCCCCTGGACGTAAATCCCATTGAGAATTTGTGGGCTATATGCAAAAGTCGCCTCCGTGCTGTAGACTGTATGACTATGGAGAAGCTCATTCAGGCCTTAGAATCATAGAATCATAGAAGAGTTGGAAGAGACCACAAGGGGCATCGAGTCCAACCCCCTGCCAAGAAGGAAACACCATCAGAGCACTCCTGACATATGGTTGTCAAGCCTCTGCTTAAAGACCTCCAAAGAAGGAGACTCCACCACACTCCTTGGCAGCAAATTCCACTGTCGAACAGCTCTTACTGTCAGGAAGTTCTTCCTAATGTTTAGGTGGAATCTTCTTTCTTGTAGAAGAAATAAGTAGAAGAAGAGTTTGATTCAAGTAGAAGAAGAGTTTGGATTTGATATCCCACCTTTCACTCCCTTTAAGGAGTCTCAAAGCGGCTAACATTCTCCTTTCCCTTCCTCCCCCACAACAAACACTCTGTGAGGTGAGTGGGGCTGAGAGACTTCAAAGAAGTGTGACTAGCCCAAGGTCACCCAGCAGCTGCAGGTGGAGGAGTGGAGACGCGAACCCGGTTCCCCAGATTACGAGACTACCGCTCTTAACCACTACACCACACTGGCTCTCTGTAATACAGGGATCCGAAAATCAACAGTGACTGTTCGAACCATGCCAAACCATGTTCAAATGCTGCTTAAAAACAGCGGAGGCCATATCCATTACAAATGTACGTATATGTGAGTTTTGTATATGTATATGTGAGTTTTCTACAATAAACTACATTGTTTGTTTCAATTAATTTACACAAGGGTGTTGACACGGACTGGCAGCAGCTCTCCGGGGTTTCAGGGAGGGAGTCTTTCCCAGACATGTCTGCAGATATTGGGGACCTTCTCCATACAAAGCAAATGTTTTGTCGCTGAGCAACGGCCAGAACGATGGCTGTTTCTCTCCCAAGACCTGCGGTTCCCAGAATGGTTTAGCAACCAATCTCTCCTCCCATGGAATGCTGGGGATTGTAGTTCTGGGGGTGGGGGAATATGGATCTCCTAAGAACTCTCAGCATCCTTAACAAACTACAGTTCCCATGATTCTTTGCAGGGGAAGCCACGACTGTTTAAAGTGATACCACTTCAAATGTCTCGTGCGGCTAGGACCCAAGGCTGCTCACAAATTCTCCCCTTACCCCTGCCTTTGCTGACCTGGTGGCTTCCAGATATTTCGGACTACAGCTCTGAAACAAATTGTTTGTTTGGCACACTGAGGAGCACCGAGTTGCTGGGTCTGATAAGTGCCGCCCTTTTTAACTTCCCACAATGCCTTGGGGTGATGCTGTGCCCCGGGGGCACTGTGGGTAATTAAAATGGAAGCACCTCTCCCAGGCCCCTCTGACAACTCTCTTGGCTCTTCCAAGAGGGGAGATGATGTGCCGAACCTGATGTAAGCCTCGGTGCTGCTGGGTCCTCTCAGCTGGTCCTCCATGAGGTAGGTGTTGTGCGAAGACGATATGTAATAGTGGCTCAGCGGCTGGGTCATGTCCTGGTACACGGGGATGTGAGCTTGATTGAATACGTTTCCGTGGGGAGACAGCAAATACATCTGGAATCCATCTTTGGTCATGACATTTTGTCCCTTGACTGTAGAAAAAGAAGGGCGGGGAGTACAATGGGGAGAAGAAAAGGACAAAACTGAGAATGGGGCAGGCTGTGACTACATGGCTTTTTTGGGTGGGGGGTTGTTGCCAGCTTTTAGACACTGAATATTCAGTTTTTAATTCTGATTTTCAGAAATTAAATCATATTGTTTTCCTTTATTATAATGTGAGCTGCTTTGATAGTGTTGCTGGTGAAAATCGAGAGAGAGAGAGAGAGAGAGAGAGAGAAAGAAAGAAAGAAAGAAAGAAAGAAAGAAAGAAAGAAGAAACTCTAGGAGGGGGTCAGCAAACTTTTTCAGCAGGGGGCTGGTCCACTGTCCCTCTGACCTTGTGGGGGGCCGGACTGTATTTCGGGGGGGGGAGGAAATGAACGAATTCCTATGCCCCACAAATAACCCAGAGATGCATTTTAAATAAAAGGACACATTCTACTCGAGTAAAACTATGCTGATTCCCGGACTTTCCGCGGACTGGATTTAGAAGGTGATTGGGCTGGATCCGGCCCCCGGGCCTTAGTTTGCCTACCCATGAACTATAGCCTACTCATACCACCAGAAAATTCTTCCTGATGTTTAGTTAGAATCTCCTTTCTTATAACTCGAATTCATTGGTTCTGACCCAACCCTCCGGAGCGGGAGAAAGCAAGCTTGCTCCACCTGCCATGTGACAGCCCTTCAGATATTTGAAGATGGCTACCACCTCAGCTCTCAGTCTCCTGTTCTCCATTCTAAACATATACCCAACTCCCTCAACCATTCCTCATAAGGCTTGGTTTCCAGACCCTTCATCGTCCTGGCCGCCCTCCTCTGCACGCATTCAGTGTAAATATTGTCAAATCCAAAGGGTTACCAACGTACCACTTCCGTTGGGTTCGTATCGCTCTATCAGAGAGAGCGCCAATTCAGGCCCTGCATTCTCCTCACGCTGTTCTTCTCGAAGGAACCTCACCAGATCCTCCAGCGACATCACGGCCTGGCCGTTGGAGTGCTCAGAGAAGATCTCGTCAATCTCGCGCCGTTCGGTCAGTATCTTATAGAATTCCTCGATCTCGTCGTCTTCCAAAGTGTCCGTCTGGGATTTGTCGCATTGCTGTGAACGCAGAGAGAAGAGGTAAAAACCCTTCCTCTTTATGGGTTGAAACCTGAACCAGGGCTAGACAATGCAAAACAGATAGGGGTCATTGGAAAAGGTCAACTTTGCAGCTAGGCATGGAGTACATGATTGGCAGATCTCGCCGACGTACCAGGCCTTTTTCTCTCTGCTTTAGGGCGGAATCAGACTTGGCTAAATAAAGTTGGGAAGGAAGAGTGGATTCTGGGAGCTGGAAAAGGGAGCTGCCATCTTGAGGGCTTCAGAGTAGAGAAGAGGGATTCTCTCAATTTTGGTTTCCCTCAGTTTCTCATTTTTTTCCAATCTTAAATTCAGTTTCCACATTTCCACATCACTTTGTGCCGCTGCTTCTTAGGTCCTCATGAAACTGCATTAGCATTTTAGCATACATTTATCCTAAAGTACCTATGCGCATTCAATATGTGTGTTACCGCACACACATGCATTGTGTTGAACCCCGAAGTGACCCAAAAACATCACAAAAAGGGGAGGAATTGAGTGTTTGCAGGCTTCTCCAATGGTGCTTCAAATATACGTGATTTCACTGACACATGTGACGCCTCAGAATGTAACCCCTGCGTAAATTGGGCGGGGGGCTGCCTGCATTTTTGTATGCAATCTTGCCTAACATACACATTTCTTGCATGCTTTTTTGTATTTGTGTGTGTCCTTTTCACTAGCCATATGCATTTTTTTGGCAAACTGCATTGCAAAAGTCAGACAAGTGTGAATTTTTAAGGCCAGCTGTGTCAATTTGGTTTGTATGTTTTTCTAGAAAGAATTCAGTAGGTTTGGCTTTAAACATGAACAAAACTGAATTTCTGCTCCATTGCTATTCGGTGTGCTTTAATCCGCTTTAATTATGCAACCCAAAATTTCCAATATTCAACTGAATCCCTCCTACAAAATTCTGAGAGTCAGGAATACACACACACACGTGTCTAATGAGTGCAAATCCTACCCTTTCCATATGCTTTACTCAAGAGGAGGTCCCACTGGAACCCATCAGGCTTCCTTCCAGAGAATATCCATAGGATCGGGTCCCTACCGTTTCATGAAACACCACTGCCTCATAACAAAATAGGCTTGCAAGTGGGCAAATTAAATTCTCCTTACCTCAAAGATATTCCGGGCATAGTTGTCATCGACTTGTATGTTGACTTCCTTCATGAAGTTCTTGAGCTCTTTAAAGCTCATCTTGTTGTCTTTGTTCTTATCTGCCTTCCGCAAGCAAGCGTGGATCCAGCTGTTCAGTCACTTGTTAAGGGATCTACATTAAAAAAAAACCCTCCTCTCCCAATATTACATCCTAAGCTTTTGGGGGGCGAATGTGTGTGAAAGCAGGTGGCTCTGGTTTCAAAATACAGTGGTACCTCAGGTTAAGTACTTAATTCGTTCCGGAGGTCCGTTCTTAACCTGAAACTGTTCTTAACCTGAAGCACCACTTTAGCTAATGGGCCCTCCTGCTGCCGCTGTGCCGCCGCTGCACTATTTCTGTTCTCATCCTGAAGCAAAGTTCTTAACCTGAGGTACTATTTCTGGGTTAGTGGAGTCTGTAACCAGGAGCATATGTAACCTGAAGCGTATGTAACCCGAGGTACCACTGTACAAGTTAAAATTGTCATCCATTACAGTGGTACTTTGGTTTACAAACTTAATCTGTTCCGGAAGTCTGTTCTTAAACCGAAACTGTTCTTAAACCGAGGCACACTTTCCCTAATGAGGCCTCCCGCCGCCGGTGCCCTTCCACCGTTCAGATTCCGTTCTTAGACTGAGGTAAAGTTCGCAAACCGGGACACTACTTCCGGTTTTGCGGAGTTCGTAAACCGAATCGTTCGTAAACAGGACTGTTCTTAAACTGAGGTACCGCTGTACTCTGCCCCTTTATTTGCCTCTGGTACTGCTCAGAATGTGGCCTCCAGAAGGAAATGTGGCCCTTGGTCTGTAAAGGCTTCCCCATCCCTGATTTATATTAATGGTGCATGTGAGACGTTGGCAAAGCAAAATTCAGCATACTAAATGCACTGGAAGAAATCATTTAAAGGTTGCAATGACACACACTCAGATGTGTGTGTGTGCACACACACACACACAGAGAGCAGTGTTGTGAATCAGTGCTTGCATCACATTTCAAACAGACTACTAATCTTTCCCCAAGCGTACCCAAATATTAAAATGCCCAGCTAATTATAATACAGGTAATTGCAGCTTCAAGGAAAACCTCTGACTTGCGCAAAACAGAGTCAGCGGGAGTTGACCTCAGCCAAGCCTCGGCTCAAAAAGGCAGTTGGCTTTCAAAATGTTTGAACTGGATCAAGCCCCTGGCCGACGAATATCTAAATTTAGAAGTCCAAGCTGGAACTTGAAAAGCAGCATCAAACTCATGCTTGTCTTTGGGAAGCCACGGTTTTCCAAGAAAATGGCCCAGATCAGAAGGCATGATCGTTACATGCTGGTAATTATCCCCTTCAAATGGGCTGTGTCTATCTCCGCTTGCTTAACCATACCCAAATAGGGACACGTTTTCACTGTTAAGAAGGGGCTTTCTCCAGAAACCAATGTCGTCCTTTGGGGCACTGATTTAGCAAACATAATGGCTGGTTCTCAACCCAGTGCTGGAGTCTGTCACTTTAGAAGAGGAATGGGGAACCTCAGGCCCAGGGGCGGCCCTCGGAATATTTCTGTCTGGCCTTCAGTATACCTGAAGGAGAGTCTCCACCCCTATCGTTCAGCCCGGACACTGAGGTTCAGCTCTGAGGGCCTTCTGGCGGTTCCCTCACTGCAAGAAGTGAGGCTACAGGGAACCAGGCAGAGGACCTTCTCGGTGGTGGCGCCCACCCTGTGGAACGCCCTCCCATCAGATGTCAAGGAAATAAACAACTACAGTGGTACCTCGGGTTACATACGCTTCAGGTTACAGACTCCGCTAACCCAGAAATAGTGCTTCAGGTTAAGAACTTTGCTTCAGGATGAGAACAAAAATCGTGCTCCGGTGGCACGGCAGCAGCAGGAGGCCCCATTAGCTAAAGCGGTGCTTCAGGTTAAGAACAGGTTAAGAACCTCCGGAACGAATTAAGTACTTAACCTGAGGTACCACTGTATCTGACTTTTAGACAACATCTGAAGGCAGCCCTGTATCAAAAGGTTTTTAATGTTTGATGCTTTATCATGTTTTCAATATTCTGTTGGGAGTTGCCCGGAGTAATAAATTACTACTACTACTTCTCCTCTCCTCAGGCCACACCCCCTACTTGCCCAGCCTCACACCTTCCTTGAGTGTTCATGCCTGGCCACAATGTCTCCTTGGACTCTGAAAACTCCCTTTGCTTCCCTGATGGAGGCCACAGAGGGTTGTGTGACTCTGTGTAGAAACTAGTCTTCTGTACAAAGAGAACATTTGCATTTGATGCTCCACCCATTTTGTTCCTGGCCCCACCCACCACCAGCAGGTGTGTCCCTGCCCCCTCCAAAAAGGTTACCTTGAAGGGAATGGGGCCCTCAGCTTACAACTGGATATAAATGCAATAAACAAATGCATACTAGTGATAATATTTCTGGAACGAAACAAAAGGATACTGTTGTAATTTCTGCCGCTGGCTCATGGAGTTGCTCTTGGCGATGATCTTGGCCAGGCCTGCCACCCAGTGATTGGCATCGGCTTCAGAGCCAGCTATGAGGTCCAGGTTCTTCCTGTGGTCTTTGAAGATGATGGAAAAGCAGCGGTGCTCGGGTATATCCTTGCAGTATCTTTCCATCCCTTCCGTCCTGTGGCCTGCCCTGACGTCTTGGATATCCTCAATGGAAACTGCAGGAACAAACAGGTCGCTTTTTTGTTATCAAAAGTGAGCTAAGAGCCCAGACTTATCTGCATTTTGCAGAGGAGCCAAGCAACAATTTCCAGCACTCCGATTCGCTCTTTTCCCACACTGTCTTAACCCAAGTACCTGCTTTTTAAAAAGGTTCTAAAGGGACCCCTGACCGTTAGGTCCAGTCGCGGACGACTCTGGGGTTGCACACTCATCTCACTTTATTGGCCAAGGGAGCCGGCGTGCAGCTTCCGGGCATGTGGCCAGCATGACTAAGCCGCTTCTGGCGAACCAGAGCAGCGCATAGAAATGCCATTTACCTTCCCGCCGGAGCGGTACCTATTTATCTACTTGCACTTTGATGTGCTTTCGAACTGCTAGGTTGGCAGGAGCTGTGACTGAGCAACGGGAGCTCACCCTGTCGTGGGGATTCAAACCGCTGACCTTCTGATCGGCAAGTCCTAGGCTCTGTGGTTTAACCCACAGTGCCACCCGCATCCCTAAAACGGTTCTAGCACCTTTCTATTAAGACCAAAAGAAGAAGAAAAAGTAAAAGGAGATGTAAGGGATTAAACAAAAGATACAGAGTATCCCCTTTCACTGGGCTCAAACCATCAACCTTCTGGTTAATAGCCAAACACACTGACCCATTGCACCACAACTGTAGGGTTAAAAATACACTTGCCATCCAACAAATCAGGACTTCGGTGATGGGAAAATGATGGGAAATGCACAAGAAAGTTGAGGATAATGTTTGCTTGGCACAACCTCCCTTCCTACAAATCAGAATGAGTGCTGCGTAAACAGCCGATGCCATCTAACTTCCCTGTAAACTTTGTGGAAACAAACCAGGATGAATGCTGGGGGAACAAGTTGCGTGGAATGGACTGGTTATTTATTAACCAGTCATTCTGATTTGTTTGTGAGGCGGTTCTACAATTGCCTGTAAAGCAATTGTTATCTCGCACTTTCCGGTGGACTTTTGCCTCACTTTCCTTGCCACAAAAGGGGGCTTTTCAGAGGACGAAATCCACTTTAAATGCGTGAACTGAAGCCGCTGGTGCGCCACTGAGTCCCCAACCTGCAAAATAGCAAGCGTCTGGAACCGGTTTGGGTTCCTCATTGCAGTTTGAAAACAAGCCGACATGTGTTCCCACAAGGAAGCAGAGAACGGCTCCCTATAGACCTGTTTTCACACTTCTGCTTCTCATATGAAGTAGGAGCGTGGGGCGCATGTGAGATGCACACTGTGGTTCCTAGAGCTATCAGTCGCAAGAAGACATTTCAGAGAAAGGGGATCAACTGGCTAGCACAAACAATGCGGTACAAAATGACTTGGGATAGGTGAGCATTAGAGGTTTAAAATGCAGCGAAATCGTTCCCCTCACCCCTGGTTTTCAAGTCGTGCTTTTAAAGGTAAAGGTACCCCTGACTGTTAGGTTCAGTCGCAGATGACTCTGGGGTTGCGCGCTCTTCTCGCTCTATAGGCCGAGGGAGCCAGCGTTTGTCCGCAGACAGTTTTGCCGGGTCATGTGGCCAGCATGACCAAGCTGCTTCTGGTGAACCAGAGCAGCGCACAGAAACGCCGTTTACCTTCCCGCCGGAGCGGTACCTATTTATCTACTTGCACTTTTGACATGCTTTTGAGCTGCTAGGTGGGCAGGAGCTGGGACCGAACAACGGGAGCTCACCCCATCGCGGGGATTCGAACTGCCGACCTTCTGATCGGCAAGCCCTAGGCTCTGTGGTTTAGGCCACAGCGCCACCCGTGTCCCACGTTGCTTTTACGTTGCTGTAAACGCCAGAGAAGAGGCAAGGATGTCGTCGCCCATTCTGCAGTACCTGATTTCTTTCCCTGCATCTGCAACCCCACAACTCCTATTTCATGGAGTTGCCATCTGGGCATGTGCAACAGCTGTCCCAAGTGTACACACCTCAGCTCAGCCCACCTCAGATTTGCATTGGAAAGTGGTTTGAGCGAAAACAAATCAAACAGCCGTATTTCTCAAGCGCCTTCAGAACGCATACATTGTATGCGCTCGGCTTCAAACACCAGCAGCGGGAACACACTGGAGTCAGAGTGAGCAGTACTGTGTACACAGCCTGAGCTAGCCCCGTGTAGGATGAAAGCTTCAGTGCAGGCTTCCTCAACCTCGGCCCTCCAGGTGTTTTGAGACTACAATTCCCAGCATCCCTGACCACTGGTTCTGCTAGCTAAGGATCATGGGAGTCGTAGGCCAAAAACATCTGGAGGGTCGAGGTTGAGGAAGCCTGCTTTAGTGTGAGGACAATCACACATGCCCTTCTTCACCATTCAGTGAAGGGATCTCTTTTGGAGGGAAATCATAGCTTGCTGATTGAGCACAGAAGTCACAGGTTCGAATCCTGACATCTCCTGCTAGAGGGGTTATGTACAAAGGTGAGGGGCAGTGGCAGAGGAAGCCTCTCGGGCACCTGGGGCGAACCACCCATAGGGACGGCAGGGGGGCACAGCACCCACAGGGACAGGACGCGTGGTGCCCATAAGGACAGCACAGGGCACACAGTACCCATAGGGTTGGGAGGCACGGTGCCCATAGGGAGAGATGGGATGAGATGTGTGGCACCCATAGGAATGAGACAGGGCATGCAGCGCCATCAGGAAAGGACGGCATGGGGTGCGTGGCACCCGTAGGGACAAGGCACACCGCGGGGCCTCAGCTGCCCGACAGCTGGGGGTGAGGCAGTGGGCGGACAGTGCAGAGCCTGCGGGCGCCCAAGACGCGCAGCTCGGGCGTGCTGCAGGCCCTGCAGTGAGTGCCACCTGCCATTTTGTCAACCCCGTCAGGGTGACACCCAGGGCAGGCCACACACCCTGCACCCACCTTCCTACGCCCCTGGTGATGGGAAAGACTTCTGGCTGAGGCCGTGAAGAGCCGCTGCCAGTTGGGAGTAGGCAATGTTGGCCTAGGTGGACAGTTAGTCTCACCGGATGTGAGGCAGATTCCTACGAAATGTACAAAGAGAGGCCCTTATCCCGCTCCCTCGCCAGCTGCAACATTGGCACGAAATTTGCACATGTAGGCCGGAAAAAAACCCTGCTAGATCAGGCTAATGGTCCACCTAGCATCCTGTTTTTGCATTTTCCAAACAAATGCCCCATTGTTAAGTCCCATAGCTGGACGTGAGCATAAGAGCACTCTCCACTCCTGTGGTTTCCAGCATCTGGAATTCAGAAGCTTTGCTGCCTCCGCCATTTTAGCCTTCTCCTCCATGAATTCGTCCAATCCTCTTTTTAAAGACTTCCAAATTGGTGGCCCTCGCTGCCTCCCGAGGCAGCCGGCTCCAGAGTTTAATTGTGCGCTGCACAAAGAAGTACTGTCTTTTATCACCACACCTCTCAGCGGTGAATCCCACGCTTTAGAGAGACGTATGAAGCATTTGTTCGCGAGAGCAAAGTAACAAGGCCCCTCCAAAATCACAGCATGATTTGTAACAGCCGGCTGCAGCGAGGGAGATAAGACTACAACGCAGACTACAGCGCATTATCTCACTAAACCACAGGCCTACAATGACTCCTAAGATATATCTGGGCAGCTGAGATGAGATAGAAACTGCAAAAGGATCTTTTCTCCACAGGCAACTTGTAAAGCCTAAAGGGAGACCCTTATCAGTCATCCTTCTGTGTGAAAAGATTCAGTGAGGGGGAACCACCAGTTCTGGTGTTCTTCTGACCTCCCTGGATTGGAAAGGGGCTGGCTTCACCCCAGTCAGTCTTTCCCAACCTGGTGCCCTTCAGATGTTTTGGACTACAACTCCCATCAGTCCCAGCCTGATGGGAGTTGTAGTCTGAATCATATGAAGGACACCAAGCTGAGAAAGGCTGGCATATAAGGACAAAGGGAAAATATCCATTGGACCTTTCTGAGGCCATGTCCGGCCTCTACATTTAAAGCAGTATCACACTACTTGGCTTCTCCCAAAGCATCCTGGGAAACGTAGTTTGTGAAGAGTGCTGAAGGTTTCTTGCCCCCTTTCTCTCTAATATATTTTGGATCAGATCTTCCAGAGCACATCCAAAAAAAACACCAAACAAACCAGAATCACATGCCCCCAAAATCAACCAAAACCCGGTCCCACTTTTACTGTATGTGAATGATGCAACCTTATTATCACTGAGAAGGATAGGTTTGAATTGTCTTCTACTCTCCTTGTTTTCTTACTGTGAAATTAACAAACTCTCTATAACTTAGGAGAAGACAAAAAATCTGGTAGTCTCTAAATCCCGGAAACTAGAGAAACTAGACACTCCTGCAGCCAATCAGAAGCCGTGTCTTGGTTTTCGAACAGTTCCGGAAGGCAAACAGACTCCCGGAACGCATTCTGTTCGAGAACCAAAGTATGACTGTAATAATGCCTAATAAAGCTTTGGAGAACAAAAGGGTGCTGAAGGGACAGCCCCTATTCCCCGCACAGAGCTACAATTCCCAGAGTTCCCTGGGAAGAGAGGTTCCATGTTAAACCACCTATGTGCCCCTTTTGTGGTTTAAACCACACTCGCACACACCTGCCCCACTTTACAGGGAACAAGTGACCTTCCGATTCACAGGCCTGTCAACCTGGAACTCGCAGGGGGCGGGGCTTACTCTGGTAGGTGGAGCCAGAGTGAATGCTGGGCGGAGCCTGAGCCTACACTGGGTGGAGACAACTAATCCTAGTTTTCTCCCCAGCCTCTTCTTCCCTGCCGAGTTCCATAAGGGCAACAGTGAGACTCATGAAAGAGGGAGCTGACAGCGACTTTCAGCCCCTTAGATTGGTTGCAAGGAAGAAGGTGGGCAGGTGGGGGCTGGCTGAAGTTGGTGGAGAAATGCCCTATTCATCCTAATCCACCAGCCTTTGCTGCAGCCAGCCACCATCCTTGTGCGCTTAAAGACATTTATACTGTAGATACTGAGCAGTTCTGTCTGTCATGGACTGCCTGGACACGGAGGAACAGTGGGAGGGATCTGCTGGGAACCCCCAATGAAGAAGGTTCAGAGCCCCGGGATTGGTGGTGGGACGATGATGAGTGGTCAGAGGGAGAAGAGGAAGAAAACGGGAAGGAGGAAGTGTCGGACGTTGAAGAGGTAACAGGGTTTAGTGAGCAGGGAGAGTCTGGGGCAGAGAGAAGTCCAGAATGAGAGGCAGAAGCTGAAGCAGGAGAGAAGGAGGCCAAGAGGCAGCGATGAGTTTGGCTGGTGAAGACTCACAGGTGTCTCCTCCGCCTGCTGTGACAAGCTCCCCTCTCCCCTGATCTCCCAGAACCAGAAGAGGCATGAAGCGGGAACAGCAAAGACAGGCATACAGGCACAGTGTCAGATTGCTTGGGGAAAGGAAGAGACATAGCCAGCTGTGGGGAGACGAGAACCTCTAGTCTCAGCAACTGATCCATGGGGCAAGACCTACCAAGGATGAGTTCCTGTGCTCATTGGGCCCGACACTCCACCAAGTCTGTGCAGATCCTGTTCTTGCTAATGAAGAGTTAACTCTACCTTGCACAGTGTGATTTACTGCTGGCTCCCTCCTGTCAATGATATTTCTGTTCTTTCCCCAGCTATTGAGTTTCCCACCCACCTCCGAATTTGATCCGGCAGTGGAAACAGCTAACAGACATTGTCATGGCAGGCTGGCATTTGAAACAGAGAAAGGCTTTGCTAGGCAGGACTGAGTGGCGTTGATAAATGCCAGCGATCAGAAAGCTCAGCAGGCAGACGGGTCCTGCATTCACAGATCACTTGAGCTTGGCATAACATGCTTCCATCAGCAAATGGGTTTTTTTGGAAACAGGGTTGTCAAGAGCTGAGCGAAGAATAGCTGATGGCTGCTCTCCCAGACACATTCACTTCTGGAAGCGAGAGCCGCTTCACACTCTGCAGACATCCCAAGCAGAAAAACATTTTCCCGCAGGAATGAACAAGCAGCCTGCTCAAAGGTTCTCACAAAGTTTTGGGCCAAAGTTCTATCAATGCCCAGGTTGCATAAGAACCCAAGAGCCCGGCTGTTGGGTCCGGTAGCCACTTCTTAAATGTAAAGGTAAAGGGACCCCTGACCATTAGGTTCAGTCGTGACCGACTCTGGGGTTGCAGTGCTCATCTCGCTTTATTAGCCGAGGGAGCCGGCGTACAGCTTCTGGGTCGTGTGGCCAGCATGACTAAGCCGCTTCTGGTGAACCAGAGCAGTGCACGGAAACGCCGTTTACCTTCCCGCTGGAGCGGTACCTATTTATCTACAGTGGTACCTCAGGTTACATACGCTTCAGGTTACACTCTCCGCTAACCCAGAAATAGTGCTACAGGTTAAGAACTTTGCTTCAGGAGAAGAACAGAAATCATGCTCCGGCGGCGCGGCAGCAGCAGGAGGCCCCATTAGCTAAAGTGGTGCTTCAGGTTAAGAACAGTTTCAGGTTAAGAACGGACCTCCGGAACGAATTAAGTACTTAATATGAGGTACCACTGTACTTGCACTTTGACGTGCTTTCGAACTGCTAGGTTGGCAGGAGCAGGGACCGAGCAACGGGAGCTCACCCCGTTGTGGGGATTCGAACCGCCGACCTTCCGATCGTCAAGTCCTAGGCTCTTTGGTTTAACCCACAGCGCCACCTGCGTCCCTAGCCACTTCTTAAATTCTTACAATTGTTATGACAGTTGTTCTTTAAAACAATGTAAAACTTAAACAGGGGTCACATCGATTACAATAAATTTCAGATCTGGGGCAGGCCGTCTGCCTAAAACAGATTTTATTCTTGCGCGTGAGAAGTTACGAAGGCCAAATACTTTCCCACCTCCGCAGTCCTGATTTGAAGAGAGCCACTTAACGTCTCTGTTCCCCCGTTTATGGATGTGGCGGTGCTGATAAGAACACGCTGAAAACCAGAATGACTGTGGGTGTTATTTCAGTGGGCAGCCCATCCCCACAATTGCTTTCCCATTCAGAGATATCTGTTAGGTCTGCGACTCCGATGGCGACACGGATAGCTCAAACCTCAGAGCTGTTATCCAGCCCGCAAATTAATCTTTCTCAGCCACTTCCTCAGCAAGCGGACGGAGGAATCGAGAAGCAAACTGGATAAGAGCTTTTTCTTTATTAAAAACAACAAGTTTTCCTACAAAAGAAACCTTTCATCCACTATGATGAAAGTGACAGTCTGTCGGTGCAGATAAGAAGTCTCCAGAAAGGCACCAGGGCAGAGAAGCTACTTCCTGGGGCTTTGGTTTGACGTATTTTGCCTGGGATGGAGTGTTAGACTTGCCCTGCATTTTTGCTGTGGCCCCTTTTTGTGCAATGACCACTCCCCGCATAAAACAGGGGGCGCCCTTTGTGTGGACGCGCGCAGCCCCTGGATCTGGAGCGGCTCCATAAGCACAGGCTTGGCTTCGCCTTCCCCCAGGTGGGATACCTGGAGGTCTCCGCCTACCTCAGTCAGTTGTCCAATCCCACCGGGGGGGGGGGGAATCATTGCCAAGGAGACCAGGCCAGGTAGGGGAGGGACTACCTGCCCACACAATAGAGGGAGGATCTTACCTGGGAATCCTCACTTGGCTCCAGAGCTTCTCCCACCCTACCCACCCTCAGTTAAGTCTTATTTTGCAGGTTAACTTTTCTCCACAGGTATGTGGGCGCTGCTACGTCAAGGTCGCTGTTGAAGGGCCAGAAAGGAATTCCCCTGCATTGGCAGGTTTTGCCTTTCCCGCAGCAAAACGTCACAACTTTGGCAGTATCAGGCCTTGGGCGGAATCCTTTAGTCTATCTTCCCTCTTTGCAGCGGCGACACCAGGGTTCCCCGTTCAAGGGGTTCCTGAGGGGAGGTTTTGACCGTACGCCGAGAGGTCATCATTGCTCTCCCCTGCAATGACCGCGTAACGGGGGCGGCTATCTCTGCTTGAACAGAGATAACGGAGGGATAACGCCCAATGCCTGAGCCAAGGTCTACCCACATCTGAAATATAATAAAGTTGTGGCCAATTTAATCCCATAGCACGTTATCTTGAGTCGTTATTCCACATGACGGGGGGGCTGCCCGGGGTCTGGGGGACTCCGCCTGTCCACGCAAATGTCGGCAGGGAAGCTACCCCATGGGGAAAGGTTGCTGCTGCTCGCTGTCCGCACAGGGTGGGACACCCACACAGCTTTGTGTGGTGTACACAAAAGGGTCCAACTTGTCTTTTGCCCAAGTCAGATCTCCCTGCCTGTAACAGACTGCTGGCTATTTCCAGTGCGCCCTTAGCTCTATGCACACACTGCGGATTCCTGGGTATGATAAAAAAAACCAGCAGCCAGACATAATCCATTGTTTTCTCTGCATCTAACGAATTAAACTGGACTGCTGCTCCCGCCAAGCTAGCCAGGACATTCTGCACAGCTTTAATCAGGCTGATTTTGTGCCCGGCATTTTCCTTATCCTGTCAAGTGTGAAAATTATTCTTTGAGCGTCTTCCTGCTCTCTAGCACTTCCCGGATGAAAACTTGTACCATCCCAAGGGCAACTTTGCATTGCTACATCCTCCTCGCCTATGACACCCTCACTGCAGACACACAGAGCTGGAAGGGACCTTAAGAGATTTTCTAGCCCAACCCCTCCTGCTCACTGCAGGATCTACAATGCATCCCAGTGCCTGGCATGAATTAGTTCAGTTGAACAAAGCTCACTAAACAAGTTAAAAGAAAAAAGCTGAATGACACCTGAAAGTAGTTCCCATAATTGCCAAGTAAACAAAAGGTGAATTAAGTTCATTTGGGGTAGGACATTGAATGTTTTCTAGTTCATCTTCACAGTCATTCTGCCCTCAGCAGGAGACCCAGGTTATTAGCTTTCATTTTTAAAAAAGGAAGTCAATCGGGAATCTATTAAGAAAGTTAGCAAGGAAACTGTGGAGGCAATTAAGCAGATATGGAGAATGCAAAAATGGGGAAATGGGTGGGGGAAAGGGACGGGGAGGAACTTGATTCGGTTCATTTTATTTGCACTTTGCAAAACAGTATGATGACTGAAACCCAGCCATCCGTCAAAATTCACACTGCAATGTCACTTTCCAGCCAAGTAATGTGTATACTTGGGGAAAATGTGCCTAATAATTCATAGATTAGTGAAAATAACATACAATATAGCATTACATTAGGGGAAATTGCTTTGTAGAAATGTGTTCATTAGGCAAAATTGCATACAAAGATGAATATATTAGCCAAAAATTTGCACCAAAATGCTGTTGAGGACTCTGAACAAAATGAAATCCATCTTTAGTAGGGAGGGGGAATGCAATGGAGTGTTGTGGAGGTGGGCATGGCTGGCTGGCACCCCGTAACAGAAGCACTGGCTTTAAAGGTCGTTTAGGCACATTTTTCTGCAGGCCCCACTTCTATGAATAAAATGTAAAAGGCAAGCATGGGAGCAAAATAGAGAATTTACCAAGGATAGCCAAATAAAGATTGTTCCTGGTAGTTGGAACATATGCATCTGTTTTGCTGAGGCTGCACACATGTGAAACTCACTGAGGTTTCCAAACATGTTTTTTATGCCAAGTAATCAAAAAGTCTTTTGGATATACAGTAGCTTCTGAGAGCTTTGATGGATCAAGTTAAAGGGAGCGGCAGATATTAAACAAATACCTTTGAGATGCTTTTACAGCATACACAATCACGAGACTGGCGCACAGATTATGAGCCTTAAAACTGAATGGAATAAATCCTTATTATCATTCCCTGCCTGAAACTTTGGAGAGCTGCTGGCAGTCAGTGTAGACAACACTGAGAAAAGAAGAAGAAGAAGAAGAAGAAGAAGAAGAAGAAGAAGAAGAAGAAGAAGAAGAAGAAGAAGAAGAAGAAGAATTTTATTATGTGCACTTTGCCCATCTGACTGGGTTGCCCCAGCTACTCTGGGTGGCTTCCAGCATATATAAAAACATAATAAAACATTAAACATTTTTAAAAAAAAAAACCTTCCCTATACAGGGATAGATGGATCATTCGTTTGATGATGCAATTTCCTATGTGATCTTTCCCTGAGAGGCGTGGGAACTGACAACTTGAAATATAGCCCTCCTATTTTGAAGAGGGAGGAAGAAAACCTTTCTTTTGAAGAAAAGGAGAGCTGGAATCCTTACACTTTGACTGTGAATCATGATTTATTTTTAGACTAAGAAAGCTGCATTTGCATTGTAACATTATGTGGGAATTTGCTTCTCAGGAAGCCCTCCCCTGCCTTGGTGCGCCTAATTTTGGCCGGGGCTTCGAAACAGCAAACAAACAGAAACAATTCCAGTAACAAGCAACTCCACAGAATACTTGAAAATCCAGTTTAGGTTGGACTCAAGAAAGCCTTTCATGTACTGTATGTGTCGGATTCCTGTTTCTTGCAACAGAAGAGATATTAAGGTTGGTTTCCTTTCCAAAGTCCCACACATACACACACACACACCCTTATTTGCTTTTAGCAGCTAGATGTTATCTAGGACTTTGTTTTCGCTTCAAGGCTGGGCACTAAATGAGCAGAGGGAACTGGGTGTTAACTGGAAAGTTAGCCAAGATTCTGTTGATATTTCTTAAGATTCAGGGCACTTCTGTGTGGCAGTTCATCGTGGGCTCGGGGGTCCTCCAGACAGGTGTCATTTTGCAGGTGTATTGGGCATCGTGTCATGGATGAAATACTAGCACATTCATGATGGGTTTATACTGGACTGTCCCCACATTATCCTGCTTTATTAGTTGTTCCGCGATGCTTCCCAAATGTTACTGCATCGTTGCCATAACAGGGCACTCTTGCACTAGGTAAGGTAAAGGTCAAGGACCCCTGGGTGGTTAAGTCCAGTCAAAGGCGACTATGGGGTTGTGGCGCTCATCTCGCTTTCAGGCTGAGGGAGCTGGCGTTTGTCCACAGACAGCTTTCCGGGTAGCCAGCATGACTAAACCACATCTGGCGCAACGGAACACCGTGACGGAAACCAGAGCTCACGGAAATGCTGTTTACCTTCCCACCGCAGTGGTACCTATTTATCTACTTGCACTGGTGTGCTTTCGAACTGCTAGGTTGGCAGGAGCTGGGACCGAGCAATGGGAAATCACCTCGTTATGGGGATTCAAACCGCCGACCTTCTGATCAGCAAGCCCAAGAGGCTCAGTGGTTTAAACCACAGCGCCACCCGCACCCCAACTCTTGCACTGCAGTGCAACAAAAACAGCAAACCCCCACATCCCGAAAACAGCAAGATTTAAGCAGGAAGCTATAGGATGTGCACTGGTTGGAAACGAAGCAGCGTGACCACCCCGAAACGGTAATGAAAGAGGGATTACAAATAACTGCTCCGTCAAGAGCAAAAATCACACAGTAAATGCACAGTAAAGGTAAAGGGACCCCTGACCATTAGGTCCAGTCATGGCCGACTCTGGGGTTGTGGCGCTCATCTCACTTTATTGGCCGAGGGAGCTGGCGTACAGCTTCCAGGTCATGTGGCCAGCATGACTAAGCCGCTTCTGGCGAACCAGAGCCGTGAATGGAAACGCCGTTTACCTTTTCGCCAGAGCAGTGCCTATTTATCTACTTGCATTTTGACGTGCTTTCGAACCGCTAGGTTGGCAGGAGCAGGGACCGAGGAACGGGAGCTCACCCCGTCGTGGGGATTTGAACCGCCGACCTTCCGATCGGCAAGTCCTAGGCTCTGTGGTTTAACCCACAGTGTCACTCGCGTCCCAAATGCACAGTAAAGAGGATATATATATTATCCATATGAGGGCATCCGTATGTCTTGAGGGACAATGGAGTGCACCTCTGGGGGTGAAGCAAAACCGCTGTATTTGCAGCACCCAAGTGACCTCTCCAGGGCAGAAGTCTGGGCAGTGTGTATGGAGGTCCTGGACTGGCCTCACTGATGTGGTTCAAAGGAAAGCAGAGCAATACGTTTGGCACCAGCTTGGCTGCAGGAGTTGCCAGAAGGAGGTGTACAATGCACCATCCAACCGTCTTAGGGACTCCACTCTGGATTTGTGTAGTGTTTACGTTTTAGCCTTTTCTTCTACCGAAGATATCCTGCAAGGCAGCAGCTGCACATCTAAACTAGCAAGCGCAAATTAGAGGCACATCTGTGCCCGATTTCGTCCTCTCTTTTTTGGTGTGTGTATGGCGTAGTCAGTTGCCAGCCTGGCATTGTGGGAAAATAAAATGGTAGCTGGACTCACTGCCAAACACTGCTGCTTGGGGTGATGTAACAGTGCAGTCCAAAGGGATCTACTGACAGAGGAGGGGGCTTACCTGAGTTCCTCTTGCCTAGGACCCGAATCTCCACCCACCCAGGAACCACCCCCTAACTACGTTTTGTTCATAGGCTGAACATACTGCATTAAAGATGGGTGCAGACTTACAGAGCTGCGATTCAGGAGACCTCAGCATCTTCTTGGACTCCTGCCAGATGGTCTTGCAGTCTTCCTGGAGTTTGTAGAACCTCTCTCTCCTCCAGGAGTTGGACTTGACCTTCAGCAGGTGGCCTCCACGCAGGAGAAACTTGAGGTCCTTGTCATCTTGCAGACCTAGGGGGCACCAGAAAGTAGGATAATTAGTGGGAGGGGCCATGGCTCAGTGGTACAGCACCTGCGTTGCACTCAGGAGGTCCTGGGTTCAATCCCCAGCATCTCCAGGTAGGGGTCGGAGCGCCCCCTGTCTGAAAGCCTACAGAGCCGCAGCCAGTTGATGAAGAGAACAAGGAGCTAGATGGCGCTTGGGAAAAGGCAGCTTCCAATGTTCTCATTGTGCACAAGACTCTTTTGGACCATTGTATGCACATAATCCCTGAGAAGACACCCTGGAAAAGACCCTGATGTTGGGAAAGATGGAGGGCACAAGGAGAAGGGGACGGCAGAGGACGAGATGGTTGGACAGTGTTCTCGAAGCTACCAGCATGAGTTTGACCAAACTGCGGGAGGCAGTGGAAGACAGGAGTGCCTGGCGTGCTCTGGTCCATGGGTCACGAAGAGTTGGACACGACTAAACGACTAAACAACAACAACAACAAATAGAATCATGGAATTGTAGAGGTGGAAGGGACCTCCAGAGTCATCTAGTCCAACCCCCT
Organism: Podarcis filfolensis; assembly: GCF_964270895.1. Taxonomy (NCBI): domain Eukaryota; kingdom Metazoa; phylum Chordata; class Lepidosauria; order Squamata; family Lacertidae; genus Podarcis; species Podarcis filfolensis. The sequence continues at coordinate 50,322,747 of NC_139614.1, read as the reverse complement.
GCAATGCAGGAATCTCAGCCAAAGCATCCATGACAGATGGCCATCCAACCTCTGTTTAAAAACCTCCAGGGAAGGAGAGTCCATAACCTCCTGAAGGAGACTGTCGAACATGGTGCCCATGCAAAGGTGCCCAGAATCGCTATCCTTCCTATTGCAACGCCTCAGTGTGACTAAGACGGCATTCACACCAGATGTTTAAAGTACAGTGGTACCTTGGTTCTCAAACTTAATCCGTTCCGGAAGTCCGTTCCAAAACCAAAGCATTCCAAAACCAAGGCGTGCTTTCCCCCAGAAAGTAATGCAAAACAGAGATGGTTGGACAGTGTTCTCGAAGCAACCAGCATGATTTTGACCAAACTGCGGGAGGCAGTGGAAGACAGGAGTGCCTGGCGTGCTCTGGTCCAGGGGGTCACGAAGAGTCGGACACGACTAAACGACTAAACAACAACAACATGCACACAATCCCTGTTGCTACTGGTCTTTAGCTGTCTTTCAGGTGCCCGTAAGAACCTAAGCAGGCATTCTGGTGGCCCATCTCACCCAGCATCCTGAATCTCACGGTGCCCAGGCACTGATGGGAATCCCATGACAAGTATCCAGGGGCAGAACATCTGGAATCACTACAAAGCTATCCTCATGACCAGCAGCCATAGCTAGTGGACTATTAGTACAGGGGTAGCAATTCCGGGGTGTTGACTACCATATTTCCAGGGTGCCATTTAGAGATCACAGAATCATAGAGCTGGAAGGCACCACAGGGTCATCTAGTCCAACCCCCTGTAACGCAGGAAACTTTTGCCCAACCTCGAACCAGAGTTAGGAATCTCATGCTCTACTGAGCTATCTCGGCTGATGATGGATGGGAGGTCTCCCTCACTCCCCACCCAGAGCTTTTATGCCAGAGGTCAGCAAACTTTTTCAGCCGTGGACTGGTCCACCGTCCCTCAGACCATGCGGGGGGCCAGACTATATGGGGGGGGTTAACGAATTCCTATGCCCCACAAATAACCCAGAGATGCATTTTAAATAAAAGGACACAATCTAGTCATGTAAAAACACGCTGATTCCCGGACCGTCCATGGACTGGATTAAGAAGGCGATTGGGCCGCATCTGGCCCATGGGCCTTAGGTTGCCTACCCCTGTTTTATACCAGGGGTAGGCAAACTAAGGCCCGGGGGCTGGATCTGACTCAATCGCCTTCTAAATCCGGCCTGCAGACGGTCCGGGAATCAGCGTGTTTCTACATGAGTAGAATGTGTCCTTTTATTTAAAATGCATCTCTGGGTTATTTGTGGGGCCTGCTTGGTGTTTTTACATGAATAGAATGTGTGCTTTAATTCAAAATGCATCTCTGGGCTATTTGTGGGGCATAGGAATTCATTCATTTCCCCCAAAAAATATAGTCCGTCCCCCCAAAGGTCTGAGGGACAGTGGACCAGCCCCCTGCTGAAAAGTTTGCTGACCCCTGTTTTATACCATACTTGATGGATTATTCCTTGCATTCACCCCCACCGATGACTGAATCTCAGGTTCCACATGTCAAGCGACTATTGTTTCGAACAATTAAATGGGACTGAGTGCTAGATATGCCAGCCAAAGAAAGAGACAACACCCTCCCAATTTGTGCTTTGTTTTCAAGAGTGACTCTTTGACCTGTGCTGATAACATTCCAATTTACTCTCCAAGATCAGGTAGAAGAAACCAGCTTGGACTCTATAAGGGAGAAGAGAGGAGAACCAGCCAGTGAGATGTAGTGGCTGGAGTGTCGAACTAATAATAATAATAATAATAATAATAATAATAATAATAATAATAGTGTTGGGGGGCTCAACAACTTTTGGGTTTTCCTTAAAGAAGCTCAACAATTTGGGGGTAGGATATAACTGCCAGACTAAATAAATCAGTGTTGCTCCAGTGGTTGTTGGACTACAACTCCCATCATCCCTGGCCATTGGGGCTGATGGGAATGGAGTCCAACCACAGCTGGGGAGCCATGAGATCCCCACACCTGTACCTGATGAAGTGGAATGCCCTGTCATGTGATGCGTCCATTACTAAACCCCTTCTCGTCACACAGTATGGTGATGTGGTATTGCATCACTGTGACACAGAGAAGGAGCAGGTAGGTCATTCCTGCAATGCACACAGAAGGAATTCAGACCATCTGCCAAACGCAAAAGGAATTTGCCTCTGCGCCCAACCTCCTCTTATTGCAATTTGAATGGCGCTTTCTCAGAGTTAAGCTGCTGCTAAGACAGCGGTGCCTGCATGTGTCACTTAGGGCACGTGAAGAGCTATAATTACAGCCGGTACATCTTCTGTGATGCAAGGTGAGCAAAACAGGCATGGCAGAAACCAGCATGACTATGGCCACATTTGCACCTTACGTTGGAAACAGCATGTACCGCTTTGAAGCATCATGGCTTCCCACAAAGGATCCTGGGAACCTGCCGAGAGTCGTTTCGGGACCCCTATTCTCCTCGCAAAGCTGAAATTCCCAAAGGACCCTGGAAAGAGGGATTGGTCCGTGCAGGGAACTTTCAGGGACTGGTCAAAGCCCACCCAGTCTAGCACCCTATTTCCCTCCCTGTTCAACCAGCAACCGGCTGCCAGGAGTGCCTGCAGGAGCCAGGCCCTGTGACCGGTAGGGCCTCGCAGGACTGGGGCCTTCCTGAGTTTGGCCCGGAAGGGCAAGCCATGGCTGCACAGGTGAGGCTTGACAGAAGACTCGTAGCACCTGGTGTCAAGGGCCGGGAGGGGTATATAAGACCAGCATTTCCTCTGGGTCTTTGCCACAGCAACACACTACCCACCTAGCTGTGCTTTGTCTTCCTGACTCCTAGTATCCTGACTCTTGGACCCTTGGCTTCCTGACTCCTGGTATCCTGACCCTCGGACTCTTGGCTTCCTGACTCCTGGTTTCCTGATTCGTGGACTCTTGGCTTCCTGACCCCTGGACTGCTGATTCCTGTTTCCAGACCTCTACCCCGGTCCCGACGTACAGTGGTACCTTGGGTTACAGATGCTTCAGATTACAGACTCTGCTAACTCAGAAATAGTACCTCGGGTTAAGAACTTTGCTTCAGGATGAGAACAGAAATCGCATGGCGGCAGCAGGAGGCCCCATTAGCTAAAGTGGTACCTCAGGTTAAGAACAGTTTCAGGTTAAGAACTGACCTCCAGAACGAATTAAGTTCTTAACCCGAGGTACCACTGTACCAAGCCAGGACTCAGACTGCCTGTAACCCGGACCGTGACACCGGCACTTGGGGCTAGACTCCACTCAACATGGAGGTTCTACTGAGCCATCATCGCTAGTAGACCCTGATGGATTTCTCTTCCGTGAATTCAGCCTTTGTCAACCTGGTGCCCTCCAGATGTTTCAGCCAATAATTCCCACCAAACAGGAAAAGTAACACAGGCAGGCATTTGGACGCCAGTGATGTTATGTGCTTGCGTGAGAAGCAACGATCCCGCAACACTCACCCACCTGAAAGCGCCCTTATTTGCATGCAAATCGTCCTTCCTATAACTGGATCTCGGGTCAAAAGTAAATCGGTGAACTGGACTTTTAGTTTCTGTCTAGCTATGCACGCAGGCTAACCCCAAGTTCTGCTTTCCTTTACATCTCTGCTTATCTGCTTCCTATAAACTACAACGCAGTAGCCCCTGCTCTCTCTTCCATACGATGACTTTTCAAATACAGTGGTACCTCAGGTTAAGTACTTAATTCGTTCCGGAGGTCCGTTCTTAACCTGAAACTGTTCTTAATCTGAAGCACCACTTTAGCTAATGGGGCCTCCTGCTGCTGCCACGCTGCCAGAACACGATTTCTGTTCTCATCCTGAAGCAAAGTTCTTAACCTGAAGCACTATTTCTGGGTTAGCGGAGTCTGTAACCTGAAGCGTCTGTAACCTGAAGCGTATGTAACCCGAGGTACCACTGTAACTTTACCCCGCAGCCAGTTTAAACAAAGAGAGCCTTGTGAAGCAAAGAAATTGACCCAGTTTGCACAGAATGCAAACCACGGTTTGTTGGCCCTAACTATGGTTTGTCTGACCGTGCAAACCTAGCCCGGGTGATTAACCATAAAGGCTGCTGGGAATCCCTGCAGACAGATAAGTAACATGTCAGGGAGAAGTCCATACCAGAGCCAATGAAGTGCTCTAGGTCCCCAGCGGGAAAGGACTGGGGAAAAGGTGTTCTCCAGGCAGTTTTGGAACAGCACCACAAATATCCTTCTAGCTCCCTGCTCTAAGAGGGGAAAGGTGAAAGATAAAGAGAAATGGCCAAGTGACAAGATCACAGCAACCAAGACCGCAAAATAATAATAATAATCAATGGAGGGGGGGAAGCAAGTGTTCACTGTATGAACAGTCCCTGCGCCATGCAACTCACAAGCTCCTGCATCACTATTGCAATAATAATAATAATAATAATAATAATAATAATAATAATTTATACCCCACCCATCTGGCTGGGTTTCCCAGGCCACCCTGGGCGGCTTCCAACAAAATAGTAAAAATACATTAAAACATCAGTCATTCAAAACTTCCCTATACAGGGCTGCCTTCAGATGTCTTCTAAAAGTCAGGTAGTTGTTTATTTCCTTGACATCTGATGGGAGGGTGTTCCACAGGGTGGGTGCCACCACCGAGAAGGCCCTCTGCCTGGTTCCCTGTAACCTCACTTCTCGCAAGGAGGGAAATGCCAGAAGGTCCTCAGAGCTGGACCTCAGTGTCCGGGCTGAACGATGGGGGTGGAGACGCTCCTTCAGGTATACTGGCCAGACTGCTATTAGCATGCGTGACAATCTCCATTCTCTGTGTGCTGGTCTTTCTACAGTCAAAATGGCAGAATACACAAACCTTTTGCTTTGCGGAAGTTCAAAACCAAACTTTAGGAAGAGGCTGCATCCCTTAGGCTGCAGGTGGAGAAATCGTACGTCTGAATGACTCAGCCAAGATACCTGTTCAGAACACCCACTACCTCACCTGGGCTAGATGAAAAATACAGGTAGAGCTGGGTGTCATCTGCATAGCGATGACAAAGCAGCCCAAACTTGCAGCTGTTAAGTAGCTTGAAGAAGAGGACAGATCCCGTCATACTGAGAGGAAGAAATTCCCCAACGCTCCTTCTGCAATTGAGCGGTCAAACAGGAGCTGAAACACTGGATCAGCCAGCCATTTATTCATTTTTTTAAATGCGCTGACCACCCTCCATTCAAAAAGGATACAAAGAAATTTAAAATTACAAGTTGTTAAAATTCGTTTTAATATTGTGTTTTAATATTAATGGTTATTGTTGCAACCCACACTGAGACCTTAGGGTGAAGGGTAGGTCATACATTTTAATAACAATAATATATTGTCATTAAAATAACATAAACAAAGAATACAACAAATAGCACTGATGAGATGCTACTATGAACTATGTAGCAAACTGCCCCAAACTCTATCAGCCTTTGGTGATAGGTGTCTTGTTATTAATGGGCCCCTGCTGCTAATAACCCATTTCTATTTTTATTTTATTAAACAAAATAAAGCAAAGATAAAAGAGCATAAAGAAATGCTATTGCTGCAGGTTGGAAGCAGCATAAGGTTGGGCATTATAATAATAATAATAATAATAATAACTTATTATCATTGAACTTGTTGTTCCTAAACAATCCATGCCTTTGAGACAGCTGACAAGATCCTTGGCTCTTTGATTAATCAGTAACGTAAACTTTGGCTCTATTCTGCTGTAAATATCCTTCATAAATAAATAAGCAAAGTGTAGAGGAATGAAACCATACCCTCCCAACATTCCTCTGATGAAAAATAGGGACAGCCTATTCAATAATAATAATAATATCCCACCCATCTGACTGAGCTGTCCAAGCCATGCTGGGTGGCTTGCAACATATATAAAAACATAATATTAAACATTAAAAGAACCTTCTTTATACAAGGCTGCCTGCAAACGGCTCGGCGGTCACATAACTCCATACCCTCCAACATTTCTCCAGTGAAAATAGGGACTTCCTAAGGAAAAGCAGGACATTCTGGGATCAGATCATAAACCGGGACGGCTTCTGTAAATCTGGGACAGTCTTTGGAAAATAGGGACACTTGGAAGGTCTGCTGAAGCCATACACCCAGCTCAAAACATCATAATCTAAAACAGAGCTGGGAACACTTCAGGCTTGTGGGATCACCTGCAGCGATGGTGGAGTTTTTGCTAGATTCCCCATCCATTGCCTGTTGCAAACAACCAGGCGTTTGTTCCAATCAACAGAAAGGAATGGCGTTCATACAGAGAACCCCACTCCTGGTTTCCCTGCCAGCACTATTTATTTCAGGACTTTAATTTAGGACAAGAGGAGTCATATTGTTGCTTCAGTTGTTAAACAATTGGGTATCAGGTTGCTACCAGGTGGCCTGCCTGCCTAGTATTCATCCTGCTCTGCTTGCACAAAGCTTATGGGGAAGTCAGATGACATCACCTATTACTGAGCATTCATCCTGGTTTGTTTGCAGGGAGGTTATACAATAGATGTGCCAAGGAAGCGTTATCCCACTTTTTCTAGTGCACTTTCCCATAGCTTTCCTTATCACAATAAGTACCGATTTGGGGGTAGGAATGGGTTTGTTGTGGATGATTTCCTCCTACCAAAGAACAACTATCTGTAAGCACCCCAGAAATCATTGCTGATTCCTGAAGAAGAGGAAGAAGAAGAAGAAGAGGAGGAGAGTTTGGATTTGATATCCCGCTTTATCACTACCTGAAGGAGTCTCAAAGCGGCTAACATTCTCCTTTCCCTTCCTCCCCCACAACAAACACTCTGTGAGGTGAGTGGGGCTGAGAGACTTCAGAGAAGTGTGACTAGCCCAAGGTCACCCAGCAGCTGCATGTGGAGGAGCGGGGAAGCGAACCTGGTTCACCAGATTACAAGTCTACCACTCTTAATCACTACACCACACTGCAAATCACCCAGAGATCTACCTTCTTTCCACCCCAATCTAAAATGTCTGGGCAAAAAGAGGAATATACGGGTGAGGAATACAGTGTCAGAACCAGACCTAACAGCTTTCAGAGAGCCTTTCCCACGGCGCCACTACCAAGGCAGCTCCTACTTCTCCAAAAGATGAAACATGGAGAAGGGTCTCTTATATCTAATCTCAAAGGGAAATTCAGGACGACACTGTTATTGATAGCAGCAACAACAGTTAAGTCATTGGGATGGAGGAGGGATCCGTTTTAAATGGATTTATGCACAGAATTTGGTGGCGGTTCCAGCCCGATTGAGCTTTGCTCGTATCTGACGTCTCTTATATTGTCTGATGTCTGAGTCATTCATGCATATAAGTTCAGCTAATAATAATATGCAAAAGAAATCAAGTCCCATGCTGTAACATATTTCCACAGCATAAATTTATAAATAATGCATGTTTTTTAATATATTTATCGATGACTATATCTAGTTATGTGATGGTTACTTTAGGAAACCTGGGATGCACAGGGCAAAGTATATACATAAAATAATGCAGGCATTGGCAAACTCGGCCCTCCAGATGTTTTGGGACTAAAACTCCCATGATCCCTAGCTAACAGGACCAGTGGTCAGGGATGATGGGAATTGTAGTCCCAAAACATCTGGAGGGCTGAGTTTGCCTATTCCTGAAATAATGCATATAATTTGCTAGATTTTTTTTTTTTTTTTTTTTTTTTTGCATTTTCAGTAGAACCGGAGAGTCGGGGCAGGGGGAAACCTTGATTCTCACTTTGAGACTAAGGAGCAAGGCACGGAATTAGGGAGGGAAATCTGTGCAAATAAGCTCAACATTCAGATGTTCAATAAATCCCATCCCTAGACAAGAGGTTTACCAAAATCAGCAGAGTCACACTGGCTCTCTTCTTTCAAGCCAGCAATGTGAGCAGATGTCCATGCCTGGGCTCAGCTCGGAACCCAGACTCCATTTTGGAAACTACCGTATTTTTTGCTCTATAAGACTCACTTTTTCCTTCCTAAAAAGTAAGGGGAAATGTGTGTGCGTCTTATGGAGCGAATGCAGGCTATGCAGCTATCCCAGAAGCCAGAAAAGCAAGAGGGATTGCTGCTTTCGCTGCGCAGCGATCACTCTTGCTGTTCTGGCTTCTGGGATTCAGAATATTTTTTTTCTTGTTTTCCTCCTCCAAAAACTAGGTGCGTCTTGTGGTCTGGTGCGTCTTATAGAGCGACAAATACGGTGATTTTGTATTTTGTAACATAGAAGTATTTTTGCCTGCATATGACTTTGATGAATTTGCTGCCTGCATTGAAATGTAACTAAACCTTTTAAATTTATCTTAGAAACAAAACAAAACAGAGTCACACTCCTCCTGTCTCTCTCCCAGAAAAAAAGTCCTCAGCCAGAGCAACCAAGGCAGTTTTAGTTCCCAAAATGGACCAAAAGCGTCTACATCACAGAAGTCAGCCAGGGATGTGCGGAGGTGAACTATCACCACACACTTGAGAGCACTTCAGGAGTGGACTCTCCACCACTTCCTTCAAATGGGGGACCACCCCTTCACTCTTAAAGAGGCACTAGCCCATTCTTGCAACCAGACAGGCAGATTTATAGAAGCTGCCAGGAGCAAGGGTCAAGCGAGGAAGGGTCATAGCTCATCTGAGCAATTGTGACAAATAAGTTATTGCAGGAACAGCCTGCCGCTGAACTGCATTTTTTCAGGAGTTCAAGTTGAAGCGGGTGCAAGTGATTTTATCTGCCAAATATTGAACAAACAGGCCACGGTGGCCTTCCAAAAGTTATAACCCAAGGCTCCAAAAAACAAGAGACTTTTCACTCTGCCAAAAATTATTCCCAGGTAGAACTGAGTGGAAGTAGTTATCAGGGGAGAAATCTCTCCTTTTTTCACCAGCATCACTGCCACAGAAGAAAGCACTAGCCTGTGTGTGATCAGGTTTGCTTCAAGATTTTCTCCACCTTAGAAAACCAGGATCCAGCCGAGAAGATTCAAGAATTAGCCCTAGAGGCCAATCTTTCGTTTCACAGCCCAAAGCAAAGAGGGAGAGGACATTCAGGTATTTGAGTCACCATCTATAGTATAGTATATCCCAGTGATACAGGTGGTTATACTTCTGCATTGAGAACTAGACCTAGGTTTATTTTTCCTTTATAAATTTTATTTATTGCATTTCAGTTCCACCTTTTCCTTGAAGGAGTTCAAGGTGGCATACGCGGTCCTCTTCCTCCCCATTTTATCCTTCCCAAATTATTTGTGCCAGGGATGGGGGAATATGTAAAGGAGCCTTCCTTGAAACCCACACACATATTCACACACACCAGGGTCCCTTAAATACAGTAACCAAAGGGGACAGACCACTTCTTGCCCCCTGTAAAATCTGAGTGTTGCTTATTCCTGTGTCTTTTCTGGAAATGGCATCCCCACTGTTCCATGGAAGAGGCACAACCTGAGCTCATCCCAGGACTTTCTAGAATCCATCTCTGTGCCGTTTTCCTTACCATCAAAATGTAGACTGCAAGCTTCTTGGGGCACTGGCCTGCTTGTGTCAACTTATTCATGTATTTATTTCCTTATGAAACATCGTGCACATTGATAGTTCTGTATAAGCTAACAGCAGCAGCAGCAACAACAACTGAACGGCCACCCATCTATGGGGTTGGGCCAGATGACCTTTGGAGGGCTCCTTTGAGCTCTTATTCTAACAGCCACAACTCTTTTAATACAGTATATGGCTAAGTCTGGAGCCTTAGTGTTACAGTCCCTTGCAAGAGCCATTTACTGAAGCCACAACAACCAGGGAGAGAAGGAAACATAAAGTTCCTGTTTCTTTCTTTTTCAGTTTACAGTGTTTCAGAGCAGTAGATGAGACGCTGAGTTTTGCAGTAGTCGTGATAACAACCACCAGCACAACAACAACAACATTGCAATCAATAAACTACCACAGGCAGACCGCGGGAAACACGTTGGGGGGAGCATTTCCTTAAACTTAAAAACAATAACAAAAGGACCCAAGCAGTTTCTCAAAACGTTATTCTCAAAATAACGTTTCTCCAAGCATTATTTGGCCCAAAACATAACAAAAACCTCCACTGCATCAAGCAGATTGAAGCGGAGAAATTGCACAGACACGCAGATTATAAATCACTTCCTATGAACACATCTCAAAGCGATGGACTGTTTTAAAAACACACGCATCTACGATTTTAAAAAAACCCGTTTTTTAAAATCCAGTCAAGCTACAGATTGAGATAAAGAAGATCTTCACTTTTTGATAAAAATAATACTTGGAAAGGGTAGATCTTCAAGAAGTGCTGAACTGGATATATATATAAACACATGTTTTAAAAGACACAGAAACAACTTTGGTTGACTTTAAAGGTGTGGCAGAGACTCAAACATCCGCCACTGCTGTCACAGAGCTGCCAGGAGCCTAAGGAGGCATTTATTTGGCTGAGACACCAGCCCCTTACCCAGTCTCTTCCCATTCAGAGCTGCCACTTTCCTGCTCTCTTCCAGCAAGAGGTTTTCCTGGGATTTGCTGAGCTTGGGCTGCCTTCGGAAACACTGCATTGCCCCGGAGAGAGGCAAGGACAAGCATTGGGGAGTCAGTCCCCAGCCCAGCCGGCTCCCTGGTCGCCCTGGGGCTGCCGCAAAGTCCTTGTGGTTAAACAACTGGCACAAAAAGCACTCCGGCAACACCAGCCGAAACAGAAACACCGGAGGAGGCTAGCTTCAAATGAAAGAGTCTGACGTTAGGCAATCGCTGTTCTCTTGCACCGTCAGGCAAGCACAGGAGGATGCAACAGACTGAGTTATACTGCACTTGTGTTGCTCCAATCCCCAGGCAAGGGAGGGACAAAGTTCCCCAGCAATTAAAACTTGATTGCCTGGCATGTGACATGGCACTGGAAGGGCATTTATGGCATTGTCTTTTCTTTCCCCTTCTCCTCCTCCTTTCTCCTCAGTGCCCAACTGTTTTGTCTCCTTTAATGCCTCTCACATGTAATTAGGCTATAAAAGGTTGCCTGTGCCTTCCTGTCTTCAAGGCCCATTTCCCTATTGGCCAAACTGCTCTGAGGCCACGGAATGTTCGCCGACATTCGAACTGCTCATACGGGATGTGGGGTTGCTTGCTTATTTATTTATTTAATTTAAAAAATAGAATAGTGACAAGCAGTACAGGTTTTGCAAAGGGGATGAAAATTACTTTGCCTGGGGAAATTTTCTTGCAAAAGCTATGGGTAGGGGTGTTGCATAATTCCATCAGGGATGGGAGCAGAATTTTCCCCAATTCGCACGTCCATACGAGGTTGGGAACAGAAATCACACAAGCGAGCTTGTTGCTCTGCCTTAAAAGAGAATGTTATGAAGATGGTCTATCGTTGGTATCTCACTCCCACCAAATTGGCAAAAATGTATAGGACAAGTAGTAAAACTTGTTGGAAATGCAAGGAAAAGGGCGGCAACTTCTATCACATGTGGTGGTCATGCAATAAAATAAAAGAGTTTTGGGAATCGGTTTATAATGAGTTAAAAAATATGTTTAAGTATAGTTTTCCCCAAAAGCCGGAAGAATTCTTGCTAGGTTTGGTGGGAGAAGATATTAAGAAGATAGATCAAAGACTATATCTGTATGCAACAACAGCAGCTAGAGTATTGATAGCCCAAAAGTGGAAGCTACAGGAGACTCCGACGGTAAGAGAATGGCAGATAAAGCTGGTAGAATATGCTGAAATGGCCAAATTGACACACAGAATTCGCAATCAGGAGGAGACGAAGTACCAAAAAGAATGGAGTAAATTTATGGTTTATATAAGTGAGAACTGTACAAATATGAAAACATTGGCAGGATTGAGGTAAATCTTATGTCATGGTGTAATTTTTAATTAAAGAAACTGTGAATTATAGATTGGAATAGGAAAACTGGTGGAAGGGAAGGACGGAAGTCAACGGCTCTATGGAGCATAAAGTAGGATATATGTAATAAGATGTGATGTTTTTGTTGGTGGGTGTTGGTTGGTGTTCTTAAATCTCAATAAAAATCATTTATAATAAAATAAAGAAATCACACAAGCAAGCTTGAGCAATATTTGCTATCCTTTCGTTAGTCTGCTAATGTAAATTATTGTGTTTTTTCCTGCATTCTTTATTATGTTTCCCTTCAACTGAAATAAAATTTATTGAGTAGGTTTCAGCTATAGTGGACAGGGACACGGATGATGTATTTCACAGAAGCCGAACTGCAGCAGAACGAAAACAGAGCTGACCGTGACCCATCCAGGATGGAACGGAAACCGTTGCCTCCTGATATCCCTAGCTGTGGTTCGTGGGGCCATTCCGGTTGGGGCTGATGGGAGTTGTAGTCCAAAACACCTGGAGAGCACCAAGTTTGGGAAGGCTGCCGTTGAAGAATCCAGGGCTCCCCAGCACAGTTTGGAAAACCCTTGCCTCATAATAACTCTCTGATTAAACCCAAAGCGGCGGCGGCCTTTAATAACCGATGCTCCGGAACTTAGGCTCAGTATTGATACAACAATGACAAATTAAGAACAAAAGAGCCTGCTGAAATTCAGAACCATTACTACCTCTGACCATGGACAGCTGTACCTTCCATAAATTTCTCCAATCCTCCATCCTAGTTGGTGGCCATCACTACTTGCTGAGTGAGCTCCGCAGCATAACAAAGCACTGCAAAAAGAAATACCGTATTTTTTGCTCTATAAGACTCTCTTTTTCCCTCCTAAAAAGTAAGGGGAAATGTGTGTGTGTGTGTTATGGAGTGAATGCAGGCTGTGCAGCTATCACAGAAGCCAGAACAGCAAGAGGGATTGCTGCTTTCACTGCACAGCGATCCCTCTTGCTGTTCTGGCTTCTGAGATTCAGAATATTTTTTTTCTTGTTTTCCTCCTCCAAAAACTAGGTGCGTCTTGTGGTCTGGTGCGTCTTATAGAGCGAAAAATACAGTACTTTCTTTTGTCTGTTCTTCCATCATTCTGCTTCAATGGACATCAGTGAGTTCTAGCATCATAAGAGCGAGGGGCAGAGACTTTTTTCCCATGCACCTTCTCCTCGCCATGGCTAATTTTATCAACTTCTATCACATCACCTCTTACTTGCCTTTTCTGTAAATTAAAAAGTCCTGAACGCCGCACCCTTTCCTTTTTTCCCAACTCCACAATTCCCTTTGTCCAGAACGGCACACAGTATTCCATACGTCGTCGCACAACAGATTTGCATAGTATTATGGTATTCACAGCTTAATTTTCAATTCTTTTCTTAATGATCCCTCATGCGGAATTTGCCTTTTTCACAGCTGCCGCATACTGGGCTGACATCCTCATGGAGTTATCCACTACAACTCCAAAGTCTGGTTCCTGGTCCGTCGCTGCCAGTTCAGAGCATCCATGTGCAATTAAGGTTTTGGGTGGTTGGGTTTTTTTGTCTGAGCGTGCATCACTTTTCACTTGTTTTCCATGGCTATTTTGCTGCTCATTCCCTCAGGGTTTTTTAAAAATCATTTTTATTTTATTTTACAAATATAAAATTATAGCAATCCAGATGCGTATCCATATACAGTCAAACCTCTTCTTACGTCTGCCTCCACTTGCGTCCATTTCGCCCAACGTCCGCAGCAAACCCAGAAGTAACCGGTGGGTTTGCCGCTGTTTGCGCATGCGCAGGAGCAGCGATAGCCATTCGCACATGTGCAGAAGCGGGCGATCGCCGCCCGCGCCTGCACACAACGGTGACTCTTCCAGCAACCCGTTTCGACCTCTGGACAGACCTCTGGAACGGATTATGGTCGCAGGTAGAGGTTCCACTGTATAGAGAATACTCTGAATCTCAAGACTTCCCCCCACCGCCTCCATGTCAACATTTACAACTGTGTATTATTCTATAATCTATATTTTATATCAATCCATATTGTCCATAATATTTGTTGCATGACAAGGGAGATTAAAATCCTGCTAATGTTTCCATCTGCTTGCAGTGGTCTCCTAGGTAAATTATAATTTTTTCCCATTCTTTTAAAAAGTTTTTCTCCTCGATTCCTGAGCTTTCCAGTCAGCTTTGCCATTTCGGCATAGTTCATCATTTTAGATTGCCATTCCTCTCTGGAAGGGCGTCTTCTTCTTTCCATCCCTGGGCTAGTAGCATCCGTGCGGCTGTTGTCGCGTACATAAAAAGTATTTTCTGCTCCTTTGGAACACCTGTACCTATAATTCCTAATAGAAAAGCTTCTGGTTTTTTAACAGAAGTTATTTTAAACAATTTTTTTCATTTCATTATATATCATCTCCCAGAAAGCTTTTATTACCTAACACTACCACCACATGTGACAAAAGCTACCTCCTTTTTTTTTTTTTTTTTTTTTTACATTTCCAGCAGGTATATGTACTTGTTCTATACATTTTTGCTAACTTAAAGGTAAAGGGACCCCTGACCGTTAGGTCCAGTCGTGGCTGACTCTGGGGTTGCGGCGCTCATCTCGCTTTATTGGCCGAGGGAGCCGGTGTACAGCTTCCGGGTCATGTGGCCAGCATGACTAAGCCGCTTCTGACGAACCAGAGCAGCGCATGGAAACGCTGTTTACCTTCCCACCAGAGCGGTACCTATTTATCTACTTGCACTTTGACGTGCTTTGGAACTGCTAGGTTGGCAGGAATATGAAGTATGACTTAGCATTCGTTGGGGTGTGAAGGGGTAACATAATATGCCATTTTGATGTCTCAACATTCTTCCTGCTGACATTCCACATTACACAGGGATCATATGATTTAGCACATGTGCACTTAAGTTGATATGAAAATGTTCCCTGCGTACACTAAGGGCCTAATCCTCCTCTCTTTACCTCATGCCAAGTCACCTCGCTGAGGAATTCAGGTGAATAACTTTCTGAAAAATCAGAGGACCTGTAGTGTCAGTGACTCGGTCAGCAATTACTTAAGTTTAACAGGGGAAAGGACTCATTGATATAATCTCAGCCCTTTCCTTTTTTTAACAGAACGTTTTGTACTGCTGGAGGCTGATCTCCAGTATATTCTTAAAGGCTGCCCACAGGTGTGGGTTTGGGCTTTCATTATTATGTTTTTCCTCAGAGGGGTGAGATCTGCTCGCATCATATTCCCTGTTCAAGAACACAAGCTGGATTATGAATTATTGTGGGTTGTCGACCCTCCCTGCATGTTACAGAGACACTACCGTGCTACCTCGAGTTACAAACACTTTGGGTTACAAATGCTTCAGGTTAAAGACTCCACTAACCCAGAAATAGTACCTCTGGTTAAGAACTTTACCTCAGGATGAGAACAGAAATGGCATGGCAGCAGCGGGACGCCCCATTAGCTAAAGTGGTACCTCAGGTTAAGAACGGTTTCAGGTTAAGAATGGACCTCCGGAACGAATTACCGTAAGTTCTTAGCCAGAGGTACCACTGTACAATGTTTTTTCAAGCGTTTCTGATTATGTTTTTCCAGTGTGGTAGATTAGGGTTGCCACATTTTTAAAAGTTGAGTTTTTCTTGGCAAAGTTGTTGAACTTTTACTGGGGGGAGGGCAAAGTTGCTGAGCTTTTTTCTTTGGGGAGGGGGGAGTTGTTGAGCTTCTTTTTTGCAAAATCTCCCCCCCCCCCAAAAAAAAGAGAGAGAAGTTTTTCAGCTATCTTTTAGGAAATTTGCAAAAAAAAAAAAAACCCAACACTTCCGAAACGGCTTGCAAACGGTTTTTGGAAATTCAGCCTATACGTATGGCAGCCCTATGATGGATAGATAGACAGATGATAGATATAGATGGATAGATAGATATAGACAAACAGACACACATGCTTTTTATAACAATTAAAAGGGGGCGGGAGGTGAATCCGTGAGTGACACAAAGCCCCCAATGGAGGAGAACAAGGAAAGGAGTCTAAGCAAAACAGGGGAAGAGGGAGAGAAAAGAGATGTGGGAAAGGCTGGACGTGAAGGGTGGCAAAAATGGGGAAGCAAATATGGGGTGGAAGTGAAACAGGGGGAGTAAACAGGCTGTGGCCATTTCCTGTTTCTAAAAGAAGAAAAAATTGTTCATAGAGCAGGGGTGGCCAATGTGGGGCCTTTGGGTGCCTGTGGGTCTGCCAGTCCCTCCTATGGCATCCATGAAAGGCCTTGGAAGATGTTCTCCTCAAAAATCCAGTGTGGGAAGGGACACGGCTTGCTCTTCTTCCTCAGTCCCTGTCCACCACCCCCTCCGTATGAGAGAGCTGCATATTCCTGCATTGCAAGGGGGTTGGGCTGGATGATCCTCAGGGACCCCTCCCTTCCAATTTGATGATTCTGTGGTTCTAAACAGAAAGAAGGCAAAAAGCTTCTCTCTGTGAGTGAGTGGGTGCAGGGGCCGTTTTCCCATTTGTCCAGCTGCTGATAGGAGAAGGGAAAGGCTTTCCCACACCATTTTGTGGTCCTGTGTCAGGATGCTGTCAGCGGCTCCCAGCTGGATGCCCAGGAAAGTACAGTGGTACCTCAGGTTAAGAACTTAATTCATTCTGGAGGTCCGTTCTTAACCTGAAACTGTTCTTAACCTGAGGTACCACTTTAGCTAATGGGGCCTCCCGCTGTCGCCGCCACGCGATTTCTGTTCTCATCCTGAAGCAAAGTTCTTAACCCGAGGTACTACTTCTGGGTTAGTGGAGTCTGTAACCTGAAGCGTCTATAACCTGAAGCGTCTGCAACCCGAGGTACCACTGTATAAAGACAAGAAAAAGTTTCTTACTGTCCTTTTTTATTTCAATCTTCACAAAAAGAGGCTATAGAACCAGCCTCTTGAATAATGGCGTTGTCCCGAGTGAATCTCCACACCCCGTCTCTCCCACTTCCTCATTCATCACTTCTATGAGTGCTGCTGCGTGCCCTCTGTCTTTGAGCTCTTTGCCCTCCTACTTTCAAGGCCCGCCAGGTTCTGGGAGATGGAGGGTCTGGGATGCTTTCTAATGACAACATGTCAGCCAAGTGTTGTTCCGGCTTTCCCAAGATTTCCCAGCTTTTCCGCCCATCTGCCTCTGAGCTGCAACCTCCCTCAAACCCCTGTTGTAAATCTATACTGTCTTCCTCCTCCTCCTGGAAGGGTCAGGATGGGGAGGCGGTCACACTACACCAGTGTGGTGTAGTGGTTAAGAACGATGGACTTGTAATCTGGTGAACCAGGTTCGATTCCCCACTTCTCCACACGCAGCTGCTGGGTGACCTTGGGCTAGTCACACTTCTCTGAAGTCTCTCAGCCTCACTCATTTCTCAGAGTGTTTGTTGTGGGAGCGGAAGGGAAAAGGAGATTGTTAGCCGCTTTGAGACTCCTTAAAGGTAAAGGGACCCCTGACCATTAGGTCCAGTCATGGCCATCTCTGGGGTTGCGGCGCTCATCTCGCTTTAGTGGCCAAGGGAGCCGGTGTACAGCTTCCGGGTCATGTGGCCAGCATGACAAACCGCTTCTGGTGAACCAGAGCAGCACATGGAAATGCCGTTTACCTTCCCGCCGGAGCGGTACCTATTTATCTACTTGCACTTTGACGTGCTTTCGAACTGCTAGGTTGGCAGGAGCAGGGACCGAACAACAGGAGCCCACCCCGTCCTGGGGATTCGAACCTTCTGATCGGCAAGTCCTAGGCTGTGTAGTTTAACCCACAGTGCCACCCGCGTCCCTTTTTTGAGACTCCTTAGGGTAGTGATAAAGTGGGATATCAAATCCAAACCCCTCTTCTTCTTCTTCTTCTTCTTCTTCTTCTTCTTCTTCTTCTTCTTCTTCTTCTCCTTTGCCCAGTCCCTGAAATTCTGCCTCTTTTAGCCAGGGCAGCTGTTTTGTGGTGTGACACATCCCAGAAGCAATCATGTTGTGTCCCATGGCAGCCATTTTGTGACTGGTGCCCACGGCACTTTCTCAAAATTCCAAATGCGACCATTGTCCCAAAAACGTGCCCATTGGTGACCTCCGGCGTACAGGATTGCAGCCGTATGGATCTGGCTGTATTCCCAGATGACCTGTTTACTGAGCACTCATCTAATCAGGGAGGTTACATATATGACGCCTGCTGTTTATTGAGCATTCATTCTTACTTACTTGCGGGGAGAATATAAGATGCTGCATACAGCACTTGTTATGTCGCGTTTGCCAGTGCGTTTTCGGTGCCACTTTCTTTTCTGAACAACACTAAGAAGACCTTACCTCTGCACTGCGGGACGCAGGTGGCGCTGTGGTCTAAACTACAGAGCCTAGGGCTTGCCGATCAGAAGGTTGGTGGTTCGAATCCCCGCGACGGCGTGAGCTCCCGTTGCTCGGTCCCTGCTCCTGCCAACCTAGCAGTTCGAAAGCATGTCAAAGTGCAAGTAGATAAATAGGTACCACTCCGGCGGGAAGGTAAACGGCATTTCCGTGCGCTGCTCTGGTTTGCCAGAAGCGGCTTAGTCATGCTGGCCACATGACCCGGAAGCTGTACGCCGGCTCCCTCGGCCAGTAAAGCGAGATAAGCCCTGCAACCCCAGAGTCGTCCGTGACTGGACCTAACGGTCAGGGGTCCCTTTACCTTTACCTTTAACTCTGCATTGCATGAAGAACTATTTTCTTTTTTCTGTCCTGAATCTTCCAACATTCTGCTTCACTGAATGTCCGTTATTTCTAGGGTTGTATACACCTCCATTGTCCCTATCCCCAGGTCACCTTTTCTCTAAACTATGTCCCAACTGCTGCAAGCCTTCCTCGCAGGAGTGTCGCTCTGCAAAGTCTGGGTTTTTTGGGAAGCAAGTTTGTTGCACCAAATGCACTTCAACTGCATAACCCGAATTTGCTTCAATGAGACTAAATCCCACCTGAAAAATAGCAGTCTATGCTACCTGTGTTCCCCCAACTGAATGCCCCTGCTGATAGTAATTTGAGTGATAATCCTAGAAAGCAACATGACCAGATTAGAGTAATGATCCTTCTGCGATTCGCTTCTTTCACCCGTCGCCCTTGCTTCGTAATCTAAATGTTCCACCTTGTGGAAGCGTTAGGAATCAGCAAGGCAGATCTGCAGTCCTTGCTTTAACTCTGTGCCAATGTGCTTTTAACACAAGCTGAGAGTTTGAGGCAGGGTTGCCTCAACTCATCCATTTCTTTTGCCTTCAACCCCCACCCCCCAATAGCTTGCGACACATCCAGTTAAAGCACAATTGAAAACAACAGCACATTCAGCTTTGATCTGAATGTTGGAGCATAGGAAGCTACCTTAAACGAGGGTTGCCATATTTCAAAAAGTAAAAACCAAGACGGACGCAGGTGGCACTGTGGGTTAAACCACAGAGCCTAGGACTTGCCAATCAGAAGGTCGGCGGTTCGAATCCCCACAACGGGGTGAGCTCTTGTTGCTCGGTCCCTGCTCCTGCCAACCTAGCAGTTCAAAAGCACGTCAAAGTGCAAGTAGATAAATAGGTACCGCTCCAGCAGGAAGGTAAACGCCGTTTCCGTGAGCTGCTCTGGTTCGCCAGAAGCGGCTTAGTCATGCTGGCCACATGACCCGGAAGCTGTATGCCGGCTCCCTCGGCCAATAAAGCGAGATGAGGGCCGCAACCCCAGAGTTGGTCATGACTGGACCTAATGGTCAGGAGTCCCTTTACCTTTACCTTAAAAACCAAGACACCCTGAAATGGTTTAGCTTTTTCTAGGAAAACCCAAAAGTTGTTGAGAGCTTCTTTTTTTTCAAAAACACCCAAAAAAACCACGATTTTTCAATTGACTTCCTAATATCCAGCACAAAGAGCCGCCTTTCAGAAATTCCCCCCCAGGCGTCAATTCCTTCTTTGAAATCCTGGTAATGTCCAGGACGATTCAGATGTATGACAGCCCTACCTTAAACTGAATCAGACCATTGCATATGCCGCAATCCCGTTGTTTTCTTGCACGAGCATGACGGCCATTTTCAGTCCTACGATCTTGCACGATTTCACGCCACAATTCCAACCCAAAAAAGGGCCTTTCCCAGGAGTGCAATCTTGTACATTTTTGGGTGACATGCTCTCGTGCAAAAGCACACACACACACACACACAACGTGAATCTTTGGAGCTCCGTGATCCTGCGTGGGTCACTGAGAGCATGACCGTGAAGACATGTGAAGAGCTGTTGGGAGTCTCCTATTCTCCTCAGAGAGCCACAATTCTAACAGCAGTTTAACAGATAAATTGTAGTTCTGCGAGGGGATCTCAGTACTGTGAACAAACTACCACTCCCAGGATTCTTTGGGGGGAGCCATGGCTGTTCAAAGTGGTATCACAGTACAGTGGTACCTTGGTTCTCAAATGGCTTAGTATGCTGCAAACCTGGAAGTAAGTGTTCTGGTTTGCGAACTATTTTCGGAAGCCGAACATGCTCTGTTTTGAATGTTACGCTTCCGATTTGAGTGCTATTTATTCTGCGTTTTTGTTTTTACGGCTTTTTTGTGTGTGTGACTGTGTGGAACCCTGTTCAGCTCCTGATTGATTGATTGATTGTGTGACTGCAGCACATTGTTTATTGCTTTCATATTATGGCTCAATGGCCTCGTTAGATAGGAAAATTCATGTTCAATTGCTGTTTTAGGGGTTGTTTTTAAAAGTCTGGAATGGATTAATCCGTTTTGCATTACTTTCTAGGGGAAAGCGCGCCTTGGTTTTGGAATGCTTTGGTTTTGGAACAGACTTCCGGAACGGATTAAGTTTGAGAACCAAGGTACCACTGTACTTTAAACATCTGGTGTGAATGCCCTCTTAGTCACACTGAGGCGTTGCAATAGGAAGGATAGCGGTTCTGGGCACCTTTGCATGGGCACCATGTTCGACAGTCTCCTTCAGGAGGTTATGGACTCTCCTTCCCTGGAGGTTTTCAAGCAGAGGTTGCATGGCCATCTGCCATGGATGCTTTGGCTGAGATTCCTGCATTGCAGGGGGTTGGACTTGATGACTCTCGAGGTCCCTTCCACCTCTGCAGTTCAATGATTCTATTTGTTGTTGTTGTTGTTTAGTCGTTTAGTCGTGTCCGACTCTTCGTGACCCCCTGGACCAGAGCACGCCAGGCACTCCTGTCTTCCACTGCCTCCCACAGTTTGGTCAAACTCATGTTTGTATCTTCGAGAACACTGTCCAACCATCTCGTCCTCTGCCATCCCCTTCTCCTTGTGCCCTCCATCTTTCCCAACATCAGGGTCTTTCCCAGGGAGTCTTCTCTTCTCATGAGGTGGCCAAAGTCTTGGAGCCTCAGCTTCGGGATCTGTCCTTCAGTGAGCACTCAGGGCTGATTTCCTTCAGAATGGATAGGTTTGATCTTCTTGCAGTCCATGGGACTCTCAAGAGTCTCCTCCAGCACCATAATTCAAAAGCATCAATTCTTCAGCAATCAGCCTTCTTTATGGTCCAGCTCTCACTTCCATACATCACTACTGGGAAAACCATAGCTTTAACTATACGGACCTTCGCCGGCAAGGTGATGTCTCTGCTTTTGAAGATGCTGTCTAGGTTTGTCATCGCCTTTCTCCCAAGAAGCAGGCGTCTTTTAATATCATGACTGCTGTCACCATCTGCAGTGACGTCTTTTAATTTCGTGGCTGCTGTCACCATCTGCAGTGATCATGATTCTGTTATTCTGCCCTTAGTCCCACAGTTGCGATGAGGAGGACTCTGATTCCCATAATGCCCCTGTTGCCACACTTGGTTCAGCTTCTAAACTACCCTGGCCCTTCCACACTGCCCTGTCAGCCTCAGCCAGAATGGGCAACGGACAAGAAGCATGGGATTTGTATTACTAACACCACCAGGAGGGACACGGCTTCTCCCATCACCGGCCTACAGGAGTCGTTGCCATCCAGCAGATACGTTGAAACCTGGCCCGTCATAATGACAGACAGTGTGTTAATAGGATAATAACCAGTCATCATGGGATCGGAAGCATAGTTTTCATTGTGTGTGGCTGTTGCACATGAGAAAACAGGTCTTGAGAAGGAGGACAGGCAGTGCGTAATTTGAGGGGTGAATCACAGAGGACGGCTGCGTTACTGGAGTTGTCTTGTGAAGGCCGAAAGCAAAAATGTGATTAGTCACACCCGAAGCTCCTTCTGGCGCACATTCAGAATTGTGCTTGGTTCAGCATTCCTGCCCAAATGAATTCGGCGCCTTGGCTATGTTATTTCAAATGCACTGCTTGCAATATTTAGAAATACACTTGATTTGGAAAGCAACTCTGAGTGGCTTTTAAAACTCCAGGCAGATTGCTTATTGATAAGTTACCAGGATTAAATGCTGCCTGGATTTTAATTGGGAGAGTCTGACCCGTGTTGTGATTAATTGGCTATAACTGCAACAAATAAAAAACAAAAATACAACCGCTGTTGCGCGACAACCTGAGCCCTGGCATTCTCACTTCCCATGAAATAAAAACTATGGCTCTAAGTACGTCCTCCTAGTGGTGCGGCAACAAAACTGCTAGCACATTTGCAAAGAGATCATAAATGTTATTATTATTATTTAATAATATTCTAATGATTGTTGAATGTTACTTTTTGATGTAGGTTACCTATTTTAAAGTTATGTTTTATTATCACATTTTTGTATTGCATTAGATTGTTATAAGATGTACATTTTTTGTTTCTTCAGCTTGTAAACCGCCTTGTGTATTGTAAGATAGAAAGGCGGTATACAAATTAAAAATGATGATAAATTCGATGCCTCCAAATTCATAGATCGCTGAAAAACCACATCCAGAATAAATGCATTGTTATTAGGGGGAATACTGCTTTGAATTATGAATTTCTTTGAATTTTGAATTATGGTGCTGGAGGAGACTCTCGAGAGTCCCATGGACTGCAAGAAGATCAAACCTCTCCATTCTGAAGGAAATCAGCCCTGAGTGCTCACTGGAAGGACAGATCCTGAAGCTGAGGCTCCAGTACTTTGGCCACCTCATGAGAAGAGAAGACTCCCTGGAAAAGACCCTGATGTTGGGAAAGATGGAGGGCACAAGGAGAAGGGGACGGCAGAGGACGAGATGGTTGGACAGTGTTCTTGAAGCTACCTGCATGAGTTTGACCAAACTGCGGGAGGCAGTGGAAGACAGGAGTGCCTGGTGTGCTCTGGTCCAGGGGGTCACGAAGAGTCGGACAGGACTAAACGACAAAACAACAACACTGCTTTGCACAAATGTGTCAGCTGGGCACAATCACATGCAAAGATGTGTGCATTAGGAGGAATGTACACTTTGATGTTGATGGATTTTCACAAGTTCTTTTTTTTAAAAAAGTGCAAAGCATTGTGGAGAACTGAATTTAATGGCTGAAAAAATGGGAAACAGAAAAATGAGAGTTGCAGATTCGCCCATATACGCTTCAATTCCTCTCCATAGTTATTTCCCCCCTTCCTGCTCTCCCTAAACTTCCGCGGGGGTATCCATCTCTCTCTCCCTCTCATGCCTGGAAAGTTTCTGGCTCGCAGATTTTCAAAGCTTTTCCCAGCCCCTCCGGGCCACCCTTCCCAGCTAAGTCAGTGTTTCCAGCTGGGGCTGCTCAGAGCAGGCCGGCTTCCTCCGAGGTCCCCGCCCTGACCTAAGGGGGGAAACGCGTCACTTTCTGATGAAAAAAAAAATCTGAACTCTTGGAGACGGAGAAGGGAGGGGGTAGAGAGACTGTGAAATCAGGAGGAGGCTGAGTTAAACCATGTCGGCCTAAAAATCCCCGCTTCAGAGATCATAAAAGAAATTCAAGTTCAGTGGCAGTGAAAAACGAATTGCGCCAAAAGCTGCAGCACGGAAAACAGGAGTGATGCGTCCTTGCAGCAGAGGCGCATCTTGGGTTTTTGAACCCTTGCGTGTTTGCAAACTCGCTTGCAGGCCGATCCTAACGCTGTTGACTCAGGAGGAAATCCCTCTGTGTCCCCGCAAATCAGGATTAAACTTCATTTGGTACTAAAAGTGCAGTTTCTACGTTGCAGTCCAGTGTGCGTTTTGGAAAGAGAAGTGGGACCAAACTGCGTGTTGTGTTAATAGCTGTGCCACTTAAATAATGGTGATAATAAAAGCGACCGGGACACAATCCTTAACACAAAGTAGCCCAGGGAGGGAGGGAGAGACGCCGGATCCGGATCGGGACCGTGATGTGGGTTTAAGGGACGTTTAACCCTTTCCCTCGTGCCAAAATAACCCACCCCATCCTGCGCTCTCCGCTCAAAGGTGAAATCGGCTGGTAGTTTGTTGATAGGCAAACAGCAATTTTGTCAGGGTTGTGTGCGAAATTGGGGCGGGGGGTAGATGAAAACAAGTTTTAACAACTGCCCCCGCCTACTCTTTTTGCAGCACAGTCCGGATCCGGATTTGGCACACAAACACCACATTTCCCACACACACTTTCTTACCAAATAAATGACATGTAAAACATGAAGTGCAGGTTGGCTCCCAAAGAGCCAATGCATGTATGTCTACTCAGAAGTAAGTCCCATTAATTGTGATGGGGATTTAAGAAAAAGTCATCCTTAGGTCGCTGGTTTGATTCCGGCTCAAAGGACAATATCTTAGGGACACGGGTGGCGCTCTGGGTAAAACCTCAGTGCCTAGGACTTGCCGAGCGTATGGTCGGCGGTTCGAATCCCCGCGGCGGGGTGAGCTCCCGTCTTTCGGTCCCAGCTCCTGCCCACCTAGCAGTTCGAAAGCACTCTGAAGTGCAAGTAGATAAATAAGTACCGCTTTATAGCGGGAAGGTAAACGGCGTTTCCGTGTGCTGCGCTGGTGCTGGCTCGCCAGAGCAGCTTCGTCACGCTGGCCACGTGACCCGGAAGTGTCTTCAGACAGCGCTGGCTCCCGGCCTCTTAAGTGAGATGAGCGCACAACCCTAGAGTCGGACACGACTGGGGTACCTTAACTGAATAAAGTTAAACCACAGAGCCTAGGACTTGCCGATCAGAAGGTTGGCGGTTCGAATCCCCGTGACAGGGTGAGCTCCCATTGCTTGGTCCCTGCTCCTACCAACCTAGCAGTTTGAAAGCACGTCAAAGTGCAAGTAGATAAATAGGTACTGCTCCAGTGGGAAGGTAAACGGCGTGCGCTGCTCTGGTTCGCCAGAAGTGGCTTAGTCATGCTGGCCACATGACCCGGAAGCTGTATGCCGGCTCCCTCAGTCATTAAAGCGAGATGAGCGCCGCAACCCCAGAGTCGGCCACAGCTGGACCTAATGGTTAGGGATCCCTTTGCCTTTACCTAACTGAGTATAGACTGCAGCCTTTGAATTCATTTGGAGGTTAGACTACTGATAGACAGACTACTATTCTAAATATTGAAGCAGGTATTAAGGCGGCATGGTTGCCTATCTTGTTGTTTGTTTAAATGTTCATCCAACCTTTCCACCATATGGTGCTCAAGGAGTAAAAGACAAAATAATCAGCAAGTCCAAGGCAGCTAAAACCGATAAAACAGCTCACTGCGAAGGCAGAAACCAGTGTATTTCTAGCAGCCATAACAAAGCAGTTTATGAGGTCAAACGTCCTTCTGAATACAATCTAGCTACTGCTTTTCGATAAAAAGGTTGTGCAGGTTTTTGGCATTGTTCCAACACCTGCAAATCCTATTTGAGCTAAGTTACCAGGCGTCCCCGTTTCCCAGTGACAGTCCCCGGATTTGCGATTAGGTCCCCGGACAAATTCCATCCCTGGAATGTCCCCGTATTTCATCTAATGTCCCTGGGAAATGCAGTCTCAGCAGCCCGGAGCAGTTGGCTCTGGCTGGCTTCAGGAGCTGCTTGGAAGTCCCCATATGATGGTGGTGCAGGGGCTCTCAGATGCAGCTTCCGGGCTGCCTCCACCTTCCCTGACCCCAGCAACTAAGCTGTGAAGGGAGGCTTCATGCTGTCTATCAGAGCTTGTGTGCAAGCAGGAGGGGGCTGGGATCTCTCAGTTAGGCAACAGGAAGCCTCTTTTTCCAGCTGAGGCATCCCCACCCTCTCCTGCTTGCATGCAAGTAGGAATGGGATTGGGGCTGCTCTGATGGGAACCATTGCGCTGCCTGAGAGATCCCTGCCCCCTCTTGCTTGCACGAAAGTAGGAATGGGATTGGGGCTGCTCCGATGGACTTCCCCACCACCACCTCCATCGAAGAACCAGCAACTCAGGGGCTGCCCAGGCTCATGGAGAAAGGAGATAGAAGCCTTGGAGGAAGGGGAAACGTGGCGGTTGAGGTCAAGGTGGCGGCTGCCCCTCTGCCACCGCCATCACTGCAGCGTCAACATCCCGAACATGTATTTACTTATTTCACAAGACAGAGAAACCAGTAGGAGAACACTTCAATCTCCCAGGACATTCTATACAAGATCTCAAAGTAGCTGTATTACTACAAAGGAATTTCAGAAATAGACTGGAAAGAGAAGCTGCTGAATTGCAACTCATTACCAAACTTAAAACCATGGAGAGACCTGGTCTGAACAAAGACATTGGATTCTTATCTCATTATACATGACAAAGCCATTTTTCACCTTCTCACCCCTTGCTTTTTCCTGTAAGACCTATTGCAGTCGTTAAGAGTCGTCAACAGGCTCATCACAGCTATCTGCCAATCACCCATTCCCACCACCCTTCAGAGTAATACCCCTCCCCACCTTCTCACTATATAGAAGGATCTGGCAACTTCTGTTTCAGTGTATCTGAAGAAGTGTGCATGCACACGAAAGCTCATACCAAGAACTAACTTAGTTGGTCTTTAAGGTGCTACTGGAAGGAAAAAAATTTTTTTTTGTTTTGACTATGGCAGACCAACACGGCTACCTATCTGTAAATGTATTTATTTATTTATTGAAAGGGTCCCCGGATTCAATAAAAAAAAATCTGGTAACCTTAATTTGAGCAGGGATGGAACACCTCAGAACAACCCTAAAATCTGCGTACACAAAGGGTAATATTAGTGACTCCTACTAATTATATTCTTCTAATGCTCCCAGCTAAAAGCGGAATTGCAGTAGAGTTTCCACACTATTGGGGGTGTTGTGCTTTTTGTGTGTGTGCATCCTGCTATGTTCTTTCCATATCAGTGGGAGCGTCACCGTTGCTGTAGCTGGGGAAAGTCTAGTTCACTGAGGAAGTCATTTAAAAACAACAACCAAGTGATCCTTAATAAAAAAATCAATTATTTAATTACAAACTATGCACTTATTCATTTAAGCGTACATAATTAGGAACATAGGAAGATGACTTTTACTGAATCAAACCATTGATTGCTCCATCAAGGTCAGTATTGTCTATTCTAGATGGTTTTAAAGGGTGTGTTTGTTTTTATTTGCTTATTATGACATCCTTCTGGACTTCCGAAGAAGCAACAAGCTTCTTTTTCTCTCTCTCTGGAGGAAGTGGAAACATTGAAAGGAAGTTGGTGGGAGACACACCTTCATTTTGGGTACAGTTTCATCTTCGGTGGTTCCGGCTGTAAGATCGTATCTCCACGCTGCTGAAAAACCATACGTATATATAACGATAGTTTTTATTGGACCAGCCTATGTTGGTGTGGGAGAGAGAGGCCTGCAAGCTTCACAGGTCTCTAACAGTGATGTTGCTTGACATACAGTTCTGCAGAATCTGGAAGACTGCATGGGTTGTTCCAGTGAAAGATATCCCTTTATCTATTTACTTAACCTCCTGCCCCTTTCGTGAAAAGCTGTCCCTTTTCAGCTATTACACAGTATGGAACTTGGGGGGCGGGGATCATTTTACTCAGAGCCACCAAATCCGCACACAGCAAATTCCATTTTTGCAACTATTGAAGAACGAAACAACCTCACACTCCTCCATTCGTGTGTTGGAAGAATCTGATAATGTGCTTGGTGGTGCGTGTATTCTCTATCACTTCTTTTCAATCCTTCAGTACAAATTCTTTACATACAGTGGTACCTCGGGTTACATACGCTTCAGGTTACATACGCTTCAGGTTACAGACTCCGCTAACCCAGAAATAGTACCTCAGGTTAAGAACTTTGCTTCAGGATGAGAACAGAAATTGGGCTCCAGCAGCACAGCAGTAGCAGGAGGCCGCATTAACTAAAGTGGTGCTTCAGGTTAAGAACAGTTTCAGGTTAAGAACAGACCTCGGGAACGAATCAAGTACTTAACCCGAGGTACCACTGTACTTACAGCTACATCCTCATATATTCAGCAGGCAGGAATAATTAGACTAAGGCTGCAATCATATGTATGCTTCCCTGGGAGTAAGTCCCATGGAACTAAATGGGACTTACTTCCGAGTAGTACTGGACCATTATGAGAGCTAGGAGAATGACTAAGAATATGAGGCAGGAGAAGACCCCAGTTCCAGTCCTACCACCCATAAACTCCCCAGGTGGTTTCAGAGAAACCCCACTTTGCCAACCTCAGACAACACAGTTGCAAAATGGAGTCTATTATTATTATTATTATTATTATTATTATTATTATTATTTATACCCAGCCCACCTGGCTGGGTTTCCCCACTCACTCTGGGTGGCTCCCAACAGAATATTAATAATAATAAAGCGATAAAACATCAAACATTAAAAACTTCCCTAAACAGGCCTACCTTATACAAGCCTACCTTACAGAAATGTTCTAAGGATCGCTTAAGCTGGTGTTTGCAAAGGCTGTAGACTACTGGGGTGGAATGCTACACAAATATTTAGTGTCCCCATTTTAATTTTAGACTGGACTTCTGGTCAATATGGCATTGAGGCAGGCAGCCAGTCGCAGAGCTCCCAGATAGCAGAGTTTTAATTTAGTCTTCATTGGGCTTAACTTGTTTTAAATAAATTATTTTTATGTGGAGGACAGGTGGCTCTGGCGCTTTGGCACAAAATTGCAAAGAACTGGCCTTGAGTGGAGATGTTTTACCCGCCTCCTTTTACTGAATTTCAGACTGCCTAGCCCTCAAGGAAAAAACCTGTTTTCTTGTACTTTGTAAAATACCATGCACGCTGATGACATAATAGCGTGCGGTGTACCAACAAAAGTAATTTGCCTTAAGTGAAAAACAAGAGCAAGTATGGTGATTAACAAGTCTTAAAAAGAAGCCTTTTCTACTCCTTGGGCTCAACCTGCTCTGAGTATGACCAATACTGGCTGTCAACTGGTGCCATTGCCAGTCAAAACTTTGAAAATACAAAATAAAAAACTTCACTTCAGCACTGAGAACGTCTTGGGAAGAGCAGTAGCTCAGTGCCAGAACATCTACTCCGCATGCAGAAGGTCCCACATTCATCCGCCAGTGTCTGGGCAGGCAGGACCGCAAAAGGCAACTTCATATAGAAACACAGAATTGTAGCGCGTTAAGGGACTGCAAGGGTCATCTAGTCCAACCCCCTGCAATGCAGGAATCTTTTGCCTAATGTGAGACTCGAACTCACAACCGTGAGATTAAGAGTCTCGTGGTCTACTGATTGAGCTGTTCTTACACATTCCAAACAAATACAGATTTGCCTACAATCCATAAAATGAATTTTCAGATTTGGCTTTGTAAATAATGCTTTGATTTTGTTATCCCAGAAGTTGTACTCTCCAATAAAAAGGTAAAGGGACCCCTGACGATTAGGTCCAGTCGTGACCGACTCTGGGGTTGCGGTGCTCATCTCGCTTTATTGGCCGAGGGAGCCGGCGTACAGCTTCTGGGTCATGTGGCCAGCATGACTAAGCCGCTTCTGGCAAACCAAAGCAGTGCACGGAAACGCCATTTACCTTCCCACCGGAGCAGTACCTATTTATCTACTTGCGCTGGTGTGCTTTTGAACTGCTAGGTTGGCAGGAGCAGGGACCGAGCAACGGGAGCTCACTCCGTCGCGGGGATTCGAACCGTCGACCTTCTGATCGGCAAGTCCTAGGCTCCGTGGTTTAACCCACAGCGCCACCCACGTCCCCATACTCTCCAATTAGTTGTTTACCAAAAAAAAAAGTAGTAGCAATTAACCAACATTTGCAAAGTTGCGATGGTCCAAATCCGAAACAGCTCCCAGGTTTCGGTGAAACAGATACATTGACCATGTATTAGTGCTAATTTTAGGTCTCCATTCATTACATGCCAAGATATGTTGAGTACACAAAGAATAAAAACACTTCCCCTGTGAAAGAGGTTATACAGAGTTGTGGACTAAAAGCAAGCCAGTGTACCAAATTGCAATCTAGCTTCACGAAATATCAGATGGTATTTCAATACCGTAACAAAGAATTACTTTTTCTTTGACAACAATGCAATTAAAAAGTGGTTGGTTTAAAAGAGGTTCAGCTGGAGCGGTCTCTTTTACTATCCTTAAATAAACATTTCTCCAAAGCAGAGCCACAAACGGGAACAAATATAATATTCCGCTGGGATGAACTATTTTTCTTCCCGCAGCAAAAACACTGATCAATAAGTGGCGTGATGCCTGGGCAGCACATCGCTCAGATCTGCCTTTGCCAACCTGGTGCCCTCAAAAGTGTTTTGGACTATAACGGCCATGCTGGTTGAGAACAGTCCGAAACATCTGGAGCGTGCCACACTAGCAATGGCCGACTCAAAAATTCAGCGTGGCTGCGCATGGGGACTTTGCGCACCCTTAAGCCAGAGGCAAGGGAGCATTTCTCAGCAGCGTTCAACCGTACACACGCCTGCCATAAATCACTGCAAGTCTCGACTCACCATTAGAGGCCAAGGGGCTGCCGTTGTGCTCCATTCTCTAGGAAAGTTCGCCGGAAAAGGCACTTCTGCAGCTGCGGCAGATGTGGTTGCCCAGATGTTGGAAGCAAGCCGAGGGGACCGGTTCCTGCAAATAATTCTGCAATCCAGGCACAGCCTTGGTGGGGCTTGTCCTCGTCTCTTCTGTCCAGCAACTTGCTCTTTTTGCAGCACCATAGGTTTCTCGGAACGCAGAGAAGGGTTCTCCGAAGGAGGAGTCCAGGCCACAGCAGCGTGTCTGTCTTTTTCAGGCAGAGAGGGCCCTCCTCTGATACTGACGTCTCTGCTGGCAGCTGTGCAGGGGAAAGCAAACCGGGCCTCCGCCCAATTGCTCATCGCAACCCTGTCATTTGGCAGCTGGAATGAAAGTCTCTGCTAGCTGGGCCTTTTGGTTGACAGGGATATTTAAAGGCCATGGGGCGGGGAGGGACAAAAAGGAGCGACACAGCAGAGAAGAGGGTCAAAGGGCAATGTTCCCAAACTGAGGGGGGGGGAAATCCCAAACGATATGTATGCGTGGAAATCTCTAAAAACAGAAACAGTTTTGCTATCTCGCTTGCTTTTTTAGACAAGCAAGCAGTTCCAAGATGTTCTATAGTCGATCGCCCTTCCCTGTGAAAGACATGGGGTGCTATTTCCTTTTTTTATATATGTAAATTTTTATTAGTTTTTTAACATACCATTTTCAACAGTAATGAAACGTGCTTTTACATCTTATACAATTTTTGGACTTCCATCAATCCTGTCTGGAAATTTTCCAGTCTAATCTAATTTCTTACTTTCCCTATTACATTTAAATTTCATCACTGATATCTCTATTCTTTATCTACTTTGTAACGTTTCATATATTTCTCCTTACAAAACTTCTTGTAATTACTTGCGTAATTTGTTGATTACAATTGCTCTTCAGACAGTTTGACACAGGGTGCTATTTCCAGCTGAGCCGTACCAGACCAGACTTGAAATCAGTGCTGTCTTAGCTATTAATTACTAAAGAGGTACAACTCACTGTATCTTCAAGCTGGTAAAAAGAAAAACGACCAGCAAGCAGATTTATGCCATGCAGCTGAGAAAAAATGTAGGAGCCTTGCCAGAAAAAAACCCCAGAACTTCAGAAATAGACATGAAACACACTCAGATTAGAGACTTGAAACTTCAAAGGTTTGAGGGTGTCTAAACAGGACACAAAAATAATCCTGGATCTCAGCTTTGTAATTTTGGAGATTTGCAATGGAAGAGAGGATGGGAATTTGAGAAGGCAGGCTACATTCCAAAGGTTGGCAGAATAGGATAATGTCGCAAGCCATCAATCAAAGCCATTATGTTAGCTCCCTCCCCGGGATCCATCGCCCTCCTTGCTTTCCTTTGTGCAGAGAAAGCCAGTGAAAAATTGCAACATTTAAGAGTTTTCTTTGCAATTAGAGAAATGTTGCCAATCTTGTTCTTGAAGGGTGTGTGGAAGTTCACCCAGCAGGGAACATCTTTTGGGGAGGAATTTCCCTCAGGATCCTGAACAGTGACATTCCTTTGAGATGACGAAACAATGTGCTCCCTTGGGTTTTATTGGACCAATGGAATGGATGATTAAAAAGCAGTTTAGTGGGTGCGTCTGTGCATTAATCAGGACAGATTGCTTTTCAAAAGTAAAATTGCAAGGCTGTTGTTGTTATATTAAGTCTGCAACCAAATAACTGGCTGGATAGTGTAAAGTCCTAGCAGACTCAAACAAGGGAATCAGATGCTAAGGTCCCAAGTATCTTATTCTCTGCAACACTATGTGCATGAACAGCGAACTGAGGAGGTGGAGGCATGAATTTCTAGCTGCACAGCTGCTGAGTGATGAGCAATGCTTTATTGCATGGGTAGGCAAACTAAGGCCCCGGGGCCGGATCCAGCCCAATTGCCTTCTCAATCCGGCCCACGGGTCCGGGAATCAGCATGTTTTTACATGAGTAGAATGTGCCCTTTATTGAAAATGCATCTCTGGGTTATTTGTGGGGCATAGGAATTCATTCATTTTCCCCTAAAAAATATTGTCTGGCCCCCCACAAGATCTGAGGGACAGCGCTGAAAAAGTTTGCTGACCCCTGAATTGCAGCGGCAGCCCATGTTGCAATTGCACTGTTTATTTTTTAAAAAATGCATGCCACTGTTTCCTAAAATATATCAAAGCAATGTACAATGTGTACATACAATAAAAGCTACAGATCAGTGCCAACCATAACAGATTTTTCTTTTCTTTAATTGTCTGCATAAGCCTGGTGGCACAGAAAGGTTTCCAGCAAACATTTGTTTGTTTGTTTGCTTGCTTTTTTAAAAAAACACACTTAAAATTAATACAAAAACGCCTGCTGGATTTCCATAGGGGGAGCATGCCACAAGACCGGGCGGCTGACATTGAAAGTTCAGTTTTGTGTTGACCGTCACATCAGCTTCGCCAACTCGGGGTACAACCAAAGCAGCTTCTGTGGATGATTTCAGTGATGGAACTGACATTTAACAGCCCAGAGTAGTAGGCACAGAGACCAGATTTGTTCTGGACTGAGGACCTTGCACTTGAATTTAAAATTAACTTAAAATAAACAAAGGGCATGATCTCTAAGGGTTTTTTCCTACAATCAAGTGGTATATATATATATTATGAAATGTCACACAAACACACATATACCGATATATATAACTGCTGCCACATTTGCAAAGCTAAGCAAGGTCTGGTATGGTTTCAAACTGAATGCAGGACTGAGTGTTAACAATAATAATAATAATAATTTATTTATATCCCGCCCTCCCCAGCCGAAACCGGGCTCAGAGCAGCTAACAACGGTAAAAATAACAGTTTACATAAAATCACAATCATTTAATTGAAATACATTCTAAAATCAGTTCATTCTAAAATCAATTCAGAGTCCAATTAATGGCAACCATTGGGCTAGAGTTCTATGAGGATTACAAAAGGAGTGTTGATATTCTTGTGTTGTAAGGGTTGGACTAGATGACCCTTGGGATCCCTTCCAACTCTTATGTTTATAAAGCTCGGTAGAGCATGAGGCTCTTAACCCCGGGGTCGTGGGTTTGAGCCCCACACTGGGTGAAAGATTCCTGCATTGCAGGGGGCTGGACTAGACGACCCTCAGGGGTCCCTTCCAACTCTTGGATTATATATCCTCCTTGTGTGCATTGAAAGGGTCAAAGGTATTGGAAATGTAAAGAAAAAGAGGGTACTTTTTATCATATGTGGTGGACCTGTCCCAAGGTGAAAGACCTCTGGGGAAAGATTTATAATGAATTGAAAAAAAATGTTTAAATATACGTTTATTGAGAAACTAGAGGCCTTTCTGCTTAGAATAACAGGTCTGGAACTGCCCAAGAAAGATGTAAAATTATTTTTGTATGCCACAACTGCCGCTCGAATTTTATTAGCTAAGAATTGGAAAGCACAAGAAGTTCCAACAGTGGAAGATTGGCAGATGAAGATGATGCGACTTTTCGGAGCTAGCCGACCTGACTGGAAGAATCCGCGACCAGAAGGAGGAGGAATACCAAGAAGAATGGATGAAATCTAAAGACTATTTAGTTAAATATGTTAAGTTAATTTAATTGGAAAAGCTTGTAAATACCAGATAGGCTTAGGATTTTAATACGTTAAGTGATGAATTAATATGTGGTAATGCTGAATTGAAAAGAAAGAAGGATGTTAAGTGAATAAGTTAATTCTTTAAGAATATTGGTGTTGGAAAACCGTTAAAATGATTTACACTGAAATTCAACCAGGGGGATACTAGGAAGTCACTTAACAAAGTTACTAAGTTTGGTATAAATATAGTGGAGATTTATGTTTGTTTGTATTGTTTGTTTATTTGTTTGTTTGAAAATCTTTTGGAAAAACCAATAATTTTTGGGGGGGAAAAAGAAAAAAGGTTCATAGGAGCGGCTTATTCTTTCCCTTCTCGCCGCTCACCCTCTGCTGCTCAGCCTAAAATGATAATAAAAAGCGCACAGCCCCGTGCACATTCACCTAGGGGAGGAAGCCCCCTGGATCAGATCCGGGCTGAGAAATCATTGCAAAGCGCTGGGCTGAACCGTTTGAGATAAAACCGCGGTGGGCGGTGCAGCGCGGAGACGAAAGGCGCTCTGCCCGCGCTCAGAGGCAGTCTCGCTGCAGCGAAGAAGAACAAACGGGGACTCCGGGAGAGAACGTTCGGCAGCCTGCTCAGCCACGCCCCTCTCTGGGTGGGAGGGGGAGGAGGAAGAGGCGGAAGTGAGGCCGGAAGCCGCTGTTGCTAAGGGCCGAGGGAAGCGGGCCCTTAGCAACGGGGAGAAGCTGCGCCCGGCGAGCCGGGAGGCGGCAGCGGGAGGCGCCATGGCTCGCCAGAGCCCCGAGCCCTCCATGGGCAGGCACAGGCCGGCCTCGGAGCTGACTCAGGTGAGGGAAGGGAAGCCTCCCGGAGTCGTGGGTTCGAGGCCCCTCGTTGGGTCAGAGGTTTCCGGGCTTGCAGAGGGGCTCGGCTGGATGACCCTCGGGGGTCCCTTCCGAGCCCCTTCGACAAAACTCGCGCGTCAGAGGCTAGAGCTTCTCTGGGCAGAGTTGGTGGAAGAAGACTGGAAGAAATTTAAATAATAATAATAATAATAATTTATTATTTGTACCCCGCCCATCTGGCTGGGTTTCCCCAGCCACTCTGGGCGGCTTCCATAGAAAACCAAAAATACACTAAAATATCACAGATTAAAAACTTCCCTGAACAGGGCTGCCTTAAGATGTCTTCTGAATGTCAGGTAGTTATTTATCGCTTTGACATCTGCTGGAAGGGCGTTCCACAGGGCGGGCGCCACTACCGAGAAGGCCCTCTGCCTGGTTCCCTGTAGCTTTGCTTCTCGCAATGAGGGAACCGCCAGAAGGCCCTCGGCGCTGGACCTCAGCATCCGAGCAGAACGATGGGGGTGGAGACGCTCCTTCAGGTATACTGGACCGAGGCCGTTTAGGGCTTTAAAGGTCAGCACCAACACTTTGAATTGTGCTTGGAAATGTACTGGGAGCCAATGTAGGTCTTTCAAGACCGGTGTTATGTGGTCTCGGCGGCCGCCCCCAGTCACCAGTCTAGCTGCCGCATTCTGGATTAGTTGTAGTTTCTGGGTCACCTTCAAAGGTAGCCCCACATAGAGCGCATTTCAGTAGTCCAAGCGGGAGATAACCAGAGCATGCACCACTCTGGTGAGACAGTCCGCAGGCAGGTAGGGTCTCAGCCTGCGTACCAGGTGGAGTTGGTAGACAGCTGCCCTGGACACAGAATTGACCTGCGCCTCCATGGACAGCTGTGAGTCCAAAATGACTCCCAGGCTGCGCACCTGGTCCTTCAGGGGCACAGTTACCCTATTCAAGACTACCTTCAGAAACACTGTAAAATTAATGAATGTTAAAAATGATGTTGGATTGAAAATAAGTGGCATTAGCAACAAAGTTAACAAGAGTTTGCAGAATTGAACTGAAAATGGATGAAAATATAGAGTTATAATATGTTAAGATACAGAGTTAAGATAAACGAAAGAGGGTAAGGATTTGCTGATTTGATTATTTAAATGGGGATACAAAAAGGGGAGGTGTGAGGAGGTCAAGGAAATAAGATAATGAGTTAGGGTTACAAAAATGGATTTGTTTTTATTCTTCTTTTTTATTTTATGTATTTTTCTATGTTTCTTTTACTGTATTTCTTTCTTTTTATATGATCTTTTAAATTTATGTTTTTGTAAAACTCCAATAAATATCTTTTTTTTAAAAAATAGAGCTTCTCTGGGCATGTGCAGAGAGCCCTGCATTCTTATATCTGAGGAGTTTGGGTTTTTTTGAGGGTGGGGAGGAAGTTTCGACTGCGAGCGCTTGCATGGGAGGGAAAGGTGTGCAGAGGCTTCTCTGAGCATGTGCAGAGCGCCTTTCTTTCTCGCTCTCACCCACAGCGCCGCTGATGTTTGGGGTTTTTTTTTTATTAAGATTTTTTATTGATACAACAAGAAAAAAGAAAAAAACACAAAGACCAAATTACACACAGGAATAACTATAGACACATAATTTTCTTAACAAACAATATAACCTATATTGGTCTTAACACTAAAGACCCAACCTCCTGTCTATTCCATATTTCAATTTCATGATACTTATTGCCAATACACACTTTTATCATAATTAAACTTATTCTTAATATATCTAATTTCGTATATCTACCTTGCAGCTATTACTGAAGTTCCTGGTGTTTGGTTTTTGAAGGGAGCTTTGCATGCAATTCTGACTCCTTCTCTGAGCGCGTGCAGAGTGCCTTTCTTTCTCGCTCTCACCCACAGCATATCCAAAATTTGATTTTGAGGGTGGAGTGGAAAACGTTCCTTATATGCATGTTTACTCGGCTGCATAGGCATGTGTTTAAAAGGTTGCGCCTGGACACACACGCATACACACAGACTAGAGCTTCTCGGAGGATGTGCAGAGTGCCTTTCCTTCCACAACACAGCCAAGCTTTACCGTAATTTTGAGGGCGGGGAAGGGTTATCCCGTGTGCTTTTTTATTCTGCTGTATTTGCAGGTGAAAAGCCTTGTGTAAACAAAAATGTATTCAATCTGAAAATCATTACTGACACCTGCTTTCCAGAGTAAACAATGTTAGAGTACTTTGGGAGCTGTTTGGTTTGCAGCAGATTTTGATACGAAGCTTTATGTTGTTTTATGTATTGCATGTTGTTTTTTAAATTTTGTACACCGCTTTGGATTTAAAAATAAAATTAAATGAAGTGGTTTAAACATATACTGAACCTAAATAAACTTTTTCATTCCGTCCAGCAATGAACATTCTACATTGACCCTCTAAACAGTTGTTTTTTGCTGAATTTCAACTTTTAATGGAAGTTTGCTATACATCCTGTTTATCAAGGTCATCATTGCAGACTGTGGTATTGTTTGGCCTTCGGGTTAACCTCTTCTGAGTCAGCTGCAGTTATGGTGATGAGATATTTCTCCATTTTTATTACATTTTATTTAAATGCCTAGTCCTCCTCACTCTGGGACCCGTCTGAAATATTCTGAAAATCACATCCAATCTCCAAAGCTTTTTTAAAAAACCCTTCATTTTCTTTCTGTGTAGGACATTTCCCATCTGCTGGCAAGTGTCTTTAAGCAGATGTATACTTCAGAGTTCATAGCAGCGAACACAGTGGAAAATATGATCAAATCCCGTGGAGGAGACAATTCCCACCATGAGCAGTTTGTGAAAGAGTTGCAAAAGGTAATCTCTCCATTCAGTCCTGTAGACTCAGTGCTATGATTTGAACCAGGAAAATGTGTTGTTTTGTTCCTGTTCAAAATGAAAGTACAGTGGTACCTCGGGTTAAGTACTTAATTCGTTCCGGAGGTCCGTACTTAACCTGAAACTGTTCTTAACCTGAAGCACCACTTTAGCTAATGGGGCCTCCTGCTGCTGCCGCGCTGCTGGAGCATGATTTCTGTTCTCATCCTGAAGCAAAGTTCTTACCCTGAAGCACTGTTTCTGGGTTAGAGGTGTATGTAACCTGAAGCATATGTAACCCAAGGTACCACTGTATCTTGAAGAAATATATATATAGAGAGAGAGAGAGAGACCAATATTATTTATTACTTTCATCACACCTGACCTACCTTATCTTGTGAAGATAAAATGGAGGGGAATCATGTACTCTGACTTGAACTCCTTGGAAGAAAGGCTGGATATAAAAGTGATAAACAAAAGCCTCGCTCAGCCACAAAGCAAGGCTCTTTCCCAGCCCTAGCTGAGGATGCCGGGGATTGAACCAGTGAATTCTGCAAACAAAGATATTCTGCCACTGAGTTATGGTGGCAGAATGGGTCTTAAGCTGGCAGCAAAAACTCAGTAAGAGTCAGACGTACCTTGGAAGGAAACTCATATACCAGGGTTGGAAACAGGACATGTTTGAGTTTGCTCTGAGCATGTCGTCATTAGCAAAGGGCACTCGCTGCCTCTTGAAATGGGAGCTTCAGTCTATTCCTTTCATTTCATCTATTGAATTTCTATGCCACAAAGAGGCTTACAAACAATAAAGGACAACGTACTAGAACATCACACCATAAATCATACGGAATAATTAACAAATCGACAGTAAAACAACCACCTTCTATGAAACACTATTAACAAAACAACTTTAAAAATAAGCTAAACAGCGCGGCTACGACAAAAGTCATATCCAGAAAGTGTTACAGCACTTATAATCCACAAAAACAATACAGTGGTATCTCTGTTTACGAACACCTCTGGTTACGCATGCTTCGGGTTACGAACTCCACTAACCCAGAAGTAGCAGCTCCTGGTTGCGAACTTTGCCCCAGGATGCAAACGGAAATCGCGTGCCGGAGGCATGCACATGCAGCAAGAGGCCCCATTAGCAAAAGCGTGCCTGAAGATAAGAATGGTTTCAGCTTAAGAACGGACCTCCAGAATGAATTAAGTTCATAACCAGAGGTACCACTGTATTAACATCATTAACAAACTAACAACTGAAAACAAACCTAGCAACACTGTGGAACTCACACACACACACACACACACACACACACACACACAGACATATACTCCACCCCCATGACTCTTAAATTTCCCCTCAGCTCATCAAAAGGACACACATAATAATGCTTTTGGCAGCAACTCCATTCTGAAGGCTGCTAGGGCTGGAGGGTGGGGCAAGGTAGGCGGAAAAAGCTATTGCCTAGTTGTCTGCACAAAGTCTCGTTCCCCTCACAGTCTATAGCTATCATGTTCTTTCATGGATCTATCCTCCATTTTAAAAAGCTGTTGAAGCTAGTGGCTGTGAGATCATCTTGTGGCAATAAGTCCCACAGGTTAAATGTTTGGTGCATAGCACTTATTTCTGTTTGCTCTCAGTTTGTTTCCTGGTTAGCATGATTGAAAAGGGTCTGAATGCAAGTAATGTCTAGTAATGAAAGAGTAATGTCTTGTGATTCCCTCTTTCCACTTTGATCATAATTTAACAAGCCTCATTTAAAAAAGAAGAAGAAGAAATAACTTAACAAGCCTCTACACGTGCACACACTCAGTAATCTTTTCTTCTTCAGATTGGCTGTTGGTGCAGACCTACATGAACATTGCAAAGCTTTTCCATCCACCCACCGCTGACAATTTTGTAAAACAGGTGTTTGTATCTATTGCCTCCATCAAGGCAAATTACGATTGAGGGCTATTTTAAAAATGCTTTGATGGCTTTACAGATGCCTCTGGGAACCTGTTGAAGGTTTATGCCCACCTTCTGCAGTTCTCCAAACATTTTGGACTACAGTTCCCATCAGGCTGTGCTGGCTGAGGTTGATGGGAGCTGTAGCTCGATACATCTGTAGTGCCACTGGGCAGAGGAAGGCTGCTTTACCTTAGTAAATCAGCAATTATCTGGTTGCCACATCAGGTCCACAAGGAATATAATGGTCGGCTGACGGAAGCAGACATGCTAGAAAGGCACATCATCCAGGCAAGGGCCCGAGCCGCAGCGGAAGAGGAAAGGATCGTGAACTTATGTCAAATGGAGGTTCCAGAGAACTACTCTCATATTAAAATGCCACCAGGTGAGGGAAGTGACAGTTTGAGATCTTCTGGGGAGGCCTTGGTCCTGCCTCCTTCACAGGCATCTCTGGTGAGAGCCCAAGAGAAAGCCTTCTTGGTACCTTTTTCCGGTTATAGAAATCCCTTGCCTGGGAGGCTAGGCTGGACCCTTCTTGGCTTTGCATTCTCCAGAAAGCAAAGGCATTTTTTGTCTCTGGCAGGCCTGTGGCCACTAACTGGCTGTTGTGGCAGGGACTTCTAAGGGTCAGGGGTTGTGTGCTTTTAGAATCATAGAATTGCAGAGTTGGAAGGGACACCGGGGTCATCCAGTCCAACCCCATGAAATGCAGGAATCTCAACTAGAGCATCCATGACAGATGGCCATCCAACTTCTGCTTCAAAACCTCCAGTGATTTTAAGTATTTTCAGTGCTATTTTTAATAGGATTGCTTACTTGTGTTTTTTAAAAATATTTGTATTTATTGCGTTTTTTGTTGTGTCTGTTTTAGTTTGCGCTGTGAGTCACTTTGTGTCCTGCACTGCATAAAGAGATGGGAATATGAAATCAATCATTATGCAGCCTCCTATTTTATGTCGATAGGCAAAGGGAAAATCTTCCTTCTGGTTCACAGGGAAAGGGTTAATTTAATTCAGCAAAGTTACGGATTTGAGACACATTTAGATTGCAGCATTACAAACTACTTATTTGACCCAAAATAGCGCTAAGGGGATTTTCAAGTTAATGATTTTAATTTTTAACCATTTTAAGTGTTGAACAATCTGCATTTCTGCATATTTGAACAATCTGCATATTTATGTATTAATGTCTTCCTGGACTGATAGTCCTTTTTTGTGTGTGTTCGTATGAGTTATATTGAAATGGTCACTGTAAACGATAAACAACTGTCTGATGGACTGCTGTCTTTTCTCTAACATTAACCTCTCTTTAAATGTGCATGCCATAGTGAGATCTACCTTCAGATGGTGTGTGGATAGCAAGCTTCTTAAAGACCATAATTTAATCTGCCCTGAAGATTATATCACGGACCCAGAAATAATTTCCCGAGCACCTAAAGGTAAGCTTTCCAAGCGAGGCTAATACAGCTTGCCAATAATATGATTTAGGAATCACATGAAATAACTACACTGTTTGAGATTTCTGTTTTTACTCCCCTGTTCCCTCCAAGCATCACAGAGTGACTTGTGTGAAGTTACCCCTCTCAAGTTACCATATTTTTCGCTCTATAGCACGCACCAGACCATAACACGCACCTAGTTTTTAGAGGAGGCAAACAAGAAAAAAAATATTCTAAACGAAATAGTGGATATATGCTTTTTGTGGTTCATGCTGTGGCCACAGACATGTGATCTGACAGTGAGTTTGGAGTAGCCCAATGCAAAAATCCTGAGGATCCATGTAGATCCATGCTTTGTAACCACGGAGGAGGGAAGGAAGGGGAACCATGGATCCTCTGCTCACGACCGCAGCAGATCCCCCCCCCCCGCCACCCGCAGGCATTCGCTCCATAACACGCACAGACATTTCCCCTTACTTTCTAGGAGGAAAAAAGTGAGTGTTATGGTGCAAAAAATACGGTATATTATATTAGCCTATATCCATTTTATAGCTGTTTTACTGTTGCCCAAAGAATCCTGGGAATTGTAGTTTGCTGAGGGTGTTGATAATTCTTAGGAATTATCACTCATTGAGTTTTCAAATTTCATTGAGGAGAGAGGCTGTTCTATGCCTGTGATGGAGAGCAAGACAATAGAATTGTAGAGTTGGAAGAGACCACGAGGGTCATGTAGTCTAACCCCCTACAATGCAGGAATCTTCTGTTCATTCATGATCCTGAGATTCTTTTGCCCAATGTGACACTTGAACCCACAACCCTGAGTGGTGCCGCCATGCTGCAAAGCTTTAGCTGTAACCTATCTATATCTATCTGAACGTATCTATATATTTATCTACACTCAGGGTATATCTTGGGCCAGAGAGGAGAGAAATGGCCAGGTTCAAAACTCCTTTTTCCCCTTAAGAAGAATGTGCTCAAATTTTTATTTGCATTTTTTAACCTTCTAGGTGCTTGATGGGGCATGCTGACAAAGACAGGGGGAAATGCATGCTCTGTGTCCTTATTTATTAATAAAAGTATTCCCTGCCTTTTTATCCAAAAATTAGACCCTCAAGGCAAGTCATAACCATTCTAAAACAACAGTGAGTGGGCTAAGATGAAAAGCCCAAGAATGAACAGCTGCAGTAATAATAAACCATGCTGACAAGCACATCTAGATATAATGATTTTCAGCTGCCGCCTGGAGACACAAAGACACATCAGGTTTGCAACAGATAGTTCTGAGGCTTAGATGCCACCACCAAGAAGGCCCCATCTGACACATCAAGACTCTCTAAATATTGTGGGCAGGTACATATGACTGGAGATGGCCTTTTAGGTATCTAAGCTCCAAATGTAGTGTTGGCTGCTTTTAAAACTTTCGGTTTTTTATGGGATTACTCAACTCCCCGAAAAAGCAAAAATTAAAAAAAAATAAAAAGGGCCTCTTTTCAGTGCTTTCATACCTTCCCTTTTAATTGCAGATTCATCCGAGCCTGGCTACTTGCAAGAGATACTTAGCTTCAAGCAGCATATTTCTAACAAACCAAATTCTCCTGGAGTTGGGGAAAGCCAGCGTGTTAACAAGATTCTGGAAAATCTACCAGAAGTATCATTATCCAGCATTACATTTGAGTCTTCACCTTCTGCTATTCCGGATAAATTGAAGAAAACACTTTCTAAGGTATCTATATGTATTTCATTGCCTTATTGCACATGTAGACAAGCTGAAAACCTCACCCTCATTTTTGTATCTCTCCCCCTCCCACCACTAAAGGCTCTTTAAACAGCCCCATTCTTCCATCCTATCAGAGTGCCTTCTGTCCTCTTTGTTTCTTCCTTATTTGCCTTGACTTTTAAAAGTGTTTCCACCTGCCGTTTTCTATCTAGTTTCAGAACAACAGGAAAGAGCAGTGTTTTATTTGAATTTTGGGTATACATCAGTTTATTTGTATCTTGGCTTTTCGTAGCTGAAACTGTGCTTATGGCGGCTTACAACATGAAAAAATTACATAATTACAAACATAACAAAAGTAGTCATGAACAATAAATTAAACATCAAAAAGTACACAACCAAATTGAAACAATTTCTACACAAATCACAATAAGGTCTGAAATAAAGATTTTAATAAAATCTCAACAACTGCAACAATCCCCCTGCAACAACCCCCCCCAAGCAATACCCCAGCCTAAGCGTCTGCAGCTGGAGTCAGTCCTGGCCTCGCCCTCCCAGGCCAGGTGGGAAAAGGCCTGTAAGGCAAGGAGCAGGTCTTCCAGGACTCACAGCCAAGATTTTCTCTGGCCTCAGCTTTTGGAGCTGGAGTAAAGGTATGTAGCGAGTGGGACAAGG
The DNA here is from genome assembly GCF_964270895.1 of Podarcis filfolensis. Classification (NCBI taxonomy): domain Eukaryota; kingdom Metazoa; phylum Chordata; class Lepidosauria; order Squamata; family Lacertidae; genus Podarcis; species Podarcis filfolensis. Next base: position 50,279,024 of record NC_139614.1, on the reverse strand, counting down.
GTCTCTTTCTTTTAATATTGCAACTATAACACATATTTGTAGCAGGAAAAGCAAATTCTGTAACCATAAGGGGCATAGTTCTGCTAATTAGATAAGTTATGTAAACTAAACAGTTGTGTACTTTAAAAAAAAAACTCCAACCATTTTGATTTGGGATGTTAAGTGGTTGTGAACTGTCCTAAGATCTATATGGATACATTGCGGTATACAAATTTAAATAATAATAATAATAATGGTCCCTGATTAAATGGATAGAACTGATGCATATAATGGAATATACATAGAATGTTTAGAAGCGATAGGTTTATAAGATTTATAAGAACCGGAGTGATCAGTCAGGGAGAGAAGGTTCTGGGATTCAAAGATCCAACCGGCTAAACTCTTGAGCCCTATCCAACCCCAACTATGAACTGTGGAACTTGATCCTATGCATGTCTTCACAATATGTCCCATTCAGTTCTATGGATTGAAGAGTACTCGTAGGATTACAGCTTTTACCAGAAACTTCCTGTCCGTTCCATTTCCATGTCTTTCTTGGTATTCATGAGCACCAGAGACTTGTTCTGTTGGGTGTAAACTTCTAAAGCAAAAGTAGTGATCTTCCTTTTTCCGACAGAGAATGCTGTGCTTCCCTCTGCGAAATGAGGTCAGCATATACCGTATTTTTCGCTCTATAAGACGTACCAGACCACAAGACGCACCTAGTTTTTGGAGGAGGAAAACAAGAAAAAAAATATTCTGAATCTCAGAAGCCAGAACAGCAAGAGGGATCGCTGTGCAGTGAAAGCAGCAATCCCTCTTGCTGTTCTGGCTTCTGGGATAGCTGTGCAGCCTGCATTCGCTCCATAAGACGCACACACATTTCCCCTTACTTTTTAGGAGGGGAAAAGTGACTCTTATAGAGCAATAAATACAGTATGTTGTGATTTGGGGTGTTTATGATCAGTCTTAATGAATGTGAGCGAATCCATCGTAAACCTGTATCTGAAAGCGGGGTTTTTTTCTTTTCCATCACGCCTGCTGCCAGAAGAAGGACCGTCCCTCTCAAAAATCAGCTTGGAAGAATGACATGTCCCGACCCCAAAGACAAAAAGACCGCGCTTACCTCCAGAGGCTGGAAGACCGCCACAACTTCCTGAAGAACCCTCGCTTTTTCCCGCCTAACTCTCTTTGTGGCGGCAAGTCCTTGATCTTGCCTCAGAAGAAGGTGCAGCGAATGATTGCAGGAAAGAAAAGGACCACAGTGGAAAGGTAACTGTGCTTTTCCTTTCAGTGCAGAGAAAAACAAATCAAAGCATTCCCAACAGCGATAATTATACCGAGCATTTACATCACCCTTTCAAGCGTTCAAAGCCATCGTCTTCATTCCCCCTACAGCTCTTAAACAGTTCTGGTAATGTCAGGTAATGTTATCGTCATTGTGTTGCAGGTGGAGTCTTGGGGGGATAATAGCATTTGCTCTGAGGGCTGAGTTTGCAGTTGAGGGCCAAACTGAATGTGATGCACAACACAGGCCTACTGTGGAAAATGACACCTATGTGCCTGCCTCACTTTTACTTTGCCTTCCATTATGTAGAGTAGAATTTTATCTGTGCCCATGTGTCAAGGGCTGCTGGGAAGGGCTGTAGCCAGTGCTTTTTTTCAGCTGGAGTGCACCAGAGCACAGTTCCTACACCTCTAAGGTGGGTGCCATTGTGGGCTGGAGCTTACAGTGGTGCCCCGCAAGACGAATGCCTTGCAAGACGGAAAACTCGCTAGACGAAAGGGTTTTCCGTTTTTTGAGCTGCTTCGCAAGACGAATTTCCCTATGGGCTTGCTTCGCAAGACGAAAACGTCTTGCAAGTTTGTTTCCTTTTTCTTAACACCGTTAATACAGTTGCGACTTGACTTCGAGGAGCAACTCATAGAACGCAGTGTACATAGTAGCCTTTTTTGAGGTTTTTAAAGACTTTGGTGATTTTTGAAGCTTTTCCAAAACTTCTTTTGCAGCCATTTGGTAAGTTAAGCATTTAAAACTTTTTTGGGGGGTTTGGATTTTGGGTTGGGGTGTTTGGAATTCAAGGACTTAGTGTTGGGGAGGGGTTTGCAAGAATCTGGAAGCTTGTGTGTTTTTTTCTGCATTTTTATGATTTTTTGTGACCATTGGGGCACTCTGCTGTTTTTTTAAAAAAATTCTGGATTTGAATTTCTGTGTGCTGGGTGGCTGGGGGAACAGTTGGGGAGGGGTTTGCAAGAATCTGGAAGCTTGTGTTTTTTTTCCTGCATTTTTATGATTTTCTGTGACCATTGGGCCACTCTGCTGTTTTTTTTAAAAAAAATCTGGGTTTGAATTTTGAAATGCTCTTTACAGTATGTGTGACTTTAAAGAGCACTTAATAAACTCTTGTTGTACCAAATTTGGCTTTGTTTGGACTTTTTTTTGACCATAGGAACGCATTAATTGATTTTCAATGCATTCCTATGGGATTTCGTGCTTCGCAAGACGAAAAATTCGCTAGACGAAAAAATTCACGGAACGAATTAATTTCGTCTTGCGAGGCACCACTGTATTGCCTTTGCATACTTCTGAGAAGCCCAAAACAAACATTTCAAGACAAAACTGAAACTGGCCAATGTATGCAAGTCTCCACATTTTCTTTTTTAAAAGATCTATGACTTCAACTAGCTCCTAGCTGCGATGGCTCAAGCTATGGGGTGGAGTCAATTCGTATTTCCTTTTCTTCAATCCGTCTCCATGTCATGGCAGCGGGCTTTAAGGTTTCAAGCCAGGCTTCTACAGTTACATGTGTCTGCATTTATTTCACCTGTACCAGAACCAGGGGTGACCCCCCCTAAACCAACTAAGGAGATAGGTTGCTGTAGTTTTTAACACCTTCGTGGACGGTGAGTACAGCTGTTGTCGAACCAGCATCTGTTCTGGGTGTGATGGGAAGGACTTTGCAGCTCCATGCCTCTCAAAGAAAAGGAATTGGCGCCACCTGCTATTTGCAGGCTGTAATCACTCCCTGGTTTTTCTTATTGTCTCACTTCATTTCAGCGACTCCCAGTCTGTGCCTGTCTTTCTAGCAAACCCACCGGCTGTTGTGTTTTCTTATTATGAAGTTGGGCAGGTTTATGAGGTAAGAGTTAATTCTCTCTCTCTCTCTCTCTCTCTCTCTCTCTCTCTCTCTCTCTCTCTTCCCCCGCCCACCCCCAGTCTCTGTTATTTATAATAATAATAATAATAATTTATTATTTGTACCCGGCCCATTTGGCTGGGCTTCCCCAGCCACTCTGGGCGGCTTCCAAAAAAATATTAAAATCCTCTAATACATCAAACATTAAAAGCTTCCTTTGCCTCTTAAGGCTCTGCATGTAACTCTTCCCACCCTTGTATGTTGGAGCCTCAATAATAAACTTCCATTTTCTATTAAACATTTCATAAAATGTGGAACCTGCAACAAAATGTTGCAGTGTGGAGTTTGGGATTCCAGCCACTCTGTTCTGTTCACCCTTTCCTCCAGGAAACAGTTAGTCCCAGAAACAGTTAGTCAACATTGAGTGGAAACTGAGCACACTTAGTAGTCATGGCGTTGTTGTTTGGTCCTTCCTCCCATAATCTTTTTCTTTCTAAAGTGTGTATGTACTTCTGCAACCTTTGGGTTACCCCACACCTGCTGATACTTTGCATCTTGTGCGGGGGGTGATGCCGTTTTTACCATATCAGGAACATCACTTACAGCCCAAACTCTGGAATAGTGGGAACAATTCTTTGTTGATTGAATAATGCCCAGTTCCACCATGTTTAGGAAAACCTTCAGGGGCAGGTCGTTACAATTACTATTATTTATTCATTTTATTGCCTGGAATAATAATAACATCATTTCCAAAGGCTAGAAATGCCTCACAGGATGTATATATGCTGCCATATTTTTTGACCTTTCTCTCTTTGCAGATGACCATAGAGTTACAGAACATGACTTCAACGTCTCAGTGTCTTAGAATAATTCCTCCAGCTACCGATGCCTTTTCCATTGGGCTGGGTGAGGTTCAGGGATGCAAGTTTACTTGTTGGTTACTTTTCTGCAGAAATTGGCACTTTTAAAATGCCTCCTGATGGTTAGAAATTTGCTTCATTTCCTGAAAGAACAGGAAAACACTTTAACTGAGAATTGCAAATATTGCGTGAGCCATGCTGCTGATCCCCATATTTTAAATTATTCACAGACATAATTTGGCTGTCATTTGGACAAGCTCAAGGCACCCAGGTCCCGCTTTGAGAGGCTCATTATCAGAAATATCAGTTATCCAAGTACAAAGAATTACACCCAAACTTCGCTACAGGAATGGCTAATTCAGATATCCAAACAGCCAGAGTTTGACCACTACTTCCTTACTTGTTTGTGTTTTGCTGGTCGGTTGCAGCAATTTCTGGCAAAAATCATGGAGGAAAGTCAGATAAATCACTTGTTAGTGGGACGTGGGTGGCACTGTGGTTTAAACCACTGAGCCTCTTGGGCTTGCCGATCAGAAGGTCGGCGGTCCGAATCCCCGTGATGGGGTGAGCTCCTGTTGCTCTGTCCCAGCTCCTGCCAACCTAGCAGTTTGAAAGCATGCCAGTGTGAGTAGATAAATAGGTACTGCTCCGGTGGGAAGGTAAACGGCATTTCCATGCGCTCTGGCACTTGTCACAGTCCTCCGTGCGCCAGTAGCGGTTTAGTCATGCTGGCCACATGACCCAGAAAACTAACTGTGGACAAACGCCGGCTGCCTCGGCCTGAAAGCAAGATGAGTGTTGCAGCCCCATAGTCGCCGTTGACTGGACTTAACCGTCCAGGGGTCCTTTACCATTGCCTTTTTAAACCACTTGTTCCTTTGTTTGGTTTTTGCTGAGTGGCTGCAGCAGTTTCAAGCAGAAAGCAGGGAGGGAGGGAGAACAGGTAATTATGAGTGAGAAATGCTCCCATCGGAAATAATGGAAACCACCAGCTCATTATGCAAATGTTTGCCTAGTAAACAATTTCCTGGGAGCGTTCAGAAAGCAGGACCTGCATGTAGGCGCCAAAGCAGTGCTGGTTGCCAAATTCCTATGAAAATCTTACGATGGAAGTGTAATCTTAAAGTTGCAAACCTAGGAGAAAACCTATTGAAATCAGTGGAGCTTTATTCCCAACGAGCATGTGTATAATCAGGCAGTTCAGGAGCTGAGGAGGACCTGGATTGGAATGCTCCAGGGGTGAGGATGATAGAATTAATGACAATTTAAATGGAGAGGCATAGAAATAGGCATTGTGAGTGCAGGAGCACAAGACAGCAATTCAGAGAGGCCAAAGCACTGCGGGTCAAAATGCAATTTGTTCTGGTTTTTTGTTTTAACCTCTGGGTGCATATCACTCCTCTCCTGGTTTCTCATTTGTGGTGAATTTAGACTGGTTGCTCAGTGGGGCAGCAACCTGTCCTCTAGTACTCTCAAAAGTGCCTTTGCACATTGCTGGCACTATCTTATTATCAACAACAACGTGCTCAGGGCAGAATTCTTTTGCAACCTGCTTGCGGCACCAGTTGCATCTGTGATAACGAATTTTTCAAAGGCTGCCCGTGCTCCTTCTCTAGGACACTTTCCAGGCGAAGGAGGACTCGTCGCCCCTGGAATGAGTTGCTACTACGTGGTCCAGTTTATTCCAGAATACCTGTCAGATTACAAGGATTACATACTAGTAGAGTCGCAAACAACCTACCCACTGCTGGTCCCTTTGGAAGGCCGAAGGCCACCTCCCATCTTAACGTGTGAGTTTTCTTTTTTTAAAAAAAGCACTGACTATTTGTGGGGCAAGTATGTGAGCTTCTGGGACGTTCTTAGGATGTCATAGGTCCATCTCGTTCAGCCTCACATTTCTCAGCAGCTGATGCTGTGGAGTGGAAGCTGGAAAACAATGGAATTGGGAGCACAGAAAGGTGTCTTGTGCTGTATCAGACCATTGGTCCTTCTAGCTCCATTCTCGGATGAAGGGTGGTATATAAATTTAATGGAGAAGGAGAAGAAGAAGAAGAAGAATTTCACACCATGCCAACTGCAGAACACAGTGAACCCCCATCCCCAACTACTACCTCTAGACATAATAGAATGTATTGTCCTGGATTGAGAGTGCTTTTTTTTTAAAGCCCCTTTCCTGCTCTTGCTTCCCCCCCTCCCTTTTCTTCTTTTGCTATAGTGCCTCACATTCTGGACTGTGGGCCTTGCCTTGTGGGCGGAGTGAAATTTACAGAATTCCTGTGCGAAAATGAAGGGTCCAGCATTGGGAAGTTCTGCATAATGCCAAAGCATAGCTGGCCACCTCCTCACTTCCGGGTAAGTAAGAAGAGGAAGTCCCGCCCCCACTGCCATGCCCTCAGTCCCATCTGGAACATTAGGTTGCAGCACAGAAAGCGTACAGCCATGCAGTGACCATTTTCTTTTCTTCTATGAAGGCCGTTGCCACTTTAGGTTACGTGGAGCAAGAGCCGTTCGGGATCCGACCTGCCGTTTTTGAGCTAGCTCCAGGCCAGTCTACTCTAATTGAGGTCAGTTGTTGGTGCTCTAGCTCACATTTCAAGCATACACTCAAAATAAATGCACAGTTATTAGGAAATCCGAAGCCAGATTCAGTGGGTGGTTCATTCATTTGAGAAAAAAAGAAAGCAGGGGTGGCCACATAATGCCCTCCAGATGTTGCTGGACTCCAGCCCCTGTTGTTTTCTTCCCTCTCGTGACCTTTTCTGTGGTGGCCCCCAAATACTGGCGCTCCCTTCTCTATGACAGATTCCCAGCCCCAGCATTGGGGATGATCAGAAAACACACAAAGGCAGACTTCAGACTTGGGATTCTGCAATTATTCCTTGATTTCTGCATGTGATTTTATCTGTGATTGCTGTTTTAATTGTTTATGATCTGCTGTGTTTTATAGTTTTTACTGTGCTGTAACCTGCCCTGGGATCTTTAGCGATGGGCTGGTAACAAATATGCCAACTAAATAAATCATTCTTTCCCATGGGCCTTGCTTGCTGGGCCTAATAACTGCATCCCTCTCCTGAACAGCCCCACATGGACTACTACTGATACATAAGATTGGGTTGTTGTGACACTGAGGACAGATTTAGAATGATATGGCGATCAGAGTCAGTGTTTTGCTTGTGATGCGAATCTATCTTCTCCACTGAGCTTGAAGACAGGTGTAACATTAAAAAGAGGTGTTTGTTGCCGCTTGTTCCTGTATACAGTGGTACCTTGGTTCTTGAACTTAAGCCGTTTCGGGAATCCGTTCAACTCCCGAAACGGTTCAAAAACCAAGGTGCGGCTTCCGATTGGCTGCAGGAGCTTCCTGCACTCAGTCGGCAGCTGCAGAAGCCGCGTCGGATGTTCGGCTTCCAAAAAACGTTCGCAAACTGGAACACTCAATTCCGGGTTTGCAGCATTCAAGAGCCAATTTGTTCGGGAGTCAAGCCGTTCGAGTACCAAGGTACCACTGTATTTTGTTCTCTGTGGATTGCTGGACTGTGTTTGAACTGTTTTAGGTTTGAGATCTTTTGGAGAATTATCGGCAGTCCCCTCATTGTGCAATGCTTCCCAAGATTCTTTTGGAAGGCTGAAACTTAGCACAACATTCATGTCCATTTGTAGTGTAGCCTGCGGGAGCATTGTTCTTTTCATGATGCAGAAACTTCTCTTACAGGTTGTGTTCATGCCCACTGTGCCCGAAGTGGTGTCAGTGAAGTATATCCTCATTTGCGACAATTGCCAAATCAACGACCTTACTGTGACAGGTTTGCCACTATCATCTTCGCGTCTTTAGCATTCAAATGAAAACGAGTTTAGTGCCAGGATTTGGGGAACGTGCAGGCAAGCTCTCATCAGCAGGACCTCTGAACTAGGGATGGGGGTCAAATTCAATCCAGTGTTTAGGTACAGCTGGATCTACCTAATTCACGCTGCCTGAAATCGTGCCCCAACTTGAAACGAAACCATCCTTTTCAAAACCACACTTTTCTCTGTATTTTGCAGTGTGGTTCTCCAACCAAGTAGTGTGTACAAAAAAACAACAATGTATACTGACGTTAAGTGTGTGTGGAAATACATATAATCAGTGAAAGCAATGCATTATATTGGGTGAAATTGCATAGAAAAATGTGTGTTGGGAGATAGTGAAACTAAAGCACTGGTGATTTTTCACTAGGACTTTTAAAAAAATAAAATATCACAAACTGAAGTGGGAAAGTGAAGAACTGAGCAAGAGAAATGAAAATTGACAGATTTGCCCATCTCTAATGGTCCTCTTGGAGGGTCCTCTTAATTCACAGTGGTTGGAGGGCAGTTGTGCCGTCTGTTGTCAGCTTAGATGACACCTGAATGCAAATCAAGCCTCCTGGAAAATCCAGTATCTCCATGGCATAGCACGTGCTACGAATGCAGTTTAGCATTTGCTGTTGCCAACAAGATTCTCAGGTGGTAGCTCTGGCAAAAGACCTTGATCTGTCATGACTCTGGAGACAGGCACCACTTATTCGGGGATGAGGTTGGGGTTTCGAGGTAGGGCAGGAAATGGCCCTCCTAGCCATCCCCAGATGTGCATACAGACCCAGAGCTATTGGTGGACAGGTAGCCTGTTGCACAGCGCCTCTCGGGCCCAAGGAAGTTGTCTTGCTGTCCTCTGAGGGTCCTAGCTTTGATGCCCTGTTGGAATCGCAACCTTCTCTGTTCCATCGGAACCAACAGCTGCCAAAGCAGGCTGGGTCCCTGTTAAATCAGGAGATTAGTGAGCTAACAGCTGAGATAAAAGGTCAAGGGACCCCTGACCATTTGGTCCAGTCGTGACCGACTCTGGGGTTGTGGCTCTCATCTCATTTTATTGGCCGAGGGAGCCAGCGTACAGCTTCTGGGTCATGTGGCCAGCATGACTAAGCAGCGCACGGAAACGCCATTTACCTTCCCGCCGGAGCAGTACCTATTTATCTACTTGCACTTTGACGTGCTTTCGAACTGCTAGGTTGGCAGGAGCAGGGACCGAGCAACGGGAGCTCACCTCCCGTCACGGGGATTTGAACCACCAACCTTCTGATCAGCAAGTCCTAGGCTCTGTGGTTTAACCCATAGCACCACCTGCGTCCCTACAGCTGAGATACGTGTGGCCCAATCTGAGGATTCCTGCTCCTGAAACGGCTGTGAACTCCGCTGTTGGTGTCCATTGAAATCTTGCCTCACCTCCATATGGCGAGCCAGTTCGTTTATTTCTTCTAGAGCTGGAAGGGGCCCCGAGGATCCTCTAGTCCAGTGGTTCTCAACCTGTGGGTCCCCAGATGTTGTTGGACTACAACTCCCATCATCCCTGACCACTGGTCATGCTGGCTAGGAATGATGGGAGTTGGAGTCCAACAACATCCGGGGACCCACAGGTTGAGAACCACTGCTCTAGTCCAGCCCCCTGCAATGCAGGAATATGCAGCTTCCCCATATGGGGATTGAACCTGCAGCCTTGGTGGTGTCAGCACCATGCTCTAAGCGACAGAGCTGTTCCATCTTTCTGCCCAAGGTGGTATGCATAGTTCTCCTCTCCATTTCATCCTCACAACAACCTTGTGAGATAGATGAGTCTAAGAGACAGTGACTGGCCCGGGTCACCCAGTGAGCTTCGTGGCCAAGTAGGCATTCGAACCCTGGTCTCCTAGGGCCCTGGTGTGATGCTCTAGCTGCTACCCCACAGTAGCTTTCAAAACAGATCATGTTCTGAGACTTTGGAGAGCAGCTGCCAACTAGGGTGGTATGGGGAAAATCTATGACTTTGCAGATGTTGCTGGACTACAACTCCCATCAACCCTGATTATTTGGCTTGGGCTGGAGTCCAGCCACATCTGGAGAGCCACAGGCCCCTTCTCTCTGGGAGAAACGGTACTGCCAGTTTCCTTTGGTCTGATGGGGGTCATGTGTTATGCCCATAATGCAACTGGGTAGTCGCATTGGAAGGGCATAAGCTCAGTCATGTGCATTTGCCGCAGGATGTTTGCGTTCACTTTTGCTTCCAGGACTCGGGCAGCTGATAGCTCTGAAGCTTTTGTCTGTTACTGGAGGAGAAAGCAGCCCTATGCCCGGCGAGCTTGTTGATGTGACAGCGCAACACCTTGTGCGCTTTGGTTCTTTGAATCCCAAATCTAAGGCAGAGAAAACTCTGGTTCTAAGAAATCTGACGTATGTATGATGCTAAAACTATGGGGGGGGGGGGATTTTTCTGGGCAGAAGCCAGTGGCCTTTGCACTACGCTTTAACGACAAGTTTCTTAAAGGTTTAGTTCACCTGCCATAGGGTTAGCTGCTGGTGGATGACACATTGTGCTCTTACGTTCCATCTTGTCCCTCACTCCTTGTGCTCCAACTGTGTCCCTGACTTCCAGGTTTGAAGAAGCAACAGTTTGTTGTAACCTCTGAATTGGGTAAACTGTGGTTTTGAAAAACCATAGTTTACCTCCAAACGCACACTGAGGGAGAAAATCACATGATTCGGGATTCTCATTCTGGTTTGAAGGCAAATTATGGTTTGTGAAAACTAGAAAATTAGGATGGGGAGAGGAGTGGGGGGGGGAGAACATGGAATGACTGAGGTACAATTTCTGGTGCCAAACTGCTGTTAAAATAGACAATACGTGGGAGCTGAGCCATTTCTCTTGGACCAGCTGCTCTGGTTCTAGATCCTCAAGGTGGGGGTGGGGACTAGCAAAGGCAAATACTTAAGTCCCTTATTTGGGGGGGGGGGCTAATTAAAAGGTTCCCTAAAAATGTAATTTTCCTAAATGTTTAGCCCAAAACTGCAGGATTGAATGCCTTCTTTTTTCCTTCTCTTTGCTCAGCCACGTGGATTTCCCCTTTTTCTGGCAGATAATGAAGCCCAATCTGCAGGCATCAATGTTGGAAGGAAAAGCGGACCTGACAAAGATAAAGTACAACTTGGAGACGGAGTCCGCTTTCTCTGTGACTCCTGCCATGGGGATTCTGCACCCCCATAGCAATCACTCGTTTACTCTCTCTTACCATCCAAAGGAGGTACAGCCTTGCTTGTACTTGGTTGATTCAATATTTGCCATGTATACTGTGCAACTTGTTGGATAAAAGTTTAACCAGCGGCTACTAAAGGGTCTGAATGAAACTCAAAAGCAAATGATTTTATTTCTTTCCATGCTAAAAGTCATTCTTAGATTACATTATGTATGTGCTCAGTAAAGGTAAAGGTACCCCTGACCATTAGGTCCAGTCGCGGACAACTCTGGGGTTGCGAGCTCATCTCACTCTATAGGCCGAGGGAGCCGGTGTTTGTCTGCGGACAGCTTCCGGGTCATGTGGCCAGCATGACTAAGCCGCTTCTGGCGAACCAGAGCAGCGCATGGAAACACCGTTTACCTTCCCACCGGAGTGGTACCTATTTATCTACTTGCACTTTGACGTGCTTTCGAACTGCTAGGTGGGCAGGAGCTGGGACCGAGCAATGGGAGCTCACTCCGTCGCAGGGATTTGAACCACTGACCTTCTGGTCATCAAGCCCTAGGCTCTGTGGTTTAGACCACAGCACCACCCGCGTCCCCTATGTGCTCTGTAGGCTGGTATAAATCAGGCATGGCTAACTACTACTTCTACTACTACTACTTCCAAACTTCATTGAAAATTTACCTTCCAAACTTGTTACCTGCCAAGCCAAGCTCTCTCTACCCATTTGCTGTGGCCAGACACATTCTTGGCACCAGTTTTGGTGTGAGACAGTTAGCAAAACCAAGAAATTCCTTGCGTTCCTGGTGGGCTTCCACACCTGGCTACTGAGCTGAGATTGGCTTGTGTGAGTCTGGGGTGGCTGTTTGGGGCCCAAGCCCACCTTCAGCCTTGACTTGGGGGCACATGCCAGGGTGGGTGTGGCTGCTTCCAGCTCTATGGCGAGAGAAGACTTGGTGCAAAATGGCTCTCAGTCTTACCTGAAGCCTCAGCTGTTTAAACTACAAGAGGCTTTGATCTCTTGCAGCCCAGAGGCAAATGCAGTTAACGTAAGCCATAGATTATTTGGGGAGTTATTTTGATGTACATTAGTTGATTGCCGTTCTGGGTTTTTGTTCTCCTTGCAGCCAAAGTCGTATCACAGCGTGCTTCAGATTGTGCTGGAAGATATCCCAGAGCTACCTGAGTAAGTGATGCGTCAGGGGCACATGAAAATGTTCTTAAATTGTGCCAGAGATGGTTGGCATTCTTGTTACTGTGTTGGTCCAAGAGATGAATTTATTGTCCTAATGGCACCTTCCTCCTTTGTCTGATTTAGCACCTTATTGCTGAACTGTGTGCACGCTGCCACACAAGCACAAGCATGGATGCGCATGTGTTGCATTTGTTTCCCACTCAACCCTGGTCCCACCCCATCCCCCACCATGGCCTAATAGCAGAACCAAAGGTGATCACACATCATCTGCAGCTCAACTTCCCTGGTCTCATGACGACTTTAGCCCTTTAGCTGTGCTTAATTTCAATGGATTGTGCTGGGAGTGCCAGGCACCTCACAGGTCCTTTGCATTCATGGCAAAAGGGGTGAGGCAGGTTTACTTCCTGACAGGGTGGATTTGGTATAAATCAAATGGATTTAAATCACTAGTCAGTAAGACTTGATTTAAATCATTTTGTTTTTACAGAAAGACTCATTCATGCTTGTATAATCTTAATATTTACAACCAGATGAAGGTTTCATTTTTGGAATAATAAATTTTCAGAGTAGTTTTTTTACAGTTATATCAAAAATTGCTGATTTGGTTATACTACTACAAATACATAGACAGATAATTATGAAATTATTGTGAGGTTTAATTTATTTGGACAGCTTTTCTACTGTACTTTATTGGAAGGTGAAAAATAATCATTTCCTTAATCATTTATTTAACTAAAACAATAACATTATAGCATATGTATCCATGTTTGTTAACTAATGTGGTTAAACAATTAAAAAAAAAACTTAGACTGAGTTTTAGCACACATGAAAAACTTAACAGATCCTTATTTCCAGATGAATAGCCTTTGGACTATAATGTAATTTAAATAGAAAAATATCTTTAGAAAGATTTTTCCTCCAAATGCATTTTATTTTAAAAATCCAATTTAAATTTTAAAAATCCAATTAAATAAAAAAATCTGATTTAAATTTTAAAAATCCAATTTTTTATTTAAAAAAAAATCATTGATTTTTATCCACCCTGCTTCCTGAATCCCGTTCCTCTGCATGTTTTGTCCGTCTCTATCCCATCACATTCAGAGGGGTTTTCTCCCAAGCGAGGGGGCAAAGCATAAGAAACAGAGAGGCGTAGACCTGAATGTGCCAAGAGAAGGAAGAGCAGTCTTTTTTCCCCTATGCTGGGATGGGAATCACATCCTTTATGCCATTCTAAATATCCACAACAGCAGCAATTCTAACGCCGTCCCTCATGCAGCCCTCAAAAACGGGAGCAGTACGAAAGCGGAGAAAGGCGTCAAGAAGACGTGATTGCTTTGGAAATAGACGTCAAAGGCGATACGGAACCCTTCCAGCTCCTTTTGGAGCCCTATGCCATGATCATCCCAGGAGAAAACTACATTGGTGTAAATGTTAGGAGAACATTTAGCGTAAGTCTACTTTTACTTCAGCCAGTCTATGTATGCATTGATCGATTGCCAAAAAGTATTTCTGTATCACTGTGTATCAATAGTGTGGTGTACAGTGCAAGAACATAAAACACCACTCACAAAATAAAAATGCATTTAATCCTTAAAATGACAGGCTAATGAAAAATATATAACCGGCTGCAAAGTCCTGTTGGCATAGATAAGGTCAAGGACAAGAGACACCTGCCAAATCTCTGCTTGGAGTGTGTCCTGTCAGGTGGAGGACCAGTGACACGAAATACCCAATTCTGAGTTGAGGCAGTCAGGCCTCTGTAACCTGGAAGGCAGCAAACAGCCCTCCTGGTTGGTTGTGCTGCTTAGAGGCCGTGTCTGTTCTGTGCGCTTGGAGGCCTCCTATACAAGTGTGAAATCTATTTCTTTTGTAGTCTGGAAGAAGCCCCAGTGCCTGGGAAGGAAGCCTGGTGCTTGTCCATAGTCTTCTGTGTCTTCCTTCACCTTCACACATGTCAGAAAATAATTCTAAACTCTGCAAATTGAACAACGCAAGCAGATTAAATTGCTCCCGTGCAGAGCTAGGCTTTGGCTTTATATTTCTAGGTGTAAGAACCCACTTGTATGTTATCGTGGGTAGGATCACCGCCCCTTACACCCTGTATATAAGAAAAATGTATTACTTTTTCTTACCCCTTTAATCTCCACTACCACCATTCAGTTCTAAATAGTCTCATATTCATATATTAATACTAATGAAGTATTAATCTGCGGGTCTGTGTTTCGTATCTACCTGGCGCACCTGCCGTGGGTTACTTCAGAAGTCTGAAAATGGTGATTTGGTCATATAACGGCATTGATTGTCTGTTCATTTATAAATCTCCAGATGTACAATAACAGCAAATCGTCTGTCAGGTTTACATGGGAGAAAATAAGTGATTGCGACATAGTTGAAGTTGAACCTTATTCCGGAAAATTAGGTAACTCTTTTTCTGTCCGTTGCATCTGTGTTGCGCACACTGCATTAATCTGGGCAGAGGGGCTTCCTGGCGAGAAAGGGGGAGCAACTTCTCTCCCAACCCTACCCCAGTCCTCCAGCCTGGCCCTGTGCTGTGCTGAGAACCTGGACAGACACAGCTGGGCCACTCAAACCCCACCCATCTCACCTGTCCAGGTCTCAGGAGTATGCACATGGGCATATCTCCCCATCCATGACCAAATCATGAATGAGTGTTCTTTAATTGTGGACTGGCCTGGCATTAAAAAGCAGCAGCACCAGGCTAGAGGGCTTGTTGCCAGGGCTTCTTACATATCATTGGGTATGTTCTTGATACTTGCTAGGCCCATCATAAGACACAGGAGAACGGGGTGGGGAGGAAAGATTATACAGTGGTACCTCTGCATGCGAACGGGATCCGTTCCGGAGCCCCGTTCGCATCCTGAGCAGAATGCAACCCACGTCTGCGCGGGTCACGACTGACTGCTTCTGCGCATGACGTCATTTTGAGCATCTGCACATGCGCAAGCGGCAGAACCCGGAAGTAACCCGGAATGCAACCTGAAAACGCTCACCCTGAAGCGACTTTAACCCAAGGTATGACTGTGCACAAGTGCATATGCCACTATCACGAGAAGGCCATGATATGTGTTTTGGGTAATGACGTTGGGTTTGGGAAACCATTAGGCTTTGAAAAAAACAACACCTATGCTCATTCCCCCCCCCCCCCCCGATGGAAGTAACAGATTTGTCTTCTCTAGGGGTAAATGAATTCCAAGAGTTTGAGTTCACCATTACCGGAGGGAAACCTGGGCATTCCTGCCATGATCTGCAGTGCAAAATCACTCACTCCAAAGAGCCCGTGGTATTGCACGTGGAAGCCGACTTTAAGGTGGGAATATCTGAGCCTACGAAGCTGCCTTATTGTCTTGGCCCTTGGGGTGAGTGGAGCCATGTGCTTTGTGCCGGAGGGATGCCCCCCTCCCCACACAGCGCTTGCGGCCTTCCATTGGACTCAGCTGCCCCCCAGCAGAGAGTTCCACAGTCCCCACCCCAGTGTTTCACTCAGTGCTGTTGTGTTAGTCAATTTGAGCATGCATAACCTTGTCTTTTGGATGCTTTTCACTGAGACTTCTGTGGTGGTAGCTGACCTGTTTTATGTGGTTCGCTTTTCTCAGGGACCTGTTCTTTCCATTGACGTCCCATCCTTTGACCTGGGCTTGCTTAAACTGGGAGAAAAAGTGCGGTTCACGTTTCAGATAGAAAATCTAAGTCAGCTGCCAGGGAAGTGGAAAATGCAGGAAAGCCCAGCTTGCTTAACTGAAAGAAATGAAGAGGTGTGTTGCTCTGAGATCAGAATTTGGCCATTTCCCTTCCTGTGCCTTGTCCGAAGGCAGGGCATTGAATGGAAGACTTTTAATGCCCAGACCTATGTTCATGGAATTACATTGGCTCTTGGGTTTCCCCCCTGCAGACCTCTCCGTTCAAATTTCAGCCACGTAGTGGAGAATTGTATCCTCTTGGCAAGTGCAAGGTCTCTGTTTTGTTTACATCATACATGTGTCAACGTCTTCAGACCGTGTTAGAGATGGAGGTGGAAAATGGAGTTGGAAGGTGAGGACATGAAATGGGTTAGAGACTATTCTGGTAATAATGAGGTCTCTTCTCAGTCTCCCAGAGGGCATTTCAAGAGAACATTTCCATCACTGCCGCAGAAAGGGTCCTATAGTGTTGGCCATGTGGCAGTTGGTCATGTGGCGCCAGGCAGAAACCGTCCTATTTACCCAGGCCTTTGGCCATTAAATAATGTATGGTTTGTTAAAGCTGAGGGGGATGGGACTGTTATTATGATTATTTTATTATTATGCTGTCTGTTATGCTTTTATTTTGTTTTTATTATTGTGCTCCTTAAACTGTGTTCTTAATGTTATGCACTGCCCTGGGATCTTTTGATAAAGGGAGATACATGAATTGAAATCATCATCATCATCGGAGTATGGGTGGCCCAGAGGGAGGGGCTGCCCTGTCTCCCCTCTCCCCCAGACCAGCCCTGTCACATAGCAAGGTGCCTGCTGTTTTGCAGTAGAATCAGCAGGGTTGCTGCTCCTTTTAGAACTGGGCAGTCCAACTTTTCATCCCGAGTGGGCCACAAGAGTACTTCGCTTGATACAGACCCCGCAGACTGCACATTGCTTCGTTGTGCAGGGGTGTGGGGGTTTAGGTCAGAATTGGAGGGCACCCCAGCCTTCATGCTGCCTTCCAAAAGCCAGATAAGCAAGGTACCAGGCTTTGGGAAGGAGGCCTGAGGCTCTGGCAGGGTCCTAGATCCCTCCCAAAGCTTGCTAAGTGCTAACTAGGCTTTGGGAAGGATGTTGGAGGGCTCTAGGACCTTGTCAGAGCCCTCGTGCCTCCTTCCCAAAGCCCAGCACCTTGCTTACCTGGCTCTGATAAGGCAGTGCAAGGGCTGCAGGGCATCAGATGTTGTCATGGACCGCCCAAAAAGACCTTGAGGGCCACATGTGGTCATTGGGACATGTGTTGGACCCGTTGAGAAAAATACTTATTGTAGTGGAGAACCTCACCCCCTCTCCCCTGTATCAAAAGGAGTTAGGAACAGGAAAGGTTGTCTGTAGAGGGGCTCCTGTACCTTTGGAACAATGGTGCCCAGGCTGCCATCATTGCAGCCTTGGCAATCTTAAAAGGACACTTACAGCAGAGAGGAGACTGAATTTCACATGCTAATTCAAACCGCCCTGCTATGGAAGATAGGCATTTGTTCACTACCTGCTGCTGGAGCTCATATACTTTTTTCTGTTTTCAGTCACATCCGTGTTTTTGTGGAAGTCCAGACTCCCCACGTCTGCCTGCTGTCGAGTCATTTGCATTTTGACCTCTCAGTTGGAATCCCCGCGGAAGCAACCGTTCATCTTTTTAACCAGACGCTGCTCCCGTCGCGCTTCCAGTGGGGCGAGGTCAGTGGTGCTCCTACTCCTGACTAGTCAGAAGAGCGTCCAGCTGCCTCCTGTTAACTGACCAGCCTTCCTGATTTGTCCGACAGCTCCTTGGAAGCCAAGCTTCTTCCTGCGAGCTCAGCATCTCTCCGGAAAGTGGCACTTTGGGTCCCAACGAAACGAAGGAATTGCGTGTGGTGATAACTACGAATGTTAAGGTTAGGGTTTTTGTTTTAGAAGTATTTGGCTTTCAAAATGCAGAATAACATTGCGGTTGCTGATTCATTTGTTCGTAGACAACCCTCTTGTCTATGACCCCCAAAATGGGGTGGGATGCTGATGTTGATGGCCTCTGGGACCATCACTGTGGTGTAGCGGGTAGAGTGCTGGACTAGGACTAGGGAGACCAGGGTTCAAATCCTCACTTGGCCACAAAGCTCACCAATCACTGCCTCTCTGCCTAACCTACCTCAAAGGGTTCTTGTGAGGAGGAAATGGATAGGAGGAAAGCCAGAAAGGGGGTTATTGTTTTGTTTTTGTTTTAACTATTTTGTGCTTTTATCCTATATTTTTACCCTGAGATATTCAGATAAAGGACGGTGTATGTATTTTAAAAATAATAATAATGATAGTAATGATAGTAGTAGTAATAATAATAATAATAATTAATAATAATTGCACCACACCAACTTTGCCTCCCCCTCCACGCAACCACCTGCAGGGGAGCAATGATGCAGTCAAAGAAATAAGAGCTCCTTCTTTCCCACAACTGATTTTATCTGCTGCTTCTGTATTTTAACTGCTGTCCTATTATTATTTTTTGCTATTGTTGATTGTTCAAATAATATTCATTGGATTTTTACTGTGTGCATTTGAACAATTAAAAGCTCTGCAGATGCCATGGTGGGGAGAGGTAGATAAAAGTGTGTTGAATAATAGTCGCCCCAATCTCAAAACGGTGCAAGATTCCAGGCACTCACTCATCTTTCCTTTTGGGGATGGTGCACAGTGGAGGCTGTGGTGTCTCTATGGTATATGGTTTATTTACACACATATACAACCTGAGCCTTTGACAGAGGGGTTCACAGCATCAGCACCCCAAAAGGCCCTTGTTTCTCCCATAGCAGTAGCCTTGGATTCAGACAGATGTCAAACCTTGCCCTGCCTCTCTCTCTTCTCCCACCTTGCTGCTTTTTCCTCTGGCTCACGTCACTGCCACTTTCTGCTCTCAACTCTGGCTCTGTCTTTCTAACGATCCATGAGTTGAGGGAAGGTCCTCTTCCATTTCCCACGTCCCACAGAGTCCCTTCCTTCGTTCTCCTTACACTTCACCAGGAGGCTAGCCTGGCTATTCCAGGAATTAGAGACTTGGTTAGATTTTAAGACTTGCTGGACACATGGATTAGAAGGGCCTGGCACACAGGTTAACATCCCAGACTCATAACAGTAGCCAAATAAACTACGATTCATTTTCTTTTCTATGGCAAAATTGGTTTTGGTAAAACCTTTCTCCCTTTTTCTTCTTCTTTCATTGCATTCCAATATGTCTGTCATATTAAATGGGTGTGTCTTTTTGCTTCTGACTTGGAAGTGTTCCCTCCAGATTTAGTCCTCCTGATGACATTTGCTCTCTGACCTGCTGTTGATGATTCTTACACGAAGGTCTAATTCTTTTTCTGCCAGGAGAAACTGAGTGACCTTGCCCTGTGCTGTAGCATCGAAGACATGTTGGAACCCCTATTTCTGGCAATTTCTGGTGAAGTTAAGGGGCTCAGAATCACCTACTCCATACCTTCTGACAGGTGAAGGAAACTTACAGTTAATAGCTTAGTAAAATATAGCTATTAATTACTAGTGGCTCAAAATGACGCTTTCTTCGGATTATATTAGCTAGGGTATAAAGAAGCATTTTACTTGTATTTCCACTAAACTGTTCATGGAAGCCCAATATAATCACTCGTTTTCACATTCATCTTTCTTTTGACAACCGTTATGTCTCTGAAAGCGTCTCGCTGGCAAACGAGGGAGTCCATTTAGCGTCTGTTGCTGTTTCTCTGCAGTGTTGAGGAGCAAAATTCGGAATCTTCGCAAGATCTGATGCTAGACTTCGGCTCGGAAGTGGCATTGAAAAGTGTGATAAAACACCAGCTAATAATTACCAATCACTCTGAGTTAGCTGCTCTGTTCTCCGTAGGGGTTGAGTATTTCAGCCAACCAGGCCCAGTTCCCTCAGATGAACAGGGACAAGATGGGTAAGTCTTAGATCATATGTGTGAGAGTCTGTTTGTGGAGGGTTGTTTTTTAATGGAGAAATATTTTCTGTTGTAAGTGTAAGCCTCCTTTTCTTCCATTTCGCCATGATTAGCAATGAGAAGAAATAATATTTACTAATAGGAGCTTCAAGTCCCTGTTACTTACTTTGGGGGCATCTCTGTTGTGGTGGTGGAAGCTCCCTAGATATGCTGAAATACACGTTTGTAAATTAAAAGAAAAAGATTTGTTTTAAAGAAAAAAAACAAAAAGTCCTGAGATCAACCTGTGAGCTTGCAGGACATGCAAAATATTGACTTGTCAGTTGAGCAAAAACAAAAAGGAAAGGGAACTGTAGGTAGCAGTGGACAGAGGCAATAGGCTTCATAAA
Source organism: Podarcis filfolensis (assembly GCF_964270895.1). NCBI lineage: Eukaryota > Metazoa > Chordata > Lepidosauria > Squamata > Lacertidae > Podarcis > Podarcis filfolensis. Next base: position 50,258,821 of record NC_139614.1, on the reverse strand, counting down.
ACCCCTAACATCTTATTTCAAGAGGAAGCAAAGAAAAAGGAAGTCTTTTCTCTTTCCCTCAGTCTAGGACCCTACCTTTTACTGTATACCCACAAAATGCTCAGCTTCCTAAGTCCTCTAGAAAGAAGCTTGGGGAATTGCCCCATCCAGCTCCCAGAGTGGCTTCTCTATCCCACAAAGGCCACCACAGAGGCAGAACCACCTTGCCTTGCTGCAGGGTGGGAAGAAACAGGAATGGCCTTTGCTGAACAAACAAGTTGTCTTTTGCATTCTATTGTACCCTTTTAGATCAGTGCTTATTGTTGTAACAATCCTACGTAAACAGTTTTATGAAATCCTCCTGAATAGGAGCACTGTAAATAAGGTTTTTTTAAAAAAAGGTAAAGGACCCCTGGATGGTTAAGTCCAATCAAAGGCGACTATGGGGTTGCGGCGCTCATCTTGCTTTCAGGCCGAGGGAGCCGGCTTTTGTCCACAGACAGCTTTCTGGGTCATGTGGCCAGCATGACTAAACCACTACTGGCGCAACGGGACACCATGACGGAAACCAGAGTGCACGGAAACGCCGTTTACCTTTCCGCTGCAGTGGTACCTATTTATCTACTTGCACTGGTGTGCTTTCGAACTGCTAGGATGGCAGGAGCTATGACAGAGCAATGGGAGCTCACCCCGTTGTGCGGATTCGAACCGCCTACCTTCTGATCGGCAAGCCCAAGAGGCTCAGTGGTTTAGACCACAGCGCCACCCGCATCCCTGCTGTAAATAAATAGCACAGCAGGGGAAAGCTTCTGTATCCTTTCCTCCTAAATCAACACCTGCAATCTGATAAGTGCCACAAAAGCTCCTGTTAAGAGCACAGAATTGGAGATCCACTGCAACATTTTGTTGCAGGCCTTACTCGTTTTCCTCATTAGGAAACCATGAGCTGACAACTTGTAATAACCTGCAGTTTTATAAGAGTATATATTTAAAGAAGATGAGTAAATTACGGTAAGTTAATTTGGATATGCAGAAGGTATTAAAAACAAACTTAAGGAACCTCAGAAAGAGGGGGAAGCAAGTCAAGTTTTGAAATGTCAGAATGATTGTAAAATTAGTGAAATGTACAAACTTGAGAAGTATATATATATATATATATATATATATATATATATCACTGACTGCAACCCTCCACTGGGATTGAAAATGCAAACAAAGAAAGAACTGGGAGTGTACTCTCTTGTGTGCTCCTGGTTTTTTCCATTGCAATTAGGTTACCCAACACCATGTTAAAGTTGGAAGGTATCCTGAGGGTCATCTAGTCCAACCCTCTGCAACGCAATGGGTGGCTACACTCACCTGCCATAGTGACCTAGCAGGGTGGGGTGCTATAGCCTGCTGGTTGGAGCTTGCTCTCCATCCCCATCACATAATCTAGATGTGGTATGGCTCACTTAATCCGGCCGCCTCCCCATGTGAGGAAAGCTGATATTGGAAGGAAAGCTGATATGATACCCCTTTTAAAGATGGGTAGCTAAGTCTGAAGGGACGCAGGTGGCGCTGTGGGTTAAACCGCAGAGCCTAGGACTTGCCAATCAGAAGGTCGGCGGTTCAAATCCCCGTGACGGGGTGAGCTCCCGTTGCTCAGTCCCTGCTCCTGCCCACCTAGCAGTTCAAAAGCATGTCAAAGTGCAAGTAGATAAATGGGTACCGCTCCGGCGGGAAGGTAAACGGCGTTTTTGTGTGCTGCTCTGGTTCGCCAGAAGCGGCTTACTCATGTTGGCCACATGACCCAGAAGCTGTACGCTCCCTCGGCCAATAAAGCAAGATGAGCGCCGCAACCCCAGAGTCGGCCACGACTGGACCTAATGGTCAGGGGGTCCCTTTACCTTTTGCTAAGTCTGAACGATAATAATTTTCAGTAGTAAATATTGATTCACCCGGCTGGCCTCAGGCAAGTGGCTAACACAGCTGTGCTGGTTGGGGCGAGCTCTGGAGGGCACCGAGCTCTTGAGAACTTAAAGCATGACATCTTAAGAAATCCCTGCACCCTTCAGAGTTCTCACTGAGACGTCTTTTTCCAAGCTCCTCCAAAGCTGTTGTGGAAACGACAAGGCGAATAACGAGGCAGGCTGCAAAGAGGAAACAATCAGGTAGGCAGAGTCTGCCATTGCTATATTTTCAGATGCATTGTGGGTAAGTGGCAGGGGTAGGGCAATGGAGGGATAAATTGAAAAAAGTGCCGCTGGATGTGATCCGGCAAGAGGCTCTCCTGTTCCAGTCCCATTGCCTTGCTGTCAAACTGTTCATCTGCTCTGGTCTTACAGCCTTCAGAGCTGCCATGCTATCTCACGGAAAGGGAGCAACTTTCCACGTACACCCCTCTGAGGGGATCCTGAAGGCCTTCGAGGAGCTTGTGGTCAATATAACGGCTTATAACAACATGTGGGGGCAATACCAGGACACCCTCATCTGTAAGGTGCGTGGTCCAGGGGTTGCAGCTCTGACCTGGAGGTTGGGAAGACTGAGAAGAACTGAGAGTTCAGCTTCATTAAGCAGAGTGGGGCTTGCTTTCGAGTAAGCATGCATAGGAATGCGCCCCCCACTTAATAATAATAAATAATAATAAACTTTTATTTGTATCCCGCCCTCCCTGGCCAAAACTGGGCTCAGAGCGGCGAACATCAAATATATAACATTGGTATAAAATCAAACAATAATTAAATTACCTCCTAAAAACAAGTCAGGATCAAATTAAAATCTAATTAGATGGCTTTCCGCAGGATCGGAGTTGGGAACAGTAAATGCTCATCAGGCCCAACTGTTTACACTTTTCTTCTATGGGCCTCTGAGAATGCTGGGAGGCCTCTTTCATACTAGTTCTTATACAAAAGGAGAAGGGGAGTCAGGCTGAGCCCTGACCTGGCAGAACAACTCCATCTTGTAGGCCCTGCGGAAAGATGTCAAATCCTGCAGGACCCTGATCTCTTGTGGCAGAGTGTTCCACCTAATAGAGGATGAGCCCCCCACTGTATTAAGGGAAGCTTAACTTCCAAGGAAATGGGTGTATGAGTCACTGATGGGTGGCATAGTTCGCACCCAAGGAATTTGGAGCTCAGAGTGACGGCCACTTTGTGGTTTGCTTGGGCTTTGTCTGGATATGGGAAGAGGGACTGTATACTGAGCCGTGTTCACAAGGTTGTGACAAGTGGCAGACCAGCCGTGCCGCATCTGAAGGTGTGCACGTTCCCTTCAGCGCAGTCAGTTATCTGCAAGAAGCAAGTGTTTTCTTGCTTGTAAAAGAAAAGAATGCCTGTGAATCATTTGTCTCCCATGAGGCCTCAGGATTTAGCAGCTGGGTTCCATTGCTTACATGCAAAATATTTATTTCTCTGTACAGGTGGGGGAATCGGAGCCGATGTTGATCCCCATCCAAATGACTGTGAAGGGCTGCCCAATCTTCTTGCAGATGACAGGACCCAGCCATCCAATGCCAACGCCTGTAATCAGGTATAATAATAGTAATAATATATTACTTACACTCTACCCATCTAACTGGGTTGCCCCAGCCCCTCTAGAAGGCTTCCAACATAATATAAAAACACATCAGACGTTAAAAACTTCCCAATACAGGGCTGCCTTCAGATGTCTTCAGAAAGTCAAGCAGTTGTTTATCTGTTTGACATCTGGTGGAAGGGGATTCCACAGGGTGGGTACCACTACCAAGAAGGCTCTCTGCCTGATAAAAACGTACCTGCTCTTCACAAGGCAGTTGAGGCTGTGTCTGCTTCAGGATGGGCAAAACCCTGTTCAGTTTCTCATTTTCAGATCTTAAGTGCACTTCTCCACATTGGTTTGTAAATTGTCAAAAGTATGAAAATTCACCAGCATTCTGTGAATTTTTCCCTAGTATGCACATTTTTCTGTGCCTCGCATACCTTTTCTTTTAATATTGATTCTCCCTAATGTAATGCATTTTTTGTGTATAATTTTCAGTAACATGCATTTTGATGCACACTTTGCCCTAGCGTTTGAATTTTGTACACATTACTTGACTGCAGAATTTGGAGCAGGGATTATTTGGAAGAACAGCTGCATTTACTATTTGCATTCTGTTTCCAAAACTGCAACTTAAGGAGGTTCACCTTTAAAGGGGATTCTCTGTCAGGGTTCCCAAACCCTTCTGACCCAACGGCAGTTCCCAGCTGTCCCGGGGGAGAGCAGAGCCTTGTGGCAGAGGCATGCGCCCTTCAACAGAAAGACCCAGAACATAGACTTAAGTGATGTATACTCAGATGACCCCATTTTTCTTCTCCAGGTTTGGGGCCCACATCTCCGGAGGGGATACAGTCTCACGATACGTCCGGCTCAACAACCCCACTCCCTTTGGTAAGCGAAGAGGATGTTTGCCCTTTGTGAGAAGCATTACGGCAAAAGCAGGGGTCCTGTTTCCAACCCAAGAGTTGCATTCAGTTTTGGGCAGCTTCCAGCACCGAGCAGGGCCAGAGGCAGAGCAATAAACGTACATTAGTTCCTTTGCACAGCAGGCTGCTTTCTGCTGTGCAAATATTAATGCACCCCTCTCTGTTCATCCAGCCAAGCAAGGAGCATTATCAGAGTCCAAGGACACTTTTCAGCAAAACACTTGGGCAAGGGAGGGGAGTTCCAGGCACCAGGCAGACACCCGGAGCAGGTCATATTTGTCTCACGGGCCCGAGTTTCCCTACTTCTGCATTACAGTGTTTTTGTTGATGGCAAAGGCCCAATAGCAACCAGTTCCAGTAGGAAGCTCTTGATCATCTTTCACTGAGCTCTCCTTGCCTTTGTGGGGATACTGAATGAGCTACAAGAAGTGATCCCAGCAGTTTTGGAATTTGTTTTTAATGTGTGACAACTTAGTGTATTTTTGGTCTTTGTGGAAGCCGCCCAGAGTGGCTGGGGAAACCCAGCCAGATGGGTGGGGTACAAATAAATTATTATTATTATTATTATTATTATTATTATTATTATTATTATTATTTCCATGTTAACCGACAGCGGTTCGAGGCTCCATGTGGTCCCATAGGGCATTTCTGTGGTCTGAGAACTTTTCCCTGCTCGCCTGCTTCCAATGTTCTCTTTGCATCCTTGAGGATTAGAAACCTGCTTAATAATAATAATAATAATAATAATAATAATAATAATAATAATTTTATTATTTATACCCCGCCCATCTGGCTGGGTTTCCCCCGCCACTCTGGGCTGCTTCCAACAAAAGAGTAAAAATACATTAAAACATCAGTCATTAAAAACTTCCCTAAACAGGGCAGCCTTCAAATGTCTTCTAAACGTCAGATAGTTGTTAATTTCTTTAACATCTGATGGGAGGGTGTTCCACAGGGCAGGCGCCACTACCAGTAAGGCCCTCTGCCTGGTTCCTTGTAACTTTGCTTCTCGCAGTAAGGGAACCGCCAAAAGGCCCTCAGCACTGGACCTCAGTGTCTGGGTTGAACAATGGGTGTGGAGACGCTCCTTCAGGTATACTGGGCTGAGGCTTTTTAGGGCTTTAAAGGTCACCACCAACACTTTGAATTGTGCTTGGAAACGTACTGGGAGACAAAGTCGGTCTTTCAAGACCGGTGTTATGTGGTCTCGGCTGCCGCTCCCAGTCACCAGTCTAGCTGCCACATTCTGGATTAGTTGTAATTTCCGGGTCACCTTCAAAGGTAGCCCCACGTAGAGCGCATTGCAGTAGTCCAAGCAGGAGATAACCAGAGCATGCACCAGAGCATGTACTCTGGTAAGACTGTCCGCGGGTAGATAGGGTCTCAGCCTGCGTACCAGATGGAGCTGGTAGGCAGCTGCCCTGGACACAGAATTGACCTGCGCCTCCATGGACAGCTGTGAGTCCATAATGACTCCCAGGCTGCGTACCTGATCCTTCAGGGGCACAGTTGCCCCATTCAGGACCAGAGAGTCCCCGACATCTACCCACCCCCTGTCCCCCAAAAACAGTACTTCTGTCTTGTCAGGATTCAACCTCAATCTGTTAGCTGCCATCCATCCTCCAACTGCCTCCAGACACTCTCACAGAACCTTCACTGTGTTCACTGGTTCCAATTTAAAAGAGAGGTAGAGCTGGGTATCATCCGCATATTGATGGACACCCAGCCCAAACCCCCTGATGAAAAGGAAAGAAAGCTGAGGTTTTTAGGTCACTGTGTTCTACACCAGTCCCAGTGCATTGTAGCACTGCACACAGCTTTGACCGAGACATGCTGTTGAGCAGTTTGCAAGGTTTCTCGTCTGTGGCGCTTGCCTGGTCACAGTTGCTTCACGCGTGCAAGACATCTTCTAACGTTGCCGTAGGATGAACATGCAAATACAAGCTCAACCTTGGTTATAAATCCTTAGCAACTCTGAGTTTCTTTCTGCATCCCCCACCCCCACCCCTTTCTCAATCCAGACATTCGAATGGACTGGGAAAGTTATAACCAGGATAAAGATGACGATAAGCTGGTGGACCTCTTGGTCTTCTACGGAGCTCCTTTTCCTGTTAGAGACCTTGACGGCAATGAGATTGAAGTCCTCTGGGAGACTGAAACGCCCCCAGAGAAAGTGCCTTACGCTGCAGGATCTCTCAAGGAGAACCCGGTAGGGATCTACTGTGCTGTGTTTTCCTTAAAGACAGGAAGGCGCCTTGCATGCAGCTCTTGGATATGAATGTCAAACAAGAATGCTCGCATGAGTGCGTGCAATTTAACACAAATGTTCTTTACAACTCTCCTTCCTTCCAGTTGCATTATCCTTCAATGGTGTTGCTTTCCAGGCTTGAAACTAGAGCAGGCTTCTCCATCCTAGTGAGCACGAGACGTTGTTGCGATTAGATTATTTGATTTCTATACTGCTTGATATATTAAAAATATATCTAAGTGGTGGACAAAAAACTGAAGCAAGAACAGACAGACTTAAAATATTACAAAAAGACCCAGCTACATATAAAAATGCTATATTAATACAAAGTTACTAATATATACAATGTGTGACCAGAAAGTTCGGTGAATGGTCACAGAAATAAGACAGCAAGAAATATTTGAATATACAATTGGCATCAGAAACCCACGAAATGCTCACAATTGTGTGTGGAGATGAAGCTTTAACTCGAAAGACAGCGTATGAGTGGTTTAAGCATTTCCGTGAAGGGCGGCAAACCATCGAAGATGAACCTGGGTCTGGGAGACCGGCGGCTTCAGATGTCGACAGAGTTCGTGAGTTATTGATGTGGGATCGGCGTTTGTCCATCCGAATGATGGTGGAAGAATTGCATATTCCGCTTGAAATCATTACCGAGGTTACTGAGTTGTCCCACCCTCCATATTCTCCCAATCTGGCCCCACCGGATTTATTTCTTTTTCCAAAATGGAAATCAAGGGAACTGAAAGCAGTACGAAGAGGACTTCTCCAGAAGTTTCCAACAGTTCTACGAATGTTGTCAATGGTGCGTTGTATCAAAAGGGGCCTACTTTGAAAGCCTGTAAGGCATGTATGTTCGAATATTTCTCAATGTCCAATTTCTGTGACCACTGAACTTTCTGGTAACACCTTGTATAAATCAGTATCAATTCATTTCCCTTCTGACACACACTCCCTCTCAGCCTCTGGGTTCTCCTTGCTGGTTAGGGCTCAGAGTAATGTTGCAGTTGAAAACATCCGGAGGGATTTTGCTTTAAGAGGGGCAAACCACGAGCCCAGGTTCAGACATCCTGGAGGTGCAGCAAAAGCAGCAGATAACATAGGAGCAAATAAGACACCATAGTTTGTTTTGAACTGTGGTTTAATGTTCCATGCGGACCAGGCCAACCTGGGTGGAATTGCAGAGAATCAACTTCTTCTCCTGGGATGAAGGCCCATTGTGTGGGTTATGGCTCCATCTGTCGTCCAGAGGCAGAAATGCACCTGGCGGCAGTTGGCATGACTTGGTCCTCCTCGGCCCCAGCCCATTTCCTGCCGTCGTTCATCTTGGTCTTGATGTCTGTGTCTCTTCATGAGTTTAGCGTTCCCTCTAAACTTAAGAAGAGCCTTCTGGATCCGGCCAGTGGCCCATCTAGTCCAGCACCCTGTTCTCACAGTGGCCTGTGGGAAAACAGCAAGCAGGACCTGAGCTCAAGAGCAACTGTCCCCTCCTGTGGCTTCCAGCAACTGGTGTTCAGAAGCATTGCTGCCTCCAGGATGGAGGCAGAGCACAGCCATCCTGACTAGTAGCCATCAATAGCCCTCTCCTTCTCTGTGGATTTGTCTAATCCTCTTTGAAAGCCATCCAAGTTGGTGGGCATCACTGCCTCCTGGAGGACCAAGTGCCCTAGTGAAGAAGTCCTTTCCTTTATCGATCCTCAACCTTCATTGGATGTCCTCATGCTCTAGGGCAGCCTTTCTCAACCTGTGGGCCCCCAGATGTTGTTGGACTACAACTCCCATCATCCCTGAGCTCTGGCCTTGCTAGCTAGGGATGATGGGAGTTGTAGTCCAACATCATCTGGGGACCCACAGGTTGAGAAGCGCTGCTCTAGGGCCTTCTTTCCTTCCTAGATTTCCATTCTGTTTAAAAAGTAGAAGAAGCCCCTTTTGCCATTATGAATAACATGCCACTCTGGTGGCTACTGGCCTTCTATCGTCACACTTAATGGTGTGGTTCTGAATACCATTTGGCCACTATGAGAACAGGATGCTGGGCTGCATGGGCCACTGGCCGTTTCCAGCAAGCTATTGTTATGTACAGTGGTACCTCGGGTTAAGTACTTAATTTGTTCCGAAGGTCCGTTCTTAACCTGAAACTGTTCTTAACCTGAAGCACCACTTTAGCCTATGGGGCCTCCTGCTGCTGCTGCGCCGCCGGAGCACGATTTCTATTCTCATCCTGAAGCAAAGTTCTTAACCCAAGGTACTATTTCTGAGTTAGCGGAGTCTGTAACCTGAAGCATATGTAACCTGAAGCGTATGTAACTCGAGGTACCACTATAGTTTCCTCCATCTCTGATCCTTCACAACCCATATTTTTCATTGCCATAGAGTCTAGATGCAATTTTGGAGGACGACGGAGGAGGAGGAGGAGGAAGCAGCAGCAGCAGCGATGATGACTCTTGGCAACCGACCGTCCTCAAGAAAATAATCTCGGTGGTCATCCGGCCCCACGAGGGGGTGCCCTCCGACTACCCTTTCTGCATCACTCCCAAGCAAGTGGTATGTTCTAGCTGCCCTCCTGTGACCTTGGAAGCCAAGGGGTGAAAAGATGGGAGAGAGGGAGGGAAGAGAGGCTTTCGACACGAGAAAGGACTAAACTTGGGGGGGGGGGTCATGTATTTATGAATCCTTCACTGTGTTCTCCAAATAGAATAGAATAATAAGGTAAAGGGACCCCTGACCATTAGGTCCAGTCGTGGCCGACTCTGGGGTTGCGGCGCTCATCTTGCTCTACTGGCCAAGGGAACCGGCATACAGCTTCCAGGTCATGTGGCCAGCATGACCAAGCCGCTTCTGGCAAACCAGAGCAGCGCACGGAAACGCCATTTACCTTCCTGCCAGAGCGGTACCTATTTATCTACTTGCACTTTGACGTGCTTTGGAACTGCTAGGTTGGCAGGAGCAGGGACCGCGGGGATTTGAACCGCTGACCTTCTGATCAGCAAGTCCTAGCCTCTGTGGTTTAACCCACAGTAGTAAATAAATAATAATAATAATAATAATAATAATAATAATAATAATAATAATAATATGCTACCCATCTGACTGGGTTCCCCCAGCCACTCTGGGCAGCTTTCAAAAGAATATAAAAACATAACAAAACATCAAACATTAAAAGCTTCCCGAAACAGGGCTGCCTTCAGATGTCTTCTAAAAGTCAGATAGTTGTTTATTCCCTTGAAATCTGATGGGAGAACATTCCACAGGCCAGGCTTTTTGTTTATTATTATATTATTCAAAACAAGGTGATTGACTGAAGTGGTTGGATTCTGGATTACGATGCAGGTTCAGGATATCACAAGTGCAGGGGAGAGTTACTTGTTTTGAATGCTTCTCCATATAAAACACTCCCCATAATAGTCTTCACACTATGTGGCGGAGCATTTAAGAATGTGGTCCCTCCACCTCCTACAATCTCAGCTCTGAGGGCTCCGTATATTTAGAAAACTGGCTCTCATCAGGAACAGGACACGAGGTTGATCCTAGGCAGCTGGGGTTCAAAACACAACCTTTCCTCTCTCCCCAAAAATCAGAATATTTTTGAAGCCTCCTAGCTTTGCAAGTTGTTTGCCACATGTGGGGGTGGAGGAGGGGACAGCTGTTTCCGAAATACAAACCTCAAGCTTCCTGAATATGCAGAACCACCTGTCCTCTCAGTGTTCCTAATCAGCTGTTTGTGCCCAGGTGGTCCCCGCAGGTGGTGCTGCTGCCATCCACATTTCCTTCACTCCGCTGATGCTGCCAGAGATCATCAATAAGTTTGAATGCGAAGGTTTTGCCCTTGGCTTCATGAGCCTGGATAGCAGGGTATGGATAAGAGAAGACCGCCTTTCCTTTCCCTCCTTATCCATCCCATCCGACTTCTCTCTTTTCCAGCTTTGTTGTGTTCCTTAGGCTTTGTCCAGCACCCTGCTCTCACCACCCTACCCAAACTAACACCCACTTGCCACCACCATGTGTCATCCTACCTAGTCCTCCCGAAGTAGAGAGAAGGTGTGCTGAGGAATGGTGCTGTTTTTCAGGACAGCCCATGAGCATAAGCCAGATTCATTCCCTGAGTCTTCCCCAGCGGGTGGCCCAACCAGATACGCAGGTTAGACTCATGGTGACACAGCTCCATCACCTCCTATCAGGTCAGAAGCCTATCATGGGTCCAGTTTCTTGCATCGCTGCTCCATGTCCAGCTCTTTGCACAAACTGAGATGGTAACCTAGGATCCCTGGCAACCTTGCAGTGCAAACAAAGCCATTTTCTTCCAAATGGAAACCATCTGGGGAAGCCACACCTCGCCATCCAAAGTGCTCTGGTCATGGCAGGTCCTGCCTGTCCCCCGCTCCTGAGAGCGGCCGTAACACAAATCGAGCTGCAACCCGAATTACCGTATTTTTCGCTCTATAAGACGCACTTTTTCCCCTCCAAAAATTAAGGGGAAATGTGTGTGTGCCTTCTGGAGCGAATGCAGGCTCCTTGGCTCCAGCGATAGCAACACGAAGCCTTCAAAGCACAGAGGGAGCGCTCCCTCCATAGTCAGGAGGCTTTGCGTTGCTTTTGCTCAAGCCAGGAGAGCAAGACTCTCCTGGCTTCGGCAGAGAGGGAAAGCTGCGCAGCGCCCCTTCAGCGAAGCGGGAGGAGAAATGGAAGGGGCTCCGTTTCTCCTGCCGCTTCGCTGAAGGGGCGCTGAGCAGAGAGGGGGAGAAATTTTTTTCTTGTTCTCCCCCTCTAAAACAAGGTGAGTTCTATGGTCGGGTGCGTCCTATAGAGCGAAAAATACGGTAAGCCCAGCCCCATCCCATCCCATCGCTCGGAGGAGGCTCAGTGCGGCTCTAAGTGCCCACAACAGACCACCGTTGATACGTTTTTATTCCCCTCCACCAGATGGTTCGGAACGTCCCTGGGAAAGTGACTCGTGGAGACGGCTATGCCGTCGCACCTCTGCGGATTGACCTGCAAGCGTTTGTCAAGCCGGCTTTGTAAGTGCCATATCTGAAGCGATGGGGTAGCTTTTGGGACAGAATGAGGGCTGGGTGCTCACAGCTGCACAAGCAGAAGTTGGGTGGTGAAGAAGAAGAGTTTGGATTTGATATCCCGCTTTATCACTACCCTAAGGAGTCTCAAAGCAGCTAACATTCTCCTTTCCTTCCTCCCCCACAACAAACACTCTGTGAGGTGAGTGGGGCTGAGAGACTTCAGAGAAGTGTGATTAGCCCAAGGTCACCCAGCAGCCGCATGTGGAGGAGCGGGGAATCGAACCCGGTTCACCAGATTACGAGTCTACCGCTCTTAACCACTACGCCACACTGGCTCTCTTCCAGAAGGGCACCTCCTGGAATGGCCACTATGCCTCATGACCGGGATGATACTCTGATCATCCAGAAACAGAGAAGGAACTGTTTTGTCACTGTTTTTGGATTAATGCCACCCCCCAAACCCAAATGAGTTGGGCGAGTCCGGAAGAGAGTGCTCGCTTGGGTTCCTTCAGGGACTGGAAACCTGGTTTCGTGCCTCCATTTCCTGAAAGAGAGTGGCGTTAGCTCACCTTGAACCCTGGGAATCTACAGAGGTGATGGACCAGAGGGACCTTGAGCAGAGCCCAAAGCTTTCCCAAAATGGAGGTGGGGTTCTTTCTGCTAGGCAAATACCTTTTTTAAAAAAAAACAGCAATAAAATCTCAATCTTATTTTGCCTTTTATGAACTCCTTTGCTACTTTACGCAGCTTTGAGTTTTACTGCTTTATTCATTTTATAGTTGCTTTAGCTAAAGGAGAAATGAACTGCGTTTCATTCATAAACTGCTCTGCTGCTATTATTATTAAAAGGTGGCAACAAATGAATGTCATAAAATAAGGCCCATACTAAATACAGGCAATGAATAAAATTATGGTTACAGTAGAAGGGCAGGGATGATAGGAATTGTAGTCCAAGAGAGGGAGGGACAGACTGGAGAGTCGCTTTCAACCCCAGGCCAGGTTGACTTTAAAACCTCAAGTAGAAGATTCACAAAAGTTGGCTCTTTCCTCCTCTTCTAGGCCACAATGACTGAGGCAGCTGTGCTTGGGGTTGCAGCCTAGTGCAACGTTTATGGACATGTTCATAATTCTGCTCTAAGAGCTTGTTGAAAGCAGTCCAGATCCAAGCTTGGTGGGCATGCTCTACACTGAATGTGCCTCATATAATCCCATTAGTGGGTTACGCTCCTGCTTAGACAAGACTGAACGGCCTTTGGTTTTCTTCCTGCAGGCTAACTGCTGAGATGGATCATGAGAGCGGATTGGTGTTTCACGCTCTAGCCAGCGCCCTTATCCCAGATGAGCCCCTCATGGGCGTAAGTAGTCCCAACTCCTTTCCTACTTTTGAGATCCTCAAAATGTTGTGTCTTTCCTCCTCACGGAACAAGGCTCTGAAAGTGCACCATGAAAACAGTCACACTCAGAATCCAGTGCAGGGATGCATTGTAAGGGAAATGGAGTCACCTGGGGATGTGAAGCGGGTTTGATTTTGATCATTTGTTTCTCAACACTTCCCTGCAAATCACTTAGCGACTGGCAACAATTAAGCACTGCCATGCAACAATAAAAATTACTTTCAGGCTGTTTTTGGCCTGTCTTACAGTTTGAAATTATTTATTTCCCAGCACCTGCAGATATATGCAGCCGTGCATGAGTTGAATGCACATACGTGGGGAATCGCCTGTGTATAATATTAATTAATTACTTTTAATTTTATTGTGTATTTTGTGATTTTATATATGAACATGAAATTTATTACGGTCAGAGGCCAGCATGAGATACACAAATGGAACTACAATCCCAATAGCAAAACAAACATTTAAAACAATATACAATGTAAGGCAAAGACCATAAGACGACCTGGATTATCGCCAGATTCTCGCACAGATCTGTAGGTGCAGACCATCCCCCGATTCAATCTAGTTTGTTAAGAAAATTCCCAAACCGTGGTCCATGGGCGACTTTGGGCCATTTTTCTTAGGCATATAAACATATAAAAACTTTAGACTATCGCACTTTTAAACTTAAAATCCATTGCTGATTTTATATATTGATTTTATTCTGTGAGCCGCCCTGAGACCCCTGGGTATAGGGCAGTTAATTAACCGCCCTATACCCGGGGGTCTCAGGGCGGTTCACAGAATATAATCAATATATAAAATCACAAAATACATAAAAATAAAAACAACCTAATAGCCCCCCCCCCAAAAAAAACACATTTTAAAAGGGCATAGATGGGATGTATGCCCTTTTATGTTATATGCTCTCTCTCAATCCTTTAGGTACTGACACAGTCAGCCACAACCCTTAACCTGAAGCTCACCAACAACACAGAGACTCCTCTGTCCTTCAAGCTGGTTTTGACGACGCCCTTCTCCGTGTCTGGCGTAGACCCCAAGAAGAACCTGAAGATACCCCACAGTGACAGTGAAAATGGGGAGCAGCACCTTTTACTCTATCCTCTGGAAAATATGCTGGTAAGTTCATCTTCAAGCCTTAACCGGCAGTGGATTGGATGCGGACTAAGTAAAACTTACTCCCCATTGCTTTCACTGGTACCGAAGTTCTAGTATAAAGAGATAAAGTGACACAGACCAGGGAGGGAGACCAGGGCTTCAGATTAGAAGCATAAGCCGTTTTGCAAGGAAGTTTTAACATTTAAACTACTATCTTGAAGTAGGAACTCTGTCAAAGAAAAGGAGAAAACTATCCAATGTCTATTTAAGTCGTTATTATTACTTAATACTATTTTCATTAGATAAAAACAGTTTAAAACAGAGGCAGCACACACATAGAATCAGTTCAAATCCAAGATCCCGACTGGGATAAAGTCTTCAGAAGGTGTGTTCAAAGAGGAATGTCTTTAGCAGGCATCAGAAAGGCAACAGAGAAGGCGCATGTCTGATATGCAATGGCAGGGAGTGCTAAAAGTGCCACCACACTAAAGCACCCTCCTCATTTTTTGCATTTAAATTTTTTAATTGCATTTAGTCCCTTCAGCTCAAACTCAGTGTAATTATTAAGAGAACTGGTGTTGCAGGTCAAAAAGAGGGCCCCTTTTTAAAAAGTAGGAACCTGTTTGCACTGATTAACATTGATATGGCAACTGAACAAGCCATTCCCCTATGCAGAACGACTGGCTTGGCTTCTTCTGTTGTCTTGTATGCGATGAAGAGTTCTGTGTAATTCAAGAGCCTGCTTATCTGTTCACCGAGAGAAGTTCATCCAGTAAAAGATAACGACATTGTGTTTTACTGGACCGCAATACCTCACATTCCATATGAACCTACCCAAACCCTGAGATCATCCTCTGAGGCCCTTATTTGTGTGCCTCCTCCATGAGGGGTCCGGAGGGCAGCAACATGAGAACGGGGCCTTCTCTGCAGTGGCTCCCTGTCTGTGGAATGCTCTCCCCAGAGAAGTTTGCCTGGCACCTTCATTATACACCTTTAGGTGCCAGGCAAAAACGTTCCTCTTTAACCAGGCCTTTGGTTGATTGACATCAAATACCCTTTTAAAATGTTTTTTGGGGGGGTTATTGGGTTGTTTGTTTTTATTTTGATTATGTATTTTGTGTTTTTATATTGTGATTTTATACTGTGAACCATCCTGAGATCTGCGGGTATAGGGCAGTATACAAATTTTAATTATAATAATAATGTACAGCACATCGTTTTTCCTGCAAACACGGTTCTGTCATTAACACATTTGGCCTGGCTTACATGTAGGTAAAGGTGTCATTCCACACATCCCTGGAGTTACTAACCTATCAACATCTCCCGGAAGACCAGTTCCTGCCTGGGCTTCAAGTGCTACAGCTTGAAAATGGAGACAAAATCCTAGAGTTTAAGCAAAATCTCGTCATTGAATACAGTAACAAAGCAACCCAGGTATGCAGATTGATGTCAGTGAGCCAAAAGTCCAGAAAAAAAGACTCGCAAGGGCTTCACAATGGCATATGGGAGCTACCCCATTCAGCTGCTGTTGGGCAAGAAGCTGTATTTACTGCAACAGGGCTCCCCACTTACACACATTTTGCTTATCACCTGTACTTTGAAATATGCCAATGCAAGTATGGGAATATATCGATTTATCGCCTCTACCTGCTTAAGCCCACTTTACCACATATTGTTGCAACCTTCTTTCATATTTTAAAGTTATTTTATACACAACCTTTGGCAGGACAGGTTTATTAACCCCCAGACCAGTTACTAGTCTTCCAAAGCTTATTAGTTTTTAAGTACAAGTTTGATCTTTAAGAGGGGTGGGTGGCTGAGCAGACGTGTCTGCCTTGCCGTACCCACTTCTTTTTTTGGCCAGAAATATGGACTGCCAAACCGAACTGCAAGAGCAACAAGGTCTCCCTGACTGCAGCAGTGTCTGGCTGTGCGTAGAGCCGATTGGCAGTTAGGAAGCTGTTGCCCAGAGAAGCAGTCTTAAGATTTCTGCTCTTACCCTGCAGCAGAAACAAACAAAACAGCAGAAAACACCGGCTCCCGTGTGGAGGTCCATCGGAATGTGCTTTATGGTTGGGTCGGATCCTGGTTAACCACTGGCGCTGGCAGAAATGCTTACGCAGCTTGGGAGAGTTATACTTAGACAGGGGAGTGTGTAATCCTACAACTCACCCCGATTTTTAGCAGTTATTTTTTAAGCATCCATTTAGTTGGCATTGGCCCTCAAAGAGATCTGGTGTCCACACCTAGAAGCTGCACTAGAAATGCCGTGGGATGCTTGCACCAAGCTAGCTGCACATCTTATGTATATGGACAATTACCATAGATCTGCTCTGGCCTATCATCTTCCCAGTCTGCTTTGCCTTGTCAGTGCAGAATTGCTCCTTTATCAAAGGCTCTTGCCCTGTTTTATACCTTTGCAGGCATTGCCCATGGCTGCATACCTCACTGTCCCAGTACTTGGGCTCTCTTGTGACACGATCGATTTCGAAATCTGCCTCGTTAATCAAACGAGGTCTGAAGCTGTCCTTGTGATGAATACAAGTGGATGCAGGAGCTACTGGACAGCTTTGCTAGGTAAGAGAAATCGGGAGGTTGACATCTCCCACTCTGTTAAGAAGGCTCCTATGCTTGGAAGCTGCATTGTGAGAATGTCCATTTATTTTTTAACAAAATCATAGAATCTGTTTAATTTAGAACATGTGTAGATCTCCTTTCTGCCAAAAAAAGGTGGGAGCTCATTGTATTAATGGTGCATTAGAATGATAATGAAGGACACACATTTGCAAATTGCAGTGTATTTTTTAACCGATTTTGGATCAGTTAATGAATTCAGTAGACTGGAAGCCAGGACAACTGTTAACAACCTTATCAGAAGCAGAGTGGTCATTTTATTCAACTGGTAAAGGTGCGAGTAGACGTTAGTGTGAGGCTTTCTTTTCATTAAGAATGTCACTATACCTTTTGCTCTTTCACTTCCTCTTACAGATAAAAATGAGCGGCACAAAGAACCTGAAGTGTTTTCCATCTCCCCAAATAACGGCGTTCTCGAAGCACATCAAAGTAGTGTGCCTACCAAAACACTTTTGGTGGTTCGCTTCACCCCAAGGTAAGACATGAAACGAGTTAATGTTCTGCATTGATTTTGTAGGGTTACCACCAAAGCTGCCAACCTGTTGGTAAATTAGGGGGGCTTTATGAAACCATGTTTCCTTGTGTATTGGCTGCAGTGACTGCATTCCTAAGCGCTTCCTCTGATAACTTTTGCAGTTCACACTGACAGTGGGGAGGTAGCTGGAGCAGAACTGTTTTCCATACAAAAGGGTAACCTATGGGTCTTCAGTGTACAAGAAAGTAGTAGCTGCAGAAGTATCTTAGGGCAGATGGGCTCCCTGGCACTGAGAGCAGTACTTGCGTATTAAATATAAATTGTGTCAAGGAGCTAGAATTAGGGCACATTATAAAGCTAAATTCACCACTTCCAGTAACCTCCCAAAACAAGGGTTACTAACCTTTGCCCCCTCCAGATGTTGGATTCTGAAGTCCAGTTTCCAGCAAACTCTGGAAGGCTGGAGGGTAAGTTAACTCTGCCCTAAAAGACTTGAGGCAGATACAGCAAGTTTTCTTTATCCACTTTGGGGGGGTTAAAATCAGCTAGCATACAGTTGCGAGATTTTAACTGGCAGAGTACCACATAAATTAAGTAAGCAAGAGCTTAATCCTGCTACTTCTGCCACTGCTACCCCTTCCATAATATAAAGTAACTGCATACATTCAGGGCTTCCTTGCATGCTGCATCAGTGTTTGTGGCTGGAGATCTCTCTGGGAGAGGAGTTTAAATGTACGTGACTTGACATCGCCACTAGTAGGCATCTGTAAGACTAGCAGGCCTCCACCCGCCTTCCTGGATTGTGTTTCTTTCCCTTTAAACAGGGAGGATGTGGAATATCAAACCATAATCACAGTTGTTGGGATGCTGGGAGAGGCACCCTGCCTGCTCTACGTCCGGGGGAAAGGATCTTATGATGAGAAGTATGAAGAAATGCGCAAAACGTAAAGTGCCCAACCAGTTTTCCAGTAGGTGCTGCAAGTAGGTTTACCTGGTTTTTGGTGATTTATAGTAGAAAATAAAGGGCCATTATTTCTGTTGACTTGAGTGTGAAGGCTTGATTTCTGAACTAAGAAGCCGAGCCTTCAATTTAAAACAGAATGTTAGTAAGATCCTAAGAGAGGCGAGCTGTTGCATTTTTTATAAATCAGGACTAGAAAACAGTAGTTATTAGAAAACTTTATTATTTAGTTGCTATTAAAGGCTCGGGTTCTGACACTAGGTGTCTCGCAAAGGCAGCCATACTGAGGTTTTCATTAATGAAATTGCATTAATTGGTTAAAATTCTTAATGATCAGTGTAAACTTCTGTCCTGGCATAATATTGGCAGGAATGTTTTAGAAGTTACAGTGGTACCTCGGGTTACATACGCTTCAGGTTACAGACTCTGCTAACCCAGAAATAGTGCTTCAGGTTAAGAACTTTGCTTCAGGATGAGAACAGAAATCGTGCTCTGGCAGTGCGGCGGCAGCAGGAGGCCCCATTAGCTAAAGTGGTGCTTCAGGTTAAGAACCCGAGGGACCACTGTATTAGCATATTGGGGGGGGGGGCACTTGGAGCCACCAAAAGTAAGCTTTTGAACTCTAATTATTAAGTCACCTTCCCATAGACATTCCCTAAGCAAAGCAAAGCCACAGCCCTCCTCTGTTTCAACAGCGCTACATCAACCTGTACCTTTTATCAGTCAGCCTCTATTGACTGACTCTTGTCTCGCAGAGTTAGGCTGGCTAAATGAAGAAGCCAGTGCTACTGGAGCCTGTTCCCAAATACACGATTAGTCCCTTTAGGCAGAATTCCCCTCAGGAACGGGTACTCAACTGGTTCTGTCTCAGAGGTCAAGATTTATGACACCGAGTCCCATCCTGCCTACCCCAAAGCCTCTCTTGTCATGCCATCCCTGTGCAAGATTTAGCTGGAAGGCTGCAAAGAGGGACGACTGAACTAGAGCGCTGTGGCATGTATCCCACCTGCAGGCTACATACTGAGCATCTTTTCATTGGACCGATTCATGAATCATTTGGGGGGAGGTGCTGGAAACTCCAGCCGTTAAGCAGGCCGGAGTTCTGTTCACTTTCCAGGGTACTCGAACACCGCAGCTGCTCCCATCCCTGTTCCAATGCACATGGAGACCACGCCATACCCTCTGAAAGAAGGACACAAGTTAGTGCCTAACTCTGTTTGCATTCTCCAGTTTCATCTGACATGGTTTTAGAAACAGACTACTTTTGAACTCATACCCCGATTCATGGTCACACAGGTCAGAATTTGCAACACAGACTAAAACCAGCTAACTCTTCTGTCCTACGTGACAACTGGAATAAGTGGCACAATGGCAGCTGAATGCAGTTCCTGCCACCTGAGATACTGCAGCCCAGTTTTCCTAAACTGTGTGCTGCAAGAGCTAGATTTATTCAGAAGTACTCACCCCAGAGGCTGCCTGATGTGCCTCTGTATGATTTACTGCTCAGACATACCCAAAGCAGTGTATGAGAGAAAATGCACATCTTGGCTATCTAAAGATGGGGGAAAGTTGCTTTCAAAATCATTTGAGTTACTGAGATTTGGGGAGGGAGAAAGAAATAGGTGTTCACTGCAGTGAACACCTAACAGTACACTTGGATTGCAAACTTAAGGAGAAGTGGCAGGGACCGATCAAAAAGTCTGCCCCAAAAGGCACTAACACCAACAGCTCCACAAACTGTTGACACATGCAATAACAAAGTCCTTTGATGTGTCTTACATTTCTTCCTGCCAGTTAGAACTTGCGTAAGAAAGCTTTGCAATAGTTATAACTCCTGAACAAGTTTCTCCAGTTGGGAAACCACCTGCGCAACCCCCTCCAGCACTAGGGGCATAAAAAAGTACGTCTTTCTTTAGCAACATGCAGCATCAATACATACTTCAAAGTTACGAGTTAATGCAGGTGCCTCACCTCTTCCCCCTACGCTTCAGCTCGTTGAGCAGAGTGACCACCTGCCGCGCCCCAGTGCAGCCCAGAGGGTGCCCTAAGGCAATGGCCCCACCAAGAGGATTGACCTTCTCCATGGGGATGCCAAGCTTCTCCACGCAGTAGACAGCCTGCAGAAACACCACAGTCAGTGTTACCTCCACTTAGCCAGGGGTCTCAACATCTGAATCTCCCGCCTTAGACTTCTTAAGGAGATTCAACATTTTAAAGCAACCCAATAGAGTTACGCAAGTCACCTCTTCCTGTTTTCTTCGTCTCTGCATGTACCGAAGCAAGCTAGGTGAACACGAGAATTACCTGAATAAAGGCATGACCAAGGAATATGAGTACCCCCACTGTATGCACTAGATTTCTACTACTCACACCACATTATAAATATCGAAGCTTTGGGAGGGATGTGCAAGGACTGGTGAGGAAGGGACGCTCTAACCCTATTCCTCCAGCCCGACTAGGAGAAACATCCCTGGAGTGGCAAAAATAAATGCAGTTCCAAGAATTTCCTGACTTAGAGGACCAGCTGCTACTAAGCCATTCCACAGTCTCCTCAAAACAGAAAGCTGGGAGAAGGGGAATGTGGGTTCTGTCCACCTTTCATTTGCCGAGTGAACACCACAGGGAATGGTATTCTACTTCTTGCAAGTCCCGGTGCAAATTAACAATATTAAAAGCAGGGAGCATGTTTAATTCAAATAGGATGTTCAGTTCCCAATGCTGAGGGTGGACTTCAATTAAAACTCTCACGGCAGCAAAGAGCTCTTGCGTGAAACCCATTCTTGCACCCTAATCACAGTGCTGCCGCTGCCGCTTCCAGTGCCCTGAAAGGGGTTCCATGGGGAAGGGTGGATGAATTGCAGCAACACTGTGCAAACTGGTTTCACACAACACTGAAACACCACTGCTTAAAGCCCCCTAGTCCAATTCAAGCCAAATTGGTTGGGTGAGATCAAGGGAGACCATGGCAGGGGATGCTGTAAGGAAGAAAGAATAGCCTGATAAAGGATAGGCACACACGTTTTCAGCCCAGGCCGTATGTAGAATGGGGCATACAGGAACTATTATGTGTGGGCCTGAGGGACTGGACGCCCATTATCCGGGGGCTACAAGAACCTTAAATGCGGTCTACCTCTTAATTATTGCGACTAGAAAGCCCTTATTTTTTGGAATTTTTCATCTATCCAAGATGCTTTTAATACACATGCATTGCAAGAGAAGTGATGAGCTTTTTGCTTTCACCTAAGCCCATCGCCTCCGGAAGAGACCTAAATCCATTTGGTCCCAATACAGAGAAAACCCCACCCTAAAAATGAAGTGCAACAAAATGGGCAAATCTCACCTGACTAGCAAAGGCCTCGTTGATTTCAAATATGTCAATATCTTTCACAGTCAAACCTGCAGGTTAGAGCGAGAGAAGATGCCAAAGTAAGCCTTTCCAGTTAATATTCGTAACACCGCTGTTGCAATTCATTGTGAAATTAGCCTGCTCCACCCTTTCAGTGTTTGACTCATCCCCCCAAAAGATATGGGAGGGAAATATGAATATGGGGTGGAGGAGAGAGAGAGAATGAACTTGGGCAGAAAGAGGGAGAAATATCTGTGAAGTGTGTGGGCAAGAGTTAGAGATGCTTGTGTGTCCGTGGTTTGTTTGTGTGAGGTTTGTCCACGAGAGTGAGTGAAGTACAGTCACCTTTTGTATTTTTCCTGCTACTGGTAAATTCTCCCTGTTACTAGGTATCACTGGCACCACAGTTTGTGTTGATGAAATTAATATTTGTGATCCCCACCGGTAGGACATAGTGGACTTCCTACCATAAGCCTCAGGTTTTCTGGGTGGGGGGTGGACAGCAGCAAAGACCACGCCCTCTCCATTATGTGTGTCATTCCATGCTCCACGGCAGCCCTTTTGTGACTGGCACCCACAGCACTTACTCAAAGTCCAAAAGCCCATTGGTCCCAAAAGGCTGGCAACCCCTGGCCCAAGGTTAACTTACCAGCCTTTTCCAACGCCACTGGAATGGCATAGGCTGGTCCTATGCCCATGACATCAGGTGGAACGCCAACTATTGCACACGACCTCAGCACCCCGAGGATGGGAAGGCCCAGCTGGGACGCTCTGGAACGTCTGGCCAGGAGAACTGCAGCAGCGCCGTCACTAACTTGGCTGGAATTACCTGTGGCAAGAGATTTCACATACCAGGGCAAGGTTTCAGCATTGTGAGGCAGGTTTAGTTACACAGAATGCTGGCAAGCCCAGCACAAACCTGTTAGTTATGTCACAACTCTACCAAAGGGGTGGGGGAGATTCAGACTACGTCTGTTCCCAGCCATTTGCAGGCCTAACTTAATGTTGTCACAGGAGTTTCTGTTGCCTGTAGTGGTGATCTTTGACACAGAAATCAAGCAACATCAGGATTCGTTTACAGCTACTGTGACCAGTGCTGCTGGCAGCTATTCAGAACAGGACTAACCAACAGCCTTCAGAGAGGATCAATATACTGTTTACTTCCCCCCCCTTTTTTTTGCTGGGAATCATAGAATCTGATGCAGGTAGGTAGCCATGTTGGTCTGCCATAGTCGAAACAAAATAAAAAAATCCCTTCCAGTAGCACCTTCGTTGTTGTTGTTTAGTCGTGTCCGACTCTTCGTGACCCCCTGGACCAGAGCACACCAGGCACTCCTGTCTTCCACTGCCTCCCGCAGTTTGGTCAGAAGTAGCACCTTAGAGACCAACTAAGTTTGTTATTGGAGCTTTTGTGTGCATGCACACTTCTTCAGAAGTGTGAAGAAGTGTGCATGCACACGAAAGCTCCAATAACAAACTTAGTTGGTCTCTTAACGTGCTACTGGAAGGAATTTTTTTTATTTTGTATAGAATCTGATACTGACTGAGAATTGCATTGGCTGCAAAACTCTGCAATGTTCAGGAATTGTTGCCTATGCCTTCCCATCTAATATCTCGCTATTTCTTTCTCACAACCCCGCTTCAAACATGCACACAAACTTCCACCATTAATAACCCGTTTAAGAGCAATTTTACCTGTTTCCTTAAATGTAATGACCTAGTCCAGAATGTGGGCAGAAAGGTGCCTTTATACCAGGTCAGATGATCTGCCCACACAACCCAGTATTGTCTACTCTGACTGGCAGTGGCCTTTCCTGTTAAGATGGAGATGCTTGGGTCTCCAGCTGTTTTGAACTACAATTCCCATCATCCCTGACCACTGGTCTGGCTAACTAGGGATGATGAGAGTTGCAGCCCCAAAACAGCTGGAACCCCGTTTGGGAATGCCTGCTCTGGAGTGTAAATTATGCATTCCACCACTGAGCTATGGCTCCTTCCAAACGCAATTCACCACTGGCTTCATTATTTCAAACTGGTTTTTCTTCCTTTGCTGTTAACAGCACTTTGCATCTTGCAGCTACTAAGCATTATGTAAATAACAGCCAAACCAACGAGACTGAACTGGCACATTTCACCGAGGTGCATAACTGCAAATAGAGAAGACTCCTTGGCACACGTTACAAACGCCTCCTGTTGCTTCATCTCCTGTTAATTCGGCCTCTGCTCCTGGTACTTACCAGCAGTCGTGGTGCCATTCTCCTTGAAGGCAGGCTTTAGCTTCGCCAACCCCTCCAGCGTGGTGCTTGGCCTGACCCCTTCATCTTGGAGCACAGTGATCGTCTTCTCTTGGCCCTGGTCATCCGTGAACGTGGTGGTGACCGGGACAATCTCATCTTTAAACCACCCCATCTGCTGGGCTCGAGCTGCTCTGGAAGCACAAATGTACTTATCTGAACAAGGTTTTTCAGAACGTTGCTGTGTACGAAGCACAGAGTGAAGCCAGAAAATAAGAGTGTGTGTTCCTAAAGCTGTATGAAAGACATTTAAATGACGTCACCTATGTTAGCACAGGAAGGGAAAAGGAGGAGTTGTCCATGCTTGCTCTAAGAGGAGTCCAAGCAATGTTTGCTGCTCTGGGACCCCTTCCATTTGACTGCAAGGTTTCCGCTCATTTCAATGGTGTTTTGTGAGGATGTTTATGTGAGCCTGCGGTAGATCTGACTTTATACAAACACTCTATTCCTAGTCTCAAACATTGACACTTGAGATGCTAAACTATGGCAATTTATTAGATGATCCTTGACCATTCGAGCCTGCACAGGTTCCACAAAGCTCTTCCATCCAACAGGATGACAAACACAAACCTAAGACAAACACAAACAGGTCTACAAACTTTTACAGCCCTACACTGCAGCAAAGACTGATCCATTAAGATTACTGCCTTCCATGTTCTGCATACAAGCCAAAGCCAGCACCATAGCATCTGCTCATGCCAGGCAAAATACAAAACATTTGTATTCCTAGGCAGAACTGAAAGACTTCAATTAACTGGCTCAAAGGCACAGTCAGATTGAGCTGCAGAACCCAAGCGACAATATCTTACATTTGGAGAGTAGGTGCACTGCATTCCTGTGCCTGCAGAGCTAGCAGCACCGCATGAATCAAGCCAGCTAAGCCACACAACGTTTGACACGCACCAGAAAAGGCCATAGATCACCAGCAAAGCCCAAGTCCCTACCAAGTCCTTGGGACAGTTGGGAAAGAGCTATGCTTGAAGCCCGAGAGAGCCAGATTCAGTGTAGCTATTGAGCAGGAAGACATTATTTCCCCTCTATGCATATCAGGACCACCACCCCCCCCCCAGGCACAAGCAAGCAAGAGGGAGGGTGTGAATGCATGAACTGCTATGATTGGTGGTGCCAACGCAATGGCAAGGAGAAAGGCTTGAACCTTGAATTCCCTGGGAGGAAGGCCAAATTCTAAAGGGCATTTGGCTTGGAAGCGACTTCTCCAACTACACACTAGGCACACAACCAACAAGCAAAGCCCCTGCTGTGAGCCACTATGTTATATAATCAGGCAGGAAGGCAACCTGGATAAACCACTGAACCAAACAGGTCATTTCGCAGGAATGACACAGCATGATTTAATGCTGTATTAGCCAAAACATAATAAGAATAAGAATAATAATTTATTACTTATATCCTGCCCATCTGGGTGGGTTTCCCTAGCCGCATAGTATAGTCATAGCTTGGTTTTCGAACAGCTTAGTTCTTGAACGTTTTGGCTCCCAAACGCTGGAAGTGAGTGGTTCCAGTTTGTGAACGATTTTTGGAAGCCGAACGTCCGACGGGGCTTCCGCAGCTTCCAATGGGCTGCAGGAGCTCCCTGCAGCCAATCAGAAGCCATGCATTGGTTTCTGAACGTTTTGGAAGTTGAATGGACTTCTGGAACGGATTCTGTTTGACTTCCAAGGTACGACTGTACTAAGAAATGCTGGATTCAATAAGCTGCTCTGGGATGCTGGTGTTTGCATAGACACAGGTGAACCATAAGGAGTGGCTGTGGCAAGCAGGACACAGAAAGCAGGCAGCTTCTAAGTGGGAAAGAACCAAAGTCCATTTCTTTGGGGGCTGGAGGAGAAAAGCAACCACTTACTTTTGCTGAGAAGCCAAGGCAAAGGCATCTTGCTTTTTCCGGGTGACATTAAACCTTTCGGCTACATTCTCTGAGGTTATTCTGAAAAACAAGATTAGTTATCAAGTGGATTAATCCACTGGTTCAGAGCATATTTGTCTCTCTAAGAAAAGTGATGGAACAGTGGAACCAATGTGACTTTCAAAAGATCCAAGGGTCCAGAATCATGCATGCTCAGGATCTGCCACCCGAAGAATCACAACTTTCATTATTAAAAAAGCAAGTTTCCAGTTCACATTACTGCAAGACTAAGCTTATAAATATGTCAGTGATGCCCAATGAAAAACATCAAAAGTGGGGAAGGAAAATAGACCAACTGGCTGAAGAGGACATATTTATTAAACACTTTTATAGTACTGCTTTCTGTAACAAAGTGACCTCAAAACAGTCTGCATAAAGCATTGAAAACAATACAAATTCTTAAATTACAAGTAAAAATCACAGCAATAAAATAATTATAGTCAACAAAACAATAGCAAAAAGAAGAACTGGAGCAGCCTAAACATAGTTGCCAAAATGTTGGGAAAATACCAACCATGTCTTTGCTTTCTTTAAACAACTTACTCCAGTGGCAACCACATACAAAACAGATGAGATTGCTCAACTTATTATACAAAATGAATAACTTCCATGCAAACTTTGACTTTTTATTGGTGTGTGTACAGAAGTCGCTGTTATATTTGATGTATGCCTTTTACTTGCCTCTAGCATCATTCATCAGCTTTACCAGAAACCTGACAATGAACAATTTCTCAGAAACTCACTTAGATGGAAAGTAGCATCAAGAAAGCCCCCCTAAAACCATAAGAAGAGATAAAAACACCTACCCCATTGGGATAAGACAATCTCTGGCGTTGCTGTTGTCCATCATACGAGAACTGACGTCCCCAGGATTGCCGACAGTACGCAGAGACATGCTTTCCACTCTGGAGGAAAAACAGAGAGATAGAAATGCTTTTGCGAACATCATTTGTATGAAAGAACCATATAGGGATCAGGAAAAGACACATGTATCTAACTGCTTTCATAAGAACACCTAAATAAATATACAGCACATAATCAAGATATTAAGTTTCCCATTTTACTCTGCATTTTTAAATTAGAACTCCTGTTATTAATATTCAGACTTGCACATTTTCACAGCAGCATTTGAAATTTGAATCTTTAATTTCCTTTGAACTCTGTATAATTTTGTAGGCTTCAAATATGAACCCTCATAAGTTGTCAGCGGCTGACTAATAATTGCCATTGTTACAAACAAGCACTACCCATTCATCCATCATCTCACAACATTAACCCCTTTGTGCCAAACTTGCTCCTGTAATCTTGTGAAATCCAACGGTAACACCTTCCAATCTGTTGTCAAATGTGCTTAAGTGAGGATGGCTCAGCGATTGCAGCCACACACTGATATAAAGAGGTAAGACATTTGAGATTGGGTTAACAAAAGTCACAACTTTTATTAACTTGGCAGCAGAGGTGATCTGCCGTGGATTAAGTAAGACAGGATCTGCAGGAGACACAGTGATGAATTTAGTATGTAAGGAGTGAGACAATGTTTCTGGTATTCTGGCCACAAGTTGTATAGCGCTTTATGCACCCAAAACAGCACACTGAGCTTAGTCCATTAGCGACCATCTGGAAAAATCACTTGAAGCAGCAATCTTATACCCACTTAAAGGGTAAAGGTATAGAGCGAAAAATACGGTATCTTGCTTTATTGGTCGAGGGAGCTGGAATACAGCTTCCAGGTCATGTGGCCAGCACGCACTTGACCATAACACGCACGATATATCGGATAAGCATTATCCTTCAGAGCAAATACCCCTCGATATAGCTGGAAGCTAGTTTGCAGATCCGTTTGAATCTCTCAGTTAAGATTATTTCCTGGTGTCCCCTTTAATCCCTTTTAAAAGAATAAGGACACAAGAGTCTTTCTGAGTAAAGTAACAAAAAAATTACTGACATTTCAGTTCACAATCTGTGCGTGTTACGGAGCGAATGCACTCGACCGGAGCCATGGCTGCCGTCAGTCAAGCAAAGCGGGAGCCGCTTGCAGCTTCCGGGTCATGTGGCCAGCATGACTAAGCCGCTTCTGGCGAACCAGAGCAGCGCACGGAAATGCCGTTTTCCTTCCCGCCGGAGCGGTACCTATTTATCTACTTGCACTTTGACGTGCTTTCGAACTGCTAGGTTGGCAAGAGCAGGGACCGAGCAACGGGAGCTCACCCTGTTGCAGGGATTCGAACCGCCGACCTTCTGATCGGCAAGTCGTAGGCTCTGTGGTTTAACCCACAGCGCCACCCGCGTCCCTCCTTATATCCACTTACCAGAGAGTAAACCCCAACTGGATTACTTCCAGGTAGACATGTATAATATGCTACTTCACTCTAACGGTATCAATCTCTGCCAGCCTTCCTTGGATTGGTGCCCTCTAAACATTTTGGACTATTAACACATAACACCCCCGACTCATTAAACATGCTTGCTGGGCCTGATCGGAGCCAAAGTCCAAAACATTAGGGGAGCAACCAGGTTGAGGAAAGCTGTCCTGTGCTATCAGGTCAGAACTCTGAAAAAGACTGTGACGCCTCAGTTATATTTATATTAACTCTGAAGGATCCTACTGAAATCATTTCCAAGCAACAGTGTGTTGAAGGATAGCATTAAAGATCTTAGGTGCCTTCAGATCTTACTCTGTACCAGCTGGGGTACAAACTGTTTGCATTATTTTCTGAAACGCTCCTACATGCAGTCTTAAAATACATGTTTAGCAAGAGAAGCTGTGCATGTCACCATACCCTGATTTTATGAAAGCCATCAGACCAAAGTCTTAGCAGTCAGACCGAACAGTCCATGGCTCAAGGTTGGTTGCCAAACAGCCTCCACAAAACTAATAAGCCACCCGATGAAGCCATGGATTTTCCAAAGAGCAAGTTTTTAATCTCTGCAGTGTCAGTTTTCAGCCCCAGACCAGAAGATACCAAAAGGTTTACAGCTCACAAGAATCAACTACCACTTTTTATTTGTAAGGGCAGCATATCTGCCAAGTCAACAGTTCTGAAATCTGTACAGATGCAAGAGCAGTTCCTGGCTACACTTTAAACTCTTGATAGCATTAAACAACAGATCAATGTTGCCAGGCAGGCTGGTAGGTTAACTACAGCAATTCTCTACATAGTTTTTAAAAGTGGGCTTAGCGAGTCTTTCCCGGAGAAATGCACTCAGTTCAAGAAAGCCACTCACAAGTGGCAACACTTGGCCTGCATTGCTCAACAGGAACTGAAGGTCAAAGTGCTCAGTTTCGGAATCCCAGATCAGCCTTTGTCCTACATTTTTCTGGCCTAGCATTTGCAAGCTATGCTTTCGCAACACATGTCATTGCAAAATTAAGACCAAGCTACGAAGCCTAGATTATAACAAGGGTGTGATCCTAAGCAGTATAAAGCTGAAACGTGTAAACATCCTCCTACAGGAATGGCTTTTACGCTATAATCAGGAAATTGGGTGTGGCAGCACTTGGACCTCCAAAGAAAGAAAGCAGCCCACTTTCAAAAGGCCCTGCGAAACTGGACTGAAAACTGAGTCTGAAGAATGACCTCAACCAGGAAGCTCAGGACTAGGAGGCCTACACTAGGTCTGAATACCACACACACTTGATCACCCCAACACTTATTTTCAGAGAGTAAAACCTAAGAAGCTTGAGTACAGCGCTTCATGGGTTCATCTCTTACACTAGCATAAGGGGCGTTTTGACCCTGTAACAACCAGTCACCCTGTGAGGCCTGCCATTTCACAGAAGTGGAACGGAAGAAGAGAGTTATTTGCCAAAGACCTCTTAGGGGTTTACAGCTGAAGTAGAAGTTTAAGCCAAGCCTAAGCCCCACAATGAAACTGCACCACCCTGCCTTCATAAAACCAACTTTAAAACTAAATGTTTTAGAATATTCACAGTGCACAATACAGATGCACACAGTTCAAGAGCACGCAAGTTTATTGCAGTCTGACTTAAATGGTTTTCTACAGAGGTTGTAAAACCACGTGGACTTAAAACGTCTGCCTGTTACTGCTAAAAAACTTCAGCCACACCACATGTGGAATGAGTGGAGGCTGGAAGGATACACAGATACCTCTAGCTTTCTGGAAGACTCTCTCTGTAGGCTACCATTGTGGGACTGTTTGAACAGGTAGTCATATAAATAATGGGAGAGGAAAGAGGTGCTGCAAGTTGACTGTCTCACAAACTACTACTGGTAGCCACATGACTTGGAAGCCGACACAGACTCGTTATCCCTGCTATGAACTGCTACAGGTACTTGAGAGGCAATGAATAGCAACCTGTGCTCTACAACATCCTGGAAAAACCTAGGACTTAATCCTAGGAACAGGATTAGCAGATGGAAGATATCTGTGCTACTGACTATCCTACTGATTTTCACAAGACACACAATGAAATGTAATACCTATAAGGCCAGGATTCAAATCACAAGTTTCAATGGGGAAGAATGTCAATTGGATTAAGTAGAACCGCCCTAAGTAAATTATAAATCAAATTAAAAGTGGAAGCTGCATCACACCCACAAGTTTCCATAATGGATTCGGGTGTTTTATTCTAGTGCAAACATTGCTTCGCCATTGCTAGCATGAAACATGGAGGGTGTTTTTACATTCCTAAAACGCCAGAATGGAAAAAGCTCCCCGTTCTGTACTCGATAAAATACTCAATAAAATACTGTATGATCTGTGAAGAGAACATGACTGAGGTTACAGACTAGCAAGGGATGTTCATGAAAAGACTCGTCTTACCCACAGGCCAAGCCCATGTCGTAAGCTCCATTTCTGATGCCACCTACAAATAAAACAAGCAACAATTTAAGATCAACCTTGGTGAGCACCACTCTCACCAATATTGCACAGATAGAGGGGATTACATATTCTGGGAACTAAAACACTTCACTTATTCTCCAACCTGGTTAATGTTATGAAGAATTTACAAATCTCAGTAAAGTTGATTCCTTTAGCTACTAACTACAAGGAGCCTCTTCTGGTGCCTTCATTACATATCTTTAGGCACCAGGCAAAAACATTCCTCTTCTCCCAGGCCCCTTTGGCTAATTAAACAATCTATAGGCTTTTAAAGGGGGGGTGTTGTTGTTGTTTGTTTTTATGGTATGTATTTTTGTGTTTTTATTCTAAACTGCCCCGTGATCCTTGGCTGAAGGGCAGTATAGAAATGTAAAAAATAATAATAATGAACACGCCCACATCTTCATGGAAAGAAACTTATTGGTCCAAGAATCTTAATTCCATCTATCAACAGAAGTCAATATACAAACTGCACAGGAAGTTCAGCTCCAGGAATTTAAGTCTTCACATGCCAAACTAACACTTGCTTTGGCCAGGACTTTCAAAAGCACTAAGACTAACCTCTGAAAAGCCACAAGTGCAGAATTTTGAGGCAAGCTCCTTATCTGCTACAATATACAGATTCCTGAGAATCTGGGGGTTTGTCTTAAGTTCTTAACTGTGAAATTGTATTTGAAAGCGTGCATGCAATGCCTGCAAAAACATTTGTGGGGGAAGGAGACAACTTCTCTATCCTGTATTGCTACCCGTGCCTCTCCTCCCAGCCTCAATATATTCCTTTATACACATCAATCACATTACACCACACATCCAGACTCTGCAAAACTTAAACTATTAATCAAAGATACCAAATAGGCACACTCCATGCTTAACAGGAATATATCAGAATTACTGAAATGCAGAATTTACTTTGAATGCAGAATTTTCATGAGCTTTTTGCCATCAAGCCCAGTCACCAGCTCCCTTCTTACCAGCTATATTGATCAGAGCCTGCAACCCAGATGAGCACTGCCTGTTAACGCATGATATTGGCACAGTCTCTGGAATGCCACTGAAACAAGACACAAGCATGATGATTCATTAGCACAGAAACAAAGTTGGAAGCCCATCTCAGAGATGTCAATTTAGAGGGATGGAGTCATTCTTTTGAGGGTCTATTTATGCTGAGAGTAAGATAATGCAAGATACATATGCTATTCCAACCACTTAAGACTCCTTAGTAGCACTGAAGATAGTAGGACTAAGGATCTGGTGTAGTTTGGGGGATTACAGCCTATACATTATAGTTCAAGAAAGCTGACAGAGTAAATCAGACTATTGGACCATCTAGCTTTGGGTCGTCTATGCCAGATGTGTAGAACCTTTAGCCTTCCAGATGTTGCTGAAATACAATTACCACCATCCCTGGCCATTACCCATGCTTGCTGGCATTTATGGGACTTATTGTTCAGTGACACCTGGAGGGCCAAATGCTCCCCACATCTGATGGGCAGCAGATTTTCAGGGTGACAGGTGTCTTTTCCAGCCCTATCTGGAGATATGTAGGACCGAACCTTTGGCATGCAATGCACATGGTCTGCTGCTGAACTCTTTCTCAAACTGTGCTACAATTGAAAGACTCAAAGTCCCTATAAAGTGGAGAGCACTGATCCACCACAAACTGACTTGGGGAGTTGGGAAATTTAGCATAGCAAACCAGCTTGCAGAATGTGACTCTGACTTAATCACCATGTCCTGACTGAACCAATTTGCAAAGTATTTTCCAAAATATTACCAAACGCCGTTCTGGATACATGCATGTTTCTGTATCCTAGTGATGTGCTGTATTTTAACATACTGTTGTTTGTTGCCCTGGGAACCTCTGCATTGAAGGGCGAGTTACAAACTTAATCGCGATGCATAAGCTTTCATCAAGACCAGGGGCAAAAAAACTCTGATGGAGACACAGGACAGTGAGAGCCACGTTAACAGACTGTCAGATGCCAGAAGTGATGCTTTTTGTCACTTTTTATGAGTAAGCACTCAATTATCTGTAAGTGAAAAGCCATCTAATCATATATTTCTTTCTAAAGCGCAACCCCCGTTTCATAGCCCAACCTCTTAAAGACAGGTGAAGTAGACAATATAGGCCTCACCTGTGGTGGGGGGTGGCAAAACAGAGAGCAGCACCTCCCTAAACCATTACACCAGTTTTCCTTGGCCTCTTTCAAGCCAGCTTGGAATTACTTAAATTACTAACACTTGTTCCTTAGCCAGTGGAGCGGCTATCAAGTTTCATCTCACCCAGTATTCCTCCTCCCCTGCCTTGCTATTTTCCTCTTGGCATGTGGAAAACCTGAGAAAGTTATCACCACACCTCCTATCTGCCCCACAATGCATGACAAAGTTCACAAAAGTAGGACAAACCAGCAATACTCCTCCTGCACTCTCAAACATTAGCCAAACCTGGCAGGCCCGATCTCTATCCTATTTCTTATCTGGTATCAAGAGTGTTAAATAGCAAAGTTCACCTTAGAAATTGTCCAATCCTCGCCACTAAAGCTCCAGCTCCAGGTTGAAGAACATTTCCTAGGTGCAAAGAGATTAATCTGCTTTTGTTATCTGCAGTTCAAATGCCATCTCCAGATTTATTTTTTAAGAAGGCACAATTCAGCATTTAAGAAGAAGATGATAGCCCATTTCCCAGACAGGAAGTCTCAATCATTCCATAGCACAAGGTTAGCGAATTTACAGTTACAACTGGGGCAGAAACAGATATATGTACAGCAATGCAACTTCAAAATAAATTACTCACCTACACAGATATCTCCCAGCTTCTCAGGGCTTAGATTTAGGTCTTTAAGGACAGCTGTCATGACCGCAGCAAGAAGTTCATCAGGTGTAGTTTCCTAGTTGGGGAAGAAACAGAAAACTGTTCTCTTGCATGTTTCCCACACTAAGGGCTTTGCTATGTAACTATGTACTTACACCTTTATTCTTTTTAAAAAATTACTTTTTGTAGCACTGAATTCATTCGGCATCTGTCAAATTGCTAATTTTTGCCACTTTTGAGCTTACCGGCATGTCGCGTATTTTGCACAATTGTATTTCCAATGCTCTGTATTCTATTGTTTGGGCATAGTTCATTGTGGAAAAGCAGCATATAAGTACACTAAATCAGTCAAATGTTTACTTATATCCCACCTTCCACCACCACCTGCATCCTTGGACGAGGCCTCAAGGTGGCTTGCAACAAATTAATCCGTAATCTGTTGGGTATCTTAATAAAGAGAGAGCCAGTCAAGGAACCATTTCGGACACTGTGTTTGCTCTGGGAGTTAATTCATTTCTGCTGGGATAGCTCAGTCATTAAGAGTGTGCGACTCTTAACCTTAGGGCTGTGGGTTCTAGCCCCATATTGAAGTAAAAAGGGTTGGACTAAATGACCCTCATGGCCCCTTCTACTTCTACAACTCTATTTCTCTCTTTTCCACACACCCCTCCCAATCTCCTTTTCCCAGCCACAAAAAGTAGTTTACGCCTATCAGGTCTGATCTAGTTGAGGTTCCCGCATTGCAGGGGGTTGGCCACCTCTATTTTATGCTTCTAAGATGAAAGGCAAAAAAACCAAAAAGCACATAAAAAGGTAATCGTTTTTGAAATAATAATATTAATTAATGAACTGAACTGCAAACGATTTAAAAAGGAAAAATAGGTTTTGAAAATGCAGGGAACTTGAAAGCATCGCAGCATCGCCTCGGCCGCCCCCACCTGCGCCTCCCTCTCCGCCCCCCGCACCTGCTCGCTTCGCCCCTACCTTGAAGCCGCCCCTCTTGGCCTTGGCGATGGGCGTCCTCCGCCCGTGGACCACCACCACATCCTCCGGAGCTCCCGCCGTCGAGAGGGCGGCCCCAGAGAAGCCCAGGCAAGGGCTGGGCCGCAACGAGGCAGGCCGGCCGCCCCCGGCCCCGGACAGGTGCCCGACAACCACCTGCAGGCGCTGCATCCTCCTCCGTTCTGCGCCGCCCCTCGACTGGGCAGGTGAGGCAGCCCCAGAGAGCCACGCCCCCCTGCGCGCTGCATGCCGGGAAGCGCCTCGCTCCTCCCCTCAGCTGGGCGGGCTGGTGAGAGATACAGAGAACACCACGCCCCCCCCGCGCGTACTGCATGCCGGGAGGCGCCTCTTCCCTCCTCTCAGCTGAGCGGGCTGGTGAGAGAGAGGCAGAGATGCCACGCCCCCCCCCCGCGCGTACTGCATGCCGGGAGGCGCCTCGCGGCTTCCCAATCACCCGCCGACTCTGGGAGCCATCTTGCCATAGGCAGCGTAAGAGCAGCGCCATAGAAGTAGGAAAACGTCAAGAGTCGCGCGGGGACCTCAATCTACGTCGCTGAAGGCAGAATCGGGAGCTTGACAGATTGGAGGACGGGGCTAAAGTTAACCAAATGAGTTTCAGGAGGGGCGGATGCAAGGGCCAGGGAGAAGCAGATGCACAAACATAGGATGGGGGACACCTGGCATGCTCAGTACATGTTATGTACTGAGTTGAATAGGATCCAAACTGCAGCAGCCTGATTGGTCCTAGAACAATAGGATTCAGAATGCAGCAGTCTGATTGGTCCTAGAACAATGCAGCAGTATGATTGCTTGGCAGGAACCACCCAATC
This sequence comes from Podarcis filfolensis, assembly GCF_964270895.1. NCBI lineage: Eukaryota > Metazoa > Chordata > Lepidosauria > Squamata > Lacertidae > Podarcis > Podarcis filfolensis. The sequence continues at coordinate 50,223,540 of NC_139614.1, read as the reverse complement.
ATGCTCCAGATAGAAGTGAATCCACAACCTGATTGGCTTACAGTAGAATTCCGGAATTAGCCAATCATGTGCAGCCCATTGTGTAAATAATGTATATAAAGCAAAAAAATTTTTTTTCCTTCCAGTAGCACCTTAAAGACCAACTAAGTTAGTTCTTGGTATGAGCTTTCGTGTGCATGCACACTTCTTCAGATACACTGTAAGAAGTGTGCATGCACACGAAAGCTCATACCAAGAACTAACTTAGTTGGTCTTTAAGGTGCTACTGGAAGGGAATTTTTTTTTTTTTTTTTTTTTGACTATGGCAGACCAACACGGCTACCTATCTGTAACTGTATATAAAGCAGTTACAGAAAGGTAGCCGTGTTGGTCTGCCATAGTCAAAACAAAAAAAAATTTTTTCTTTCCAGTAGCACCTTAAAGACCAACTAAGTTAGTTCTTGGTATGAGCTTTCGTGTGCATGCACACTTCGTCAGATACTTCGTCAGAATTCTGACGAAGTGTGCATGCACACGAAAGCTCATACCAAGAACTAACTTAGTTGGTCTTTAAGGTGCTACTGGAAAGAAAAAAATTTTTTTTTGTTTTGTATATAAAGCAGATACTTTGAGGGGACTTTCATTCATTCCTCCTCACCACTATGAGCTGAATGAAATCACTTTGCGACTCTGAGTATATTTCAGTACATGTGAAAAGGATCTAGGGGTCTTGGTGGACCACAAACTTAAGTCAACAGTGTGATGCAGCAGCAAAAAACCCCTAATGCTATTTGAGGCTGCATCAACAGAACTATAGTGTCCAGATCAAGGGAAGTCATAGTCCCCCTCTATTCTGCCTTGCTTAGACCACACCTGGAATACTGTGTACAATTCTAGGTGCCACAGTTTGAGGAGGATGTTGAGAAGCTGGAATATGTGCAGATGAGCAAGATGATCAGGCGTGTGGAAACTAAGCCTTACAAGGAAAGATTGAAGGATGTTTAGCCTGGAAAAGAGGTGACTGAGATAAAATATGAGAGCCATTGAAATATACTCAGAGTCACAAAGTGATTTCATGCTCTTTATTCAGCTCATAGTGGTGAGGAGGAATGAATGAATGTCCCCTCAAAGTATCTGCTTTATATACATTATTTACACAATGGGCTGCACATGATTGGCTAATTCCGGAATTCTACTGTAAGCCAATCAGGTTGTGGATTCACTTCTATCTGGAGCATGATTGGGTGGTTCCTGCCAACCAATCATACTGCTGCATTGTTCTAGGACCAATCAGACTGCTGCATTCTGAATCCTATTGTTCTAGGACCAATCAGACTGCTGCCTTTTGGATCCTATTGTTCTAGGACCAATCAGACTGCTGCAGTTTGGATCCTATTCAACTCAGTACATAACAGCCATCTTCAAATATCACATGGGAGAGGGAACAAGATTATTTTCTCCTGCTCTGGAGGGTAGGACTCGAACCAATGGCTTCAAGTTGCAAGAAAGGAGATTCCGACTAAACATTTGGAAAAGCTTTCTGACAGTAAGAGCTGTTTGACAGTGGAACAGACTCCCACAAGAGGTGATGGACTCTCCTTCCTTGGAGGTTTTTAAGCAGAGGTTGGATGGCCATCTGTCATTGGATGCTTTAGCCGAGTATATCCTGCATTGTAGGGGTTTGGACTGGATGATCCTCAGGGTCCATTTGGCTCTGTGTAGGAAACCTCTGGCCTACCATAACCCTTTGCGTTCCACGGTTTTCAGCATCCCACTGCTTGCATCCAGAACGTATATTGTGTGTAGACCTCTGTGGACTTGTGGATAACCTGCCATGTGTCTTGACAAATGGAACTCCAGTCTACAAAAGCTTACACAGTGGTACCTCAGGTTAAGTACTTAATTCGTTCCGGAGGTCCATTCTTAACCTGAAACTGTTCTTAACCTGAAGCACCACTTTAGCTAATGGGGCCTCCTGCTGCTGCTGCGCCGCCGGAGCACAATTTCTGTTCTCATCCTGAAGCAAAGTTCTTAACCTGAAGCACTATTTCTGGGTTAGCGGAGTCTGTAACCTGAAGCGTATGTAACCTGAGATACCACTGTACATACCACAGAAAACTTTCAGAAGGGCAGCTGTGTTAGTCTGCTGCAGCAAAAGCAACAGAGACTTATGTGGTACCTTAACAGCTAACAAATTTAATTTGATTTTGTTGAGATTCCTGCATTGCAAAGGGTTGGACTAGATGACTCTGGGGTCCCTCCGAACTCACATGATTAGATTCATCATGGCACAAGCTTAAATAGGCTACAGTCAGCTTCATCAGACACATTATGCTCGTGCCATAATATATTTGTTAGTGCTTGCTTAAGGTGCCACAGAATCTTTTTTGTAATAAATATTTAAGGGACCACGAGACTCTTGGTCATTCTTCCTGAAAGAAATTCTCACAACCTATCATGACCACACACAAAAAAGACCACAAGCTACTGATCTGACAGTTAGTGCATCATCCAAGAATGTCAACTGGCAGACTTGAAAAACCAAACAGCCTTTGCTGGTATAAAGGGGTATCTTTGTTATGTACTTCAGTTCTCACCCTGGGCCAGCAGGGGGATACTGTAGATAGTTATGCAAATAAGGGATCGAAAGTGACGTTCAGTGATTGGATAGTTTTAGAAAGTTGTTACAGTTACATTGTACTGGAGCTCTATATAAGCAGGCTGACTGAACCCTCCAGTTCAGTTCTGTTCTGGCCTGTGAATAAACAAGAGCTGTTTGAAGAATCGCTGTGTCGTCTGATATGTTCACCCACAACTTAACAATCTTTATGTTCCTTACTAAATAAATAAAATTAAGCATCTCCGCTCTGATTTTTCCAAGTGTGGGTGAAAAGATATGATCAGACGTGTGATGCTTTTCCAGAATGAAACATTTCACCAGACTGCAATCAGTGTGTTTCTTATTCCCTCCCCTCTTTAAAAAAAATCAGAAATCTGCCCTCCTGTTACCACAAAATTTAAAAATATTTTATTTCATGCATTTGGGGAGGGAGAGAAGATAACAGCATTTACAGCATTTAACAAAGTACATTCAACAATGTGCCCCACATGCCAAAACAGCAGTATCTCTTTTTTCTTCCTATCAACAAATCCTTCTAGAACTAATAATTTACAATATTTAAAATCATCCATACCATGTAGAGTATGAACATATCTTGAGGATAAAGCGCTTTAACAGTGGTATTTATACTATGATAAAGGTTTGCAAAGTGGGCAGTTTTACAACCAGGATTCAGCACACAGCCCATGCCTCGTTCATGCTACGGTTTGGCAGTGTGTGATGCCCCATTGCTTTGTGGGACAATGTGACCCTTCTTATGTGCAAACGGATCTGGATGCGATGGGATCTTTTGAACTGGGATCCACCTGCTGAGTGCATGAACAGCGCAAAGGGGATACTGGCATTCTGCAAGCTAATTTCTCTTCAAGTGCTTGAGACCCTTTAAAAGCCTCTTCCTCCCCTTAGCTCAAACACAAACAAATGGAAATGGATGGATACTTCATTTTTTCCTCAACTTGAGTCCAAAAATTAACCTCATAACTGTCTCACTCGTCCAGTTTTCAACGCTGAAGTTCGAGAACACTTGTTTCTAGAAATGAGTGCATATCCCTATATTGCATATCCATATATTACATTAAACTGCACGAGCAGTCCTGTTCTGAAAGGCATTCGTTCACATTTCAAGCTTCAGAACTGAATTCCCTTTTAATTAAACCTCATTCCTAACAGGCTTTAATATTCCCCCGCTCCTCACAAAATAATGGGTAAGATTCCGTGTTAGTCCTACTGCAGACCCACTGAAGTCAATGGAAGTAAGCAATCATGAGTTAAGTTGGATTTCACCCAGTCCAATACTTTATAGGTGTCTTAGAGGAGGCCCTTTTGCTCTGGTTATGTGGCAGCCAGGGTGGGGAATATCAGGCCAAATGTGGCCCCTGGGCTTCTTGGGTCTGGCCCTTGGAACTCTCCGATATGCCTCTTGCTTGTCTGGATAGTAGAGAGGGAGGGTGTGTGTGTTGTCTAGAGAAACTAACCTAATATATAACGTAAAAAATAAAATTTATGTTCCGCTCACTTTTGCCTGTGGCCCCAGTCGCTGTTGCCATGTGGCCCTTGGAAGGTTTCCCAGGAGGGAATGTGGCCCTTAGGCTCACGAAAAGGTCCACCAGCCCTATATTCTAGCCTCAGAATGCAAAGAAGACACTTCTGTACCCAAAGCTATTGGTTTCCCTATGCACCATGTGGACAACAAGATAAAAAAGAACCCCAGAACTTGTCTCTTACTATCTATTTGGGAGGTGAGAGGGAGCGAGAGCACTCATTTTGCAAAGTAAGAGAGTCACAGCCTCAGCAGTAGCTGGGCAGCACAATAATAATAATAATAATGCACCAAGAAAGATCCTGAGCGTGGCCTGTAGTAGAAAGTCTGGTGGCTTTTCCTTTTGGGTGCAGCAAGACACTAAATGGCTCTTTGGTCCCTTCTAGCTGTTAGATCTGTGAGCATGTCTGCATTGTGAATTTAAACAACTTTCAATATGGGTTTCCCCCCCTGCCCTGGCTGCAGTAGCCTAGGAACTGTAGTTGTGTGGACAATTAAGGATCTGTAATTTTAGGTTTCCCAGATATGCAAAACCACCACTTCCCCAACTTCTTGGCAGGAAGGTGCAACTGTTAATCCAGTTTCACACCAGCTTCAGAGATCTGCTTAAGGGCTGGATCTGTAAAGTTAGATATACAGTTTCACTCCTAACCCTTTTTTTCCTGTGCAAGGACAGACAACAAACAACACCACCACAATCTATCTACATGATGATATAGTCTTTGGGATGAGATTGAAGTACTTTCAAAAGCAGCCACCCCCCCTTACACCTGGAACTTACCTCCTGATAGGCTATGCGCCTTTTCAACGAATCGAACAATTTGCTTCCCACCTCCCCTGCCTCAAACTTCTGTCTTGTTCTCCCTTGTGAACCTGAATTGCTGCAAGAGATTTTGATGATGAGGAAGCGAAGGTACCTGAGGAGGAAGCTCTTCACAACTCTGTACATATAAACATGGAAGGGGAAAGGGTGACATCAGTATATTGGTGACAAAGTCTGTGTATGCTGTGGCAAGAGCCGCCAAAATAAGCAGGGGTGATCAATGCGCCAACTGGGGTAAAATCCTGTGTCATGAAATCCAGGTCAGCCCAGTGAAGACCATAAAGAAAAGAATTGCCGTATTTTTTTGCTCTATAAGACTCACTTTTTCCCTCCTAAAAAGTAAGGGGAAATGTGTGTGCGTCTTATGGAGTGAATGCAGGCTGCGCAGCTATCACAGAAGCCAGAACAGAAAGAGGGATTGCTGCTTTCACTGCGCAGCGATCCCTCTTGCTGTTCTGGCTTCTGAGATTCAGAATATTTTTTTTCTTGTTTTCCTCCTCCAAAAACTAGGTGCGTCTTGTGGTCTGGTGCGTCTTATAGAGCGAAAAATACGGCAGATTCAGCAAATGTGGAACAACATAAAACTGCCGGGTGAGCAAATGGCTCTGTCAGAATCAGAGATGGAGAACCTGTGGCCCTCCGGATACTGTTGGACTCCGAATCCCATCATCTCTGACCAGGCTCACGTGGGCTGATGGGAAATGGGGAGTCCAAGTGCAAGTGGAGAGTCACGGGTCCCCATTCTCTGATTCAGAGCACCAAATATTCTGGCTCAACACCCCTTCAACTCATTTTCACTCTTGGATCTGCTCACACTTTTCAGAGGGTGAACTGAAGGCAAGAAGCAAGGCTAAGAAACTTGTGGGAAAATGAGCCACGTTTGGGTTCTCTGCCCGTCTTCATCCTCGGATAAGCAATCTCATACACAGGAACAGGGTTGTTTTTGTTTGGTGGCTGGAGTTCACAGTGCGACAGAGCACTCAGTATCCAATGAATGACTCAAAATAAGAGTTGGTATGACTGACAGAGCCTAGCATTTGATGCTGGTGTAGACAGGGGTCAGTTCCTCGCAGTATCAGTCCTGAGATACCAACCTCTGATTTTCCTGGGTGTGCGAATAAGGCCTTAGACACCATCTTGTGAAACTTGTGAACAGATCTTTTGGAAAGTAGGTCACGTTACAGCCCTGCCCAGGCAAAGCCTCTCTGCCTTTTGACATTTTCATCCTTCAGTATTAACATTTTCCCCAGCACTCCCTGCGGAGCGAGAATGAAATCCAGATGGCAGGAGGTTAGAACCAGCAATCTGCAATCAAATTCTTCAGGGCAAGTGTTAATATATGAAGAAAAAAAATAGCAACAGGGGAATCACGTCCCTTAAAAAATGAAAACAGAAATTCCAATGAGAACTGACATACATGCAGAGTCTGAGTGAACCTTCTCAAATCAAGAAAAGACTGTTCTTTTCATGGACTTGTCTATTTTACCAGCTTACTGTAATTCCACTGCCTAGTTGAAGCCGATTTTTGGAGTAGTACAGATAAAAAATAAATGAGTGGAACGCAATCACGCCCTCACTCAGAGCTGGCTGAATTCCACTTATACTGAAACACACCGTGTAATCCAAAACAACTGATATCTGGCACAAAATTCGGCATCCAGACAATCTCTGCTTGTTTTAGTTTTTATGGCTGTAGAGATGATCCGGAAAATATGTGCCTTTGCCTAGTGAAATTCTAGGTGCTCAAAGGCACAGCCAGAATGTGGGGGTGGAGAGGAGCAGGGCTCCAGCGTCACGCGCAGAACTCCTCGTATTTCTACTGTGGGCAGCAGAAGACATAATGTAAACGAAGCAAAACATATGCAAAGAACACACATTTGCTTAAAATGCACAACTGACTTAGGCCACACAATATAGAATACACTTTGGAACACAATCTGATTTTTTTGATTTTTTTCTTTTTTTTTGTGGGGTGAGGAGATACTAAAAAAAACATAGCCATGGGATCTGCTGTTATTTGCCATGTTTCCAAAGGATTGCTAAACTGGCACTGAGCAACTTCGATCAACTCAGGAAGGAGATGACCAGATACAATTTTCTGTGACTGGCTGGCGGGACATCCCCTTGCAACCAAAATTGAATATGATGACATCCACTTGCAGGCTGCTGAACAGCCTTTCCTTATCAAGGTTCCTACCATTTTAATGCTCCTTAGCATGTACAGTGGTACCTCTGGATACGAATGGGATCCGTTCCAGAGCCCCGTTCGCATCTAGAAGCAAACCTAACTAGCGACGGCACGTCTGCGCACGCGCACGTCGCTTTTCGCCGCTTCTGCGCATGCGCGTGACGTCATTTTGAGCGTCTGCGCATGCGCAAGCGGCAAAACCCGGAAGTAACGCGCTCCATTACTTCCGGGTTGCCGCGGAGCGCAACTCGAACGCGCTCAACCCGAAGCGCATTCAACCCGAGGTATGACTGCATATTCCCCTAAGCAATGCCTTTGGTGAAAAGTAGGGATGTCACCTGAATTAATCTTAGTTCAATTCTTCATAGGGGTTTAGTTGATTAACCAACTACACCCACATTTAAAAATGTCATCTAAATAATCATTCCGAAGAAACGAGATAGATAGTACTTTCTTTGGTTTTAGAATATGTACAAATGTGCCACAACAGGCATCAACGTAGAAGAGGGAATGTTTCTTTTAAGACAGCACTTGACAGCTGTAGTTTGCGGAAGCGCTTCCATAAAAAGAAAATTATATATATAAAAAACCCTGCTGGCAATTAATGGGGGTGGGTGGGCACTTTTTAATCAATAAAAATGAACAACTGATTAATCCAATTGACAAAAGCTGCAACCCTGCACACAGTGGCCTGGAAGGGGTTCCCATTGAATTTAAGGCGACTTATCTCTAATGGCTAGGATTGCATTGCATATGTTGCAGCTCTAGTAGTAAATCGTTTTGAAACATTACTTCTGCCTCAGGAAAATGTTTTTTGAGAGCTTCCATTGCAAATAAGCAAGACGGGGGTCTTTAACGTGTAAACTGGCCCCTTACGATTGCAGGAAGCGGAGCCAAGCGAGAGCTTGTGGATTCATTAGCAACCTCCTGTTTAGGGTTCCGGGCAAGGGAATATATTGCAGAGACAGACTGCTGTGGTCTCCATCTCTGGGAATTTAAACAATTATTTCTCTCCTAGGTGGGTAGGTTAGAACTGCTTCTCCTTTGGGTCCAAGGAAAAGATAGCTTTGCGGGAATCTTACAAGGTTCTACAATTCCCATAGTTTCACGTTTGACATGATCACTTTTGCAGTCATATCCCTGACTTGATAACTTTAGGATGGATTGCGAATACGTTTGCCCTCTGGAATATAATTGCCACCCGATATACAAAGGAATCCTCTTTGCTTTCTGCTCCCAACAGCCAAAGACAGTTCTATGTGCACCATAACTCTTTGCTTCTACGACTTAGTAATGGCTTCTCCTTTTTCAAACAGAAGTAGATATGTGCCTTTGATCTTTTGTGCTGGGGATTTATTTCCACTGGCTTCACGCCACGCCTGCTTTTTTTAAGGGTTGCCAACCAGGTGACAAGCTAGTTCTACAGAGCACCCGGCCCATTCTGCGGCTTTCAGCGCTTGTCTCCCAACAAGAGGCTGCCAAACAATCTTTCCTTTTTTGTTCTTTCGCGGCTGATCAAGTCCGTGAGACCCTAACGGACACGTCACGCAAGCAGATAATTCATTGGCGTTCGTAAGGCAAAATGTCCTCCTTACCAGCATCACCTCAGTTCCTCCAAATCCCTCCATCTCAGTGACCCATCAGCCCCCACAAAGCCAAGATGGCTGCAAGTACACTTTGGAGACTTGGCAAGATGGACGCCGCCTGGCCAACAAGGCGTGATTGTCAGCAGCGCAGCTGATATGGCAGTAACCCAAACAGGAGATTGAGGCTGGATCTGGAAGTTTGCGGTTTTTGTCCTGTTGCTCAGTCCTCCATGATGGTGTGAATCTTTGGTCCTTTCCCCGTCCCTCCCGATAACGGGAAGGTCTGCTAGAGGCTAAAGCTCACGAACGGGTGCCTCAGGAGGTCTTCTGCGGTGGGCCTTCGCTTCTCTTCCACGAAGATCAACTTGAGGAAGCTGCGGCAGTAGTCCGAGACGCCATCTGGAAGCTGGGGCTTTGTGGGCTGTGTTGCGATCTTGAAAATGGCGGCCATGGCTTCAAATTCTGCCCAGGGTGGCTTCTCGGTCAGCATTTCCACCACGGTGCAGCCCACACTCCTGCAAGACGACGCCAAGGGGAAGGAAGGAATTAGGAAAGAAGAGAGGCTTTCTTACCCTCACAATTCATTGATTATTACATTTCAATCCAACCTTACATCCAAAGGAGCCCAGGGCAGTAAACACAAACATGTTAACATAATATAATTAAATATATATATATATATATATATATATATATATATATATATATACACACACACACACACACACACACACACCGTATTTTTCGCTCTATAAGACGCACCAGACCATAAGACGCACCTAGTTTTTGGAGGAGGAAAACAAGAAAAAAATATTCTGAATCTCAGAAGCCAGAACAGCAAGAGGGATCGCTGCGCAGTGAAAGCAGCAATCCCTCTTGCTGTTCTGGCTTCTGGGATAGCTGCGCAGTCTGCATTCACTCCATAAGACGCACACACATTTCCCCTTACTTTTTAGGAGGGAAAAAGTGAGCCTCGTAGAGCAAAAAATACGGTATTTCAAAACTCAATCAATCACACATATTATGGTTTTTATAGCATTTATATCAATATACAAAATGCCTTAGGCAGTCCTTTCTGATCTTTCCTCACAACAACTCTCTGAGGAAAACCTGGCTGATAGAAAGTGATTCGGCCTGTTTTATCCATTGCCCAAAAGGAAGGTGGAAGTTGAGAAGTCTGGAAAATCTTCTACCACATGCAAGCTGAAGACTGTTACCAATACGTGCAAATCTCATTTATTTCCCGTTCATTTGTAACTTTTCTTAAAAATCCAGCGCTTATTGTTCTAACAATCTTATTTAAACCACTTTGTGAGATCTGCCTGAAAAGCGGAATGCCAATACTCTGAATAAAAAGGCATTCACAATTATATACACTAGGAGATTCCAGCAATAACTCTGCTATTGCTACCCGTCCACCTCAACAACCGAAACACATTTCTGGGATTAACTGAGATCTTACCACACGTCAGCTTTCCTTCCATATCCTTCCCCGCTGATCACCTCGGGGCTCATCCAGTATGGCGTCCCCGTGACGGACTTCATCCCTGTTCCAGACATACAGATGGTCTGAATGCGTTTGCTGGCACCAAAGTCTCCAAGTTTCACGTTCCCGGCAGAATCTCTCAATATGTTGGCACCTAAAGAAAGTAAGAAAAAAGCCCACTTCTGAAACAGAAGCTTAGTGGCAGAGCATGTTGGAGGATATGGTGGCACCATTCACACAGCGAAAGCTACCACGGAGATAGCAACGTTTTCAAAAGCAGGGGGTCCATGTCTTGGCTTCTGAAAAACCAGGGGTCTGCAGGACTTAGCTAATGGAGATCCTCTGGCCTAGATGGATCAATGGTCTAGCAGTCTTGCACTGTACAAAATGTTGAATATCTTGTTTAAATATTAGGGTTCATTATTGTTCCATCTTAAAAAGCAGAGACATCACCTTGCCAACAAAGGTCCGTATAGTTAAAGCTATGGTTTTCCCAGTAGTGATGTATGGAAGTGAGAGCTGGACCATGAAGAAGGCTGATCGCCGAAGAATGGATGCTTTTGAATTATGGTGCTGGAGGAGACTCTTGAGAGTCCCATGGACTGCAAGAAGATCAAATCTATCCATTCTGAGGGAAATCAACCCTGAGTGCTCACTGGAAGGACAGATCGTGAAGCTGAGGCTCCAATACTTTGGCCACCTCATGAGAAGAGAAGACTCCCTGGAAAAGACCCTGATGTTGGGAAAGATGGAGGGCACAAGGAGAAGGGGACGACAGAGGACGAGATGGTTGGACAGTGTTCTCGAAGCTACCAGCATGAGTTTGACCAAACTGCGGGAGGCAGTGGAAGACAGGAGTGCCTGGCGTGCTCTGGTCCATGGGGTCACGAAGAGTCGGACACGACTAAACGACTAAACAACAACAAATTGTGGTTGTTGTTAATTAAATCTGTTGGTTGCTTTATCTTGCCCAAAGTAACCCAAGGTGACTTCCGGCCAACTAAAAAAACAAAACGGAAAACTCACAGGTACAACTAAAACTGGGGGAGGAAGAACCTTATGCATGGGTTCTGAACAAATATTTAACTTTCTTTGTACCGGAACCAGTGTTTTTGCAACATTACATGGCTGAGTCTTTCCCCCCACCTTCAACAATCAGAATGTTTGCTGGCATTTCTTAACATCAGCTTAACTCAGCTGGTTGGAGGTGGTTCTGGGCTCATGGTCAGTGGTATTACGTGTTCCTTTTCCCCGCTGAGAGCATGCTTGCGGGTTGCAATAGGCCAGGCACAGGCAAACTCAGCCCTCCAGATGTTTTGGGACTACAACTCCCATCATCCCTAGCTAACAGGACCAGTGGTCAGGGATGATGGGAGTCGTAGTCCCAAAACATCTGGAGGGCCTAGTTTGCCTATGCCTGCAATGCGCCCTTGGGGTTTATGCAAAATGTGCCTGCGCTGAATGGATTGGACTTCTTTGTCGCTTACAGTCAACAAGCTCACCTAAGCGAGCGGAACATTCCCCTGGGATCTCCACCTACCTTTGATATCTCTGTGTACAATCATGTTGCTGTGCAGGTAGAAAACCCCTTGCAGGATCTGCCGTGTGTATTTCCGAGTCACGTTCTCGGTCAGGGCTCCGTAGGCTTTCAGCTGGTCTTTGATGGAACCCTAAAGAACGTGGGGGGACAAACAAGGCTCCGTTGGATACTCTGGATAATGGAACCGTGTCGTTTTATTAACGGCTCGAGCCATTTTGGTGAGGCTGGTCAAAAAGCAAGCTACATATCAAATAAGTAGCAACATTTCGAATCATATAATCGCAGGGACCCCGAGGGTCAAATGCAAGCTGTCCCATACAGAGATCGAACCGGCAACCTTGGAGTTATTAGCTCACGCTCTAGCTAACTGAGCTATCTGCCAGGCATTTATGAAATGGAGAAGTGAACTATTAGCTGACAGGACTGAAGGATCCTTCTTGCACCTGCTGAAAAGGGGGATATTTTGCTGCAGTTTCCTCTGATAAAGAGAGTTTAAATGCCAAGGGGAAGGGAACATACGGTACTCAGTTAAAAATGGTTGTTGTTTTTTAATGTGGAAATTGTCTTAAAGTTACCTTAAACCACAGGACAATACTGAAGATTCCAAATACTAGCTGCATTTCTCCCACCGTAAATGAAGCATACTGACATTTTAACACACATAGGTGTGCAAACTGCGTTTTCTTTTTCCCCGAAAGCATATTGAAAACATTTCAAAATAGATGCAAAATTGCTTTGGGAAACCACTGAGGACAGGAAGGGGCCATGACATCACGAACACTGGCCAATCAGTGGCTACCGAACCACCTCAGCCTGTATAAAATGTTATATCTTTTCGCAGTTTATATCAGCTGTCAGGCTCCGATCTCTATGTAACATTTCTCCAAACAGGAGTACGTTCAAAATTATTTCAGGAAAGCAGGGGCACAGGCCACGTGGGCTGCAAGAAAAGGTTTGCTGGTCGAAGGAAGATGAGCAACACAGAGAGCGCCGGTTTCAGGGCAGTGCAGAAATTTCCCTTCCCTTTTCGAGTTGAGGCGGCACAAAATAACAACAACAACATCTGTTTTTTGTAATAATGTGACGTTTCAGTGAGCCTGTTGGGCAGACCCATAACGAAAGCAACTGTGCCAAAAGGAATTATTGTGGAAATAAGCAGTATTTAGAGGGGAGAGTATAGCTGTCAACTTTTTCCCTTTTCTTGTGAGGAATCCTATTCGGAATAAGGGAATTTCCCTTTAAAAAAAGGGGAAACGTTGACAGCTATGGGGGAGAGGCACCAGATTTTGTCCTCGCTCAGGGAGCCATATGACCAAAGTCTGCTCCTGGGACACTGAAGGTCCTAAACAATTTGGAGTTTGGGAGCTCTGGGTTTATTAAGAAGTCCACAACCTTTACAAAAACGCCCATGCAGGCTGACTTACCCCTGGCATGTATTCCACGAAGATGGACAGCTTTCTTTCCTCGGCATCCCGCAAGCAACCGTAATACTGGACGATTCGCTCGTGGCGGAGGGTTTTGAGCAGCTGGATCTCGCATTCCAAGGCATTCACCTCCTGCAGAAAGACAGAAGCAGCTGCAGGTGGAAAAGGAAGGGACCGTGGGCATAGCTAGTTGTTCTGGGGTGCAGGGCACGGATGGTGTTCGTGCAAGTTTGGGCCTAATGTCCTTCAAACCCCGACAGTCCCTGAAATGTCGAGCAGCACGGCAAGGAACAGGCGTGGGCTTCCAAAAATAGAAGACGGTTTCTCCGTGCTAACTGGATTCACACAATCGCTTCCTTCTCCCAATATGAAGCCCCAACAGATGGGGAGAAAATAATAAGAGCATCCTGCAGATCAGAAAACCCAAAAGGTCCACCTTGCTTCAGCATCCTGTCTCCACCACTGGGCAGTCAGGTATCTCTGAGAAGCTCACATGCAGAACATGTTTGTGCCCAACACATGGTGTGGAGAGGTCTATTGCTTCAAAGGTGTTGTGATGGGATGGTGAGCTGCTTGTGCGTAAAATCCTGATCCCTCAGAGTTTGGCTAAGTTCCCAAACCTCTGTCTGTGATGGAGCTCCTTAAGCATGGCTCCATCAATCGCTCGTTGAATCGGACAGTGGGTGTTTACGGAACTTCTTCCAGCATAAAAGCTCCTTAACGGAAACGCGTCTTCTGGACTCTCGGCGTGACAGTTTCCGCCGAGGAGTGGGTGTCCCTACGGGAGGTCCTGAAACCTCCCCACTGTTCTCGCTTGAAGTGTCTCTGAGCCCTCCCTCCGACTCACTTTCCCTTGGAGCTCCACTTCTCCCCCTGCTGGTCCCCTCCTCCGCTGAGTGGTCTCTCTCACCCTCCATGAGCCCTTTCACCTCCTTCGTCTCAGATGACAGTTCCCTGACATCCACCTCCCCTCCAGGGCCCCCTTCACCCCCTTCCCTCCCCTCCTCTGCGGGAGGCGAGGGAGCAAAACCCCTGAAGGAACCTCCCTCATCTTCCGAAGTTTCGAACACTTCCCTCCACCTTTTGCTGTTTCCGGTTTCCAAGTACTCCTCCTCCTCGGAGTCTGTACCTCCTTCCACCTCCGATTCCCTGAATCCCTCCAGTTCCTCCTCCTCGTCGGTGGTGCCAAAGTACTCCCTCCGGAACCTCGCTACTGGCTGAGGTTTCCTGGGGAACCTTTGGTGGAACGTTTCGACCAAGATCTCGTCATGGACCTCCTCTGCCTTCACCCAGGTGTTTTCCGACTCCGGTTCCCCTTCCCACGCGACCAAATACTCCACCTGATTACCCTTCCACCTGGAGTCGATGATTTCCGCCACATAGTTGTGGCTTTCCCTTTCTTCTATGGCTGGCCCCCGTGTGGATACCCCTTCACCTTCCCCCCTGTATGGTGACAGTAATGACCTGTGGAATACTGGGTGCAGTTTCATGTGGTTCGGTAACCGGAGTCTGAAAGCCACTGGGTTGACCTGTTGGATGACCTCAAATGGTCCCAATCTTTTGGGTCTCAATTTCTTGCAACCCCCCTTGAACGGCAATCCTTGGGTTGATAGCCAGACCCGACTCCCCACCCTAATTGTTTCACCTTCCCTTCTTCTTCCTCCCTTCATTGGGATTTGAAACTGCGCGCGCGCGCGCTGTTCCAACTTCCATCGGCTCTCCGGGCGGGAAACTGGGTTCTGGAATCTCTGGAATGCGGAAATCCCTCCAACGCTCTCCTTTCCCCTCCCGCTTCTCCAAGGCTCTTGCCTCCTGGCGCGCTCCAATGGTCAGCGCTGATTTGGTCAGCTGGTCCATAGACTCCGCCCTGGGCGCCCGGGAAAGTTCGTCTTTCACCGCCGAAGAAAGCCCCTCTTCAAAGAGCATTTGAATGGGTTCCGCCGATAGGTCCCACCCCAATTTATGTATCAACATTGTAAACTCAGTCCAGTACTCACGAACCGATCGGCTCCCCTGTTTGCAAGCCATCAATTGTCTGCGCACCAGTCCCTGTTCAATCTCGCTGGAAAACATCAAATCCATGGCGCGAAAAAACTTCCTCGCGTCCTTCAGCATGTCACTATTCCCTGCCATCAGGGGCCTCACCCAGTCTCTCGCCCCGCCTTCGAGATGGCCAATCACAAACGCCACTCGCGATGCCTCATCGGGAAAGTCGTTAAACTGCAGTTCGAGAGCATACTGCATCTCTGTCCTAAAGGCTTGGTAGTTCCTGGGGTCCCCCCCAAACTTCTGCACCATTCCTGGCATCTTTCTTGCTAGTGTAGCGCCTTTTGCCTTTTCTGCATCCTGCGCCCTCCTTTCTTCTAGCCTCGCCGTTTGCATTGCTAGCTGGAGTTCCAACACTCTGTACCTTTCTTCCAGACTTGGACCTTCTCCAGCTCCTGCTGCTCCTCCGGCTCCGGCTGGGTTGCTCATGATGCCTCTCTGCACAAGCTGCTTTCAGGGACTGTCCGATTGCTGTGATGGGATGGTGAGCTGCTTGTGCGTAAAATCCTGATCCCTCAGAGTTTGGCTAAGTTCCCAAACCTCTGTCTGTGATGGAGCTCCTTAAGCATGGCTCCATCAATCGCTCGTTGAATCGGACAGTGGGCGTTTACGGAACTTCTTCCAGCATAAAAGCTCCTTAACGGAAACGCGTCTTCTGGACTCTCGGCGTGACAGTTTCCGCCGAGGAGTGGGTGTCCCTACGGGAGGTCCTGAAACCTCCCCACTGTTCTCGCTTGAAGTGTCTCTGAGCCCTCCCTCCGACTCACTTTCCCTTGGAGCTCCACTTCTCCCCCTGCTGGTCCCCTCCTCCGCTGAGTGGTCTCTCTCACCCTCCATGAGCCCTTTCACCTCCTTCGTCTCAGATGACAGTTCCCTGACAGGTGTATATTACTATTATTACAGTGGACGCTCAGGTTGTGAACGTGATCCATGCAGGAGGCACGTTCGCAACCCACAGCATCCGCAACCTGCAGCGCCGCATCTGCGCACACGCGGGTTGTGATTCGGCACTTCTGCGTGTGCAGAAAGCACATTTTAGTGTTTCTGTGCATGCGCGAGTGCCGAAACCCAGAAGTAACCTGTTCTGGTACTTCCGGGTTTCGGCGCATCCGTGACCCGAAAATGCACAGCCTGAAGCATCTGTAACCCAAGGTAAGGCTGTATTATTATTATTATTATTATTATTATTATTATTATTGGCAATGGCCGACTTGCATGGGAATTAAATTCCGGACCAATGCCAGTGGGGCCCTGGCAAGACCACCCCATCCCATTCCACCCCTTTTTGTGACATTTTTGGGTCACTTCCAGGACCGGCGTGAGGCACACAGTCACATACATATCGGATGCACCTAAACATTCCCTGCCTGTACAGTGGTACCTTGGTACTTTAACGGTTTGGCTCCCGAACAAATCAACTCCCAAACGCCTCAAACCCAGAAGTAAGCTTTCCAGTTTGCAGATGTTTTTCGGAAGTCGAACGTCCGACGTGGGTTCCGGTTGAGTGCAGGAAGACTCCTGCAGCCAATCGGAAGCCACACGTTGGTTTTCAAACGGTTTTGGGAGTCGAACGGACTCCTGGAACAGATTAGGTTCGAGAACCAAGGTACTGCTGTAGTGAGATTTGTATAAACGGCCCTTCATCCGAAGATCTGAGGGTGCTTCGCAGCAGAAAAATACAAAATGAGAATGCACAAAGAACAATTACTCCCCCTCTATTAAGCTGCCATGTCTAACAGCCATGGACACATCTACCCTCCTCGACTTTCCTCTGCAAAAGCAAGCACAAAGAACCAGGGTGCGCTATCTCTCTGCGCTTCCTCAATTGCTTATGACCCCATATTGCCCCCTCCAGACCTTCTTGTCCCACAAAGGAACACACACAAACACACACGTGTTGATTTGGGCAGGGGGGAGAGTTCACACTGCGTCTTATCTGGTCCACATACTCACTTTGCTTGTCTCTTGGCTGTCAGGGTCAAAGGGCACCTGCTTTACGGACAGCTCCCGGCCAGTGTCGACGTCGTAGCAAAGGTAGACCTCCCCAAAGGCACCTCGGCCCAGCAGCTTCCCAAGTCTCCAGTTCACTGGGGCCTGAAGCGCTACAAGGGAGGCAGAAACCAATGTCAGGGAGGGGTGGGGAGAAAGGCTTGAGACACCCTAGGTCTCCACACCAGTGCAGCCCTCACCATGTCAAAGAATTGCAACGACTGCATTTTTTTCCGCTTGCACAGAATATGATGGCACCTTCAGAACACCAGTTTTCATTTCGAAAACCAGAAGATACCCGCCTCTTTCTGAGCACAAGAGGGAAGCAAGCCCCCAGTTTTGATTCAGGAAAAAAAAACCAGTTCCTGAATTGTCAAAAACTTTGGCAGGGTGGCATTGCTGTAGCCTTTCTGACTCCAGGGGGTCTGCGAAGCCGCAATTGCGATTCCAAGCCTGATATTTCATACACTGCGCAACTGGGGACTCTCCAAGCCAAACACAGCTGTGGCCTCCCTGGCGCTTGACAACGCTCCTGTTACTGCAGTCCCTTCCAAAAACAGCCAGACCTAAAGGGTTCTGGAGTCCTTTAATGGTTCACCATAGATGGGGCAGGGACGCGGGTGGCGCTGTGGGTTAAACCACAGAGCCTAGGGCTTGCCGATCAGAAGGTCGGCGGTTCGAATACCTGCGACGGGGTGAGCGCCCGTTGCTCGGTCCCTGCTCCTGCCAACCTAGCAGTTTGAAAGCACGTCAAAGTGCATGTAGATAAATAGGTACCACTCCGGTGGGAAGGTAAACAGCATTTCTGTGTGCTGCTCTGGTTCGCCAGAAGCGGCTTAGTCATGCTGGCCACATGACCCGGAAGCTGTACGCTGGCTCCCTCGGCCAATAAAGCGAGATGAGCACCGCAACCCCAGAGTTGGTCACGACTGGACCTAATGGTCAGGGGTCCCTTTACCTTTAGCTTTATAGATGGGGTGCATTCAGCCGCCCCAGGAGTTCACAGGGCCTTTTTTGTTCTCTGTGACAACTGGTGGATCCCTCTAGCCAAGTACTACCAATGGAAGGTTTCCAGCAAACTCACAACGCAGGGGTTGGAAACCCATGGCCCTCCAGATATTGTTGGGACTCTGACTCCCATCAGCCCCAGCCACTGGGACAAATGATGAGGGATGATGGGAGTTGCAGTTCAACAACATCTGGAAGGTTCCTTTCCAGTGAAGCAATCCCTTCAAGGCCAGCTCACTTTGCTTTTTGAATTTCAGGACCAAACAAGACAAAACAAAACCCTCTTTGCTGGCAAAACGCAGGTCTGCTCTATGTTACATCTCTGTGGGAGCACCAAGTTTCTGTGAAGTTGGCAAAATGCAGAGCCCCCTATGGATCATGTTCACCCACCTCAACAGGCACGAAAGATCTCCACAATCTGAACAGCCTTTAAATGTGATTGCCTTGGAATGTTCACTACATTATGCAATTGCATTGGAATGTTTATCCTGTTTGTCATGAACTGATAGGTTCAAATGATTGGCAGTTTGCTTGACGGGGACATTAAAATGTTCTAGCAGGCCACGTAATCAAAATGAGAGTCATTTGCTGGGTTGCCATGCTATGCTTCGAAATGGTTGAGTGTCTCATCATTACTGAAACAGAACATTGATTGGCTTTTTCGTTTCGCTGGAAAATTTGCAGCGTGCAAATTCAAGGAACAAATAATAATAAATAAATAACCAGGTGTCCTGCAAGCTACGCCCTGATTTCTCCGCAGTCCAAGCGTTGGTTATTCAAGTCGGCATTCAGTTTTGCCGATGATGCACAGAGCAAGGCAAGGTTTCGCAAACTTGGCTTTCCAGTTGTTTTTTTGGACTACAATTCCCATCATCCCTGACCTGCTAGCTAGGGATGATAGGAGTTGTAGTCCAGCAACAGCTGGAGACTGAAGTTTGGGAAACCCTGGAGTAGGGAAGGCCCTTCCTAGCCCACCCCCCAACAGCCCCTTCGCTGGGGGGCCCACTTACTGTTCCTCGTCTTGGCTGGAGAGGAGCCGAAACCTTGGAATATCTTGTCGCAGTTGTGCCACCACTTGTTTCCCCCGCGTTCCTCGTACCGCAAGGTGACAAGCTTGTTGTCTCCATTGAAGCTTTTCGTCCTGCTGGACGGCATGATCTGGAAGAGGTTCTCCGGCGGCGCGTAACTCCTGGGGAAGGTTCTCCGGCCTTTCGGGACAGGAAGAAGAAGAAGAGTTTGGATTCGATATCCCGCTTTATCACTACCCGAAGGAGTCTCAAAGCGGCTAACATTCTCCTTTCCCTTCCTCCCCCACAATAAACATTCTGTGAGGTGAATGAGGCTGAGAGACTTCAGAGAAGTGTGACTAGCCCAAGGTCACCCAGCAGCTGCATGTGGAGGAGCGGGGAATCGAACCCGGTTCACCAGATTACAAGTCCACTGCTCTTAACCACTACACCACACTGGCTCTGACTGCCTTTTGGCTTAAGTGAAGCTGCAAGTGGGTACAGTGCACGGCGAATGCATGCCGAACTCTGCATCAGTGAGGACGCTGCCTTACACCGAGTCAGACCACCAGCCCATCTAGTCTGAATATTGTCTACACTGACTGGCAGCATCTCTCCAGAGAGGGTGACTTTTCCAGTTCTATCTCGAAATGCTAGGAACCGACACCTGGGCCCATTTGCATGCAGAGGATGATGATGATTGGGTGGCGCTCTGGGTTAAACCACAGAGCCTATGACTTGCTGATCAGAAGGTCGGCGGTTCGAATCCCCGCGACAGGGTGAGCTCCCGTTGCTCAGTCCCAGCTCCTGCCAACCTAGCAGTTCGAAAGCACGTCAAAGTGCAAGTAGATAAATAGTTACCGCTCTGGCGGAAAGGTAAACGGCGTTTCCGTGCGCTGCTCTGGTTCGCCAGAAGCGGCTTAGTCATGCTGGCCACATGACTCGGAAGCTGTACGCCGGCTCCCTCGGCCAATAACGCGAGATGAGCGCCGCAAGCCGAGTCGGCTACGACTGGACCTAATGGTCAGGGGTCCCTTTACCTTTACTATACCCACTCTGGGAGGCTCCCAACAGAATATTAAGAATATGAAGAACAAAATAAAACATCAAACATTAAAAACTTCCCTAAAGAAGGCTGCCTTCAGGTGTCTTTTTAGAAAAGTCAGATATTTGTTTATTTCCTTGACATCTGGTGGGAGGGCGTTCCACAGGGCAGGTGCCACTACCGAGAAGGCCCTCTGCCTGGTTCCCTGTAACCTCACTTCTCGCAGGGAGGGAACCGCCAAAAGGCAGTCAGAGCTGGACCTCAGTGTCTGGGCAGAACAATGGGGGTGGAGACGCTCCTTCAGGTCTACTGGGCTGAGGCTGTTTAGGGCTTTAAAGGTCAGCACCAACACTTGGAATTGTGCTCGGAAACGTACTGGGAGCCAATGCAGGTCTTTCAGGACCGGGCTTATATGGTCTTATATGGTGTTATATGCAGTGCGTTTGTTCTTAAAAAATGTTTATGGGTACTCTCTCATTTCGAGTCAAGGAAATCACCATTTTATAGTTCAAATGGTGGAAAATAAGTACAGTAAATGGACAAAAGTTCAAAGATTCACAAAATGTTTAGGGGTATGCGTACTCCTGCGACCCTACAGAAAAAAAGCACTGGTTGTATGGAAGGATGTGCTCATGCACTCAGCTACAGGCCTTTCCTAGTGCAGATCAGCCAGGACCCACCACCTGGAGACATTCGGTCTACTCACATTGTCGCCACGTTGGGGAAGGAAAGCTATTATTTGGTGCCCATCTTATAGGGGCCCCACCCTGAACGGCACCCCTCTCTGGAGCTCGAGAGCCAATGTGCTCAACACAGCTGCAACAAGCCCAATTCTGGTTCCCAGTTTCTGCCCAAGACACCCACCAAGCTGCCCTCTGCACTCTTCCCCTTGAAACCCACCGATTTAACCAGCCTTACCGTCGTTGTAGTCCTTGCGGCTCTGGGACAGGTGATACTGCCTTGGAAAAGTCCCTCCCTTGCCGAATCTCTCGCAAAACGGGATGTCAAAATCTGGCAAAAGTACAAAAATGACACTTACATCTAGTTCCTCTCCCCCTGCTTTGCCCACAACACTCTTGCATAATAAAATCCAAGATGGCAGCACTTACGTTAAGATTGTACACGGCCATGTTGAGATATTGGATCATGCTTTGGGTTGAACTAAGAGCAGAACAACAAACAATGGCCACAGCTGCACCTTGCATTTAAAGCATACTACTTTAAGCAACTACGGTTTTCCCCAAAGGATTCTGGGAACTGTAGTTTGTTAAGGGTGCTGGGAGTTGTTAAGAGATCACTATTCGCCTCACACAGCTACAATTCCTAGAGTTGTCGATCCCTCTTCCTAGGTAAGTCTGTGAATTGTAGCTCTGTGAGGGGAACAGGGATCTCTTAGCGTAAGGTTACCAGATTTTTTCTCTCTTGGCACCCATAACAAGCCACACCTCCCAGGATGCTTTGGGGGAAACCACGCCCATTATAGTGGCATCATAGTGATTTAAACGTAAGGTGCAGACAGGGTCTCTGGATTCTTTTTGCAGATTTTGTTGTTGTTGCTGCTGCTCCTCCAAGCTGCTTTTGTCAAGAGGGGAAAGGGCTAAGAAACTACACATGGGCCCCTCAAGGAAAATATATCTGTGGGGAAAACTGGAGGAAGTGTGGCTTCACCCTAAACTCAAATCCCGCCTTCTACGTGCCACATTTAATTGGTGCAAGAATGTTGCAATGGTAGCCAGCTGCCTCTCTGAGACATGACGGATGGTTCAAATGAAAGCAAGGAATGTGTGTGTGCTTGCTGAAAAGTAATAATTTTGCATATATATGCACACACACACACACACCACAGATCACCAAAACGGATGCAACTCGAGGGCTATCTGCCGGCACAGCATTAACCAGGCGGCAAATCTAAAAGGTATATTGTTGCAAAAAGCTTATCCCTGGGTTCACCGTCTTCCGCTGCCCAATTTTCCACTGCCGCACTTTTAACTCAGTCAAAAATCCTCCACTCACTGACCTCGCAAAGCAACTACTCAATGGTTACCCCTTTAGAATCGGGTTTCCCAAACTTGAGTCTCCAGCTGTTTGGGGACTACAACTCCCATCATCCTGAGCTTGCAAAATCAGTGGTCAGGGATGATGGGAATTGTAGTCCAAAAACAGCTGGAGACCCAGGTTTGGGACACCCTGCTTTAGAGCCAAGGGGGCTTTCCTCCCACCCCCTTCTAGGAGCAGAGCACGTAGCGATGGTCGCACAATCAGCGTGAACAGCAAGCCAGGGAGGGGGCCTACAAAGCCAGCTACATCCTCGACGCTCTGACGAACGGCCTTTTAAAGGGAAATCTGAGCGCTGCGACCCAGGGGGCATATTAAAACTTCACAGGATCCCTTGGCCTTATTTGACGCTCGACTTCCATGCCTCAGCCCAGCGGCACCTCCACGAGCCAAACATTGTCTTTTCATCCTCTGGGCCCCCTGCCACGCATTCATTTTTTAATAGCAGAGGTCACTACGATGCAGCAATGATGAAATTTTCCGTGATTTCACCAGCTGCACATGTGCGCTCAAGCGAAGGCTTCTCAAACCAGAGCTCTGCGAGTTAACGTGTGCGATTTTGATGTTCTCCATCTTCCAAAACGCCTGTTGTGTGGGTACGCTTGCCCAGCAGTGCAACTGCCCAATTTTTGCCACAGCTCCATCCCTCTGGCTTCTCAGGGTTCTAGTCCTCAGGTAATTTTGTTATCTTATTTACATGGGCACTGCTGAATTGAAGTAACCTATAAGCGGACCACAGTAAAGCTGGAACATAGCCCCGTGTGTTTGGGGGGATTCCCAGCCGTGTCACCTCCTGGCCAGCTAATTGGCTGGCTTTGGGGGCATGGCCTGCACTATTTAAGGTAGGACACAGCCGGTGATCTCCCTCTTTGCCGCCTGTCAGCTGTTCCTGCTTTTCCCACCCTCCCACCCTATAAGGTTTTCATTCTTTAACCTTGCTATGGACCTTGGTTGGTCGCCGTTGAGGGGCCTGGTAGGAATTTTTCCACTTGGCAAATTGGCACCAGCCACTTGGTTTTCGCCTGCCTCGTAGCAAATCGTCACAACTTCCTTGGTATTGGCGGTTAGGCATTGGTATTGCTCTGTAGATGGAAGAGGGGAGGTAGTGGCATCACCTGCCCCACATATTGAAGGGTAGTCCGATAAAGGATTCTGGGGGGCGTGGCCCTGTCCAAAGGTTAGGGCCTAAGGCACGCCCCCTGGCGGTGACCCCGGGGGAGTTCCTAGTTGATGTGCATCAGCAGGACTCCCCCTACTGGTGGTTAACCCTTCCTGGACTTCTAGTGGATGGGCTGAAGCCAGATATAGTCAGTTAGGACCAATGCCTAAGCCAATACCGTTCATCACCTGTAACCAATAAAGTTGTGGCCTTATTTAGCCCATTAACCGTAATAATTGTGTCATGTGCCCTTATTTCCACTGATGGGGATGGGAACTCGCCGCGCAAGATGAAGAAATACAACAGAGATAAAACCTAACTCCAGAATCAGAAATGATTCTTCAGTATGGGCCTAAAGTTCAGCAGGGAGCGGGTTCCGCAAAACTGTGCCAACAAAACGGAACTGGCAGATATGAGCTGAGCACGCAAGACTTCAAGGATCAGGTAGGGATACAAGAGATGAGACTTTCCAAGGAAAAACATGGAATGGCATCATTTCACTCAAGGACTTCTCACAGTCTAGCCTTCAGCAGTCTCATGAGATTCTCAGGGTATCTCCAGGGATGTTGGAAATGGAAACAGGAGCAGAAATTTCCACCATTTGCATGTTTGCCTGAGGTCAGGAACACAAGCAAACATAAGCAGCACTCGCTGTCGCTTTTTTTTTTTTTGGTCCGTGAATGTTGCATTTTAACAATGAGATTTATTTGCCACCCTTCGTCACAAGATCTCGGGGTGGTTTGCAAGACAAAAATACAAGCAAAAATAAAAACAGTTAAAACAAAAACAACAAAATAACAACTCCTCTCCCAAGAAATTATAACGTTTTCTGAATTGTCCTGATGTTTCCCTTCCACCGAAATGCAATGGAGTTAATTACGTGATTAATTTGCATTCATTTTGGCCGCAGCAGCTAGCGAGTAAGTGACATAGTTGTGGCAGAAGCCAAACTGCAATGGAACAGAAACAGTGCTGATTGCAACCAACGTAGGTTGGGGTGGAAATTGCTGCCTCTGTACATCCCTAGAGACCTCTCTTGGCGACAGTATACAATGCTGGTTCAGAGGAACTTACCTAGGCAATCAAGGCTGTCTTTGTCCCTTCTTGAAATAGGTGCTTGGCTAAAGGGGGGGCTGCATGAAGAGAAAGAGGTGCATTAGACCCAGTGACATAGCCCTGGTCTTCAGCATCACTTATTCTAATGCAACTATCACCAAAACAATAGTAAAGCTTTGCATTTATATTGCGCTTTTATCGCAACCCAAACCTCATGGCTTCCAAATGTTTTGGACTATATAACTCACATCATCCCTGACCATTGGTCACACTGGCTGGGGAAAATGGGAGCTGTAGTCAATAACATCTGGAAAAACACTGCCTGAGAGCAGGGGTCTCCAACATTTTTAGGGCCCAGGGCAAATCTGGAAATCTATGACACTGTTGTGGGTACTTCAAAAAAAATATATGTACCCATTTCAGAGAAGGAAAGCTGGTGATGCTCGCCAAACATTGCCATGCACACTTCAAACAGGACCGCAATACCTAAAGGACCGCCTCTTCCCAAATGAACCTACCCGGACCCTGAGATCATCTTCTGAGGTCCTTTTTCATGTGCCTCCTCCTCGAGAGGTCCAGAGGGTGGCAACAGGGCCTTCTCTGCAGTGGCTCCCCATCTATGGAATGCTCCCCCCAGGGAAGTTCGCCTGGTGCTTTCATTATACAGTGGACGCTCGGGCTGCGAACGTCATCCATGCGGGATGCACGTTCGCAACCCGCAGCAGCGCGTCTGCGCATGCGCGGGTTGCGATTTGGCGCTTCTGCGCATGCGCAAAGCACGATTTAGCGCTTCTATGCATGCGCGGCCGCCAGAACCCGGAAGTAACCTGTTCCGGTGTAACCCAAAAAAACGCAACCCGAAGCGTCTGTAACCTGAGGCATGACTGTACTGTACACCTTTAGGCGCCAGGCAAAAAGGTTCCTTTTTACCTTTTTAACCAGGCCTTTGGTTGATCTTATTGACATCCAACACCCTTTTAGAATGTGGCCTTTTTTTGGGGGGGGGAGGTGATTGGGTTACTGCTTTTGGTTTGATTTTGTATGTTGTGGTCTTATTGTAAACTG
The DNA here is from genome assembly GCF_964270895.1 of Podarcis filfolensis. NCBI lineage: Eukaryota > Metazoa > Chordata > Lepidosauria > Squamata > Lacertidae > Podarcis > Podarcis filfolensis. The sequence continues at coordinate 50,197,924 of NC_139614.1, read as the reverse complement.
CCCTGAGGCCTCTGGGTATAGGGTGGTGTATAAGTTGAATAAATAAATAAGTAATAATAATAATAATAATAATAATAATAATAATAATAATAATAAAATAATAATAATAATTAATAATAATAATAATAATAATAATAACCAGACTAAAAAGGAGGTAACAGCCTCACCCAACAGGCAACCCCCAACTATACAAGAAGCCCCAAAGAAACAAACACATCTGGAAGGAGCAGGGCAGGTGTTTGAGGGCCTTGTGAGTCTCACAGGTGTGACTTTGGGGACCCCAAATTTGGAAAGCGTTTGAACCAATTCACGCACGACAGACTTGCAAGGCAGGCCAACGATACCATTTTGCCGTTCACATGGCAGTCTCCGCTGACCAGCCGTTAGAGGAGGCAACCATACGTCTCCCTTACCTCCTGGTAGCAATTAATGAAGTAAATACTAAACGGGGCGTCCTGGCCTGTAGTGCTTTCTCACACCTCAAAAGCAAAAGCCAATTAAGTGTAGTGCGGGGAAACGGGAGAGAACAAATGTGATGACGTCCTGGCACATGTTTCTTTTACTGGACGTTGCCAGGGAGACCTGGGGGGGAGATGAGGGTCAGTGGTAGCCATACGTCTCCTGTAACAGTCAGTGAGGGCCGTAGGCCACCCAATTTGTTCACAGCTAAGGTAACATCTGAGGTGGAGACCTCCCAGCTCATGTTCTTCATCACTAGAGAAACTACCAGAGACCCGTCTTGAGTGCTTGTGGAGGTGAACTGGGCCTTCTAGAGTATCCAGCTCCTTGCTAAGTGTGCAGGAAAACTTGAGGCAGACGGTCTTCCCCAACAGATGGTCCTCTCCAGCTTCTGCTTGAAGGCCTCCAGTGATGGTGAGATCCTTCTAGGCTCTCCTCCCATCTTGCCACCTGCCGGACATCATCCAGACTATGACCTCAAGGACCATGTGGGCAGGTATGGACACAGGCAGCCCCTTCAGGTATCTTGGTCCACTAGCCGTAAAGACGACCATATCTGGCTTACCTGTCTCCAGATCTATCCAGGGACTGACAGCTTGACGAGAGCGAGTCGTTTGGGCTGATGAACGGCTCCAACAACTTTTTGAGAGGAAAGGAGGAAAGAAAGCAGGGGAGAGAGAGAGAGAAAGAGACAGAGAAAGACTCATAAATTTTTAAAGAAACAATGAAAGCTCCCTCTTTTTTTGGCATCGAGACGCACACTGCACATCTGTGCTCGGCTTCTGCCAAAGCTCACTCGGAGCGATTTTGGATCTCGTTGTTGTCATGTTAAAAATATGAGAAAGGTCGCAATAGCATCACGGAACGAAAAGACCTAACCTTGCCAATGAGAGCAGCCGCTGGGGGCTTAGTAGGAAAATGGGGCACTCTCTGGGATGCCTGCAAGGAGATCATGACTGCAACAATCGTCTCCCAATTTGCAATTCCTAGCAACTGGTTTTCAGAGGGACGGTGTTTCCCATACAGTGGTACCTTGGGTTACATACACTTCAGGTTACAGACTCCGCTAACCCAGAAATAGTACCTCAGAACTTTGCTTCAGGATGAGAACAGAAATTGTGCTCTGGCGGCATGGCAGCAGCAGGAGGCCCCATTAGCTAAAGTGGTGCTTCAGGTTAAGAACAGTTTCAGGTTAAGAACGGACCTCCAGAACGAATTAAGTACTTAACCCGAGGTACCACTGTAGTGCAGGGACCATGATATAATGCTCCAGCCTTTCAGTTAAGTAACACAGTGGTACCTCGGGTTAAGTACTTAATTCATTCCAGAGGTCCGTTCTTAACCTGAAACTGTTCTTAACCTGAAGCACCACTTTAGCTAATGGGGCCTCCGCGCCGCCGGAGCACAATTTCTATTCTCATCCTGAAGCAAAGTTCTTAACCTGAAGCACTATTTCTGGGTTAACGGAGTCTGTAACCTGAAACGTATCTAACCTGAGTTACCACTATACGGTGAAGCTTGTGCCAGGGGGCATGCGAATCAGGAGTCGCAGTCCCACAAATGCTTTGCATGCAGAAGGTCCCGGGTTCGGTTCCTGGTATCTCCAGGTAGGGCTGGTGTGGGGTAGCTCTCTGCCTGAAATCCTAGAGTGCTGCTTCGAATCAGTGCAGACTATAGTGAGCTGTGAGGCCCAATGGTCTGATTCGGTTCCCTGTGTTCCTGGGTGGAGGGGCAATTAACAGTAGGCCAGCTTCAGTCTAGCCCAGGGGTCAGCAAACTTTTTCAGCAGGGGGCCAGTCCACTGTCCCTCAGACCTTGTGGGGGGCCGGACTATATTTTGGGGAGGGGGGAATGAGCGAATTCCTATGCCCCACAAATAACTCAGAGATGCATTTTAAATAAAATGCTCATGTAAAAACACGCTGATTCCTGGACCGTCCGCGGGCCGGATTTAGAAGGCGATTGGGCCGGATCCGGCCCCCAGGCCTTAGTTTCCCTACCCATGATCTAGCCAGAGTGATATGCCATAGGAAACTCTGCTACCCCTGGACCTGGAAAGTCAGGTGATGCGAAAGGGCCAATTGGGCACTACCGGAGGATATTAAGACTTACAGACCGGCTGTTATGTACTGAGTTGAATAGGATCCAACATGCAGCAGTCTGATTGGTCCTAGAACAATGGGATTCAGAATGCAGCAGTCTGATTGGTCCTAGAACAATAGGATTCAGAATGCAGCAGTCTGATTGGTCCTAGAACAATGCAGCAGTATGATTGGTCCGCAGGAGCCACCCAATCCAGCTCCAGGTGGAAGTGAATTCACAACCTTATTGGCCTACAGAAGAATCCCGGAATTAGCCAATCACGTGCAGCCCATTGTGTAAATAATGTATATAAAGCAGATATTTTGGGGGGACATTCATTCCTCCTCACCACCATGAGCTGAATAAAGAGCATGAAATCCACTCTCGACTCCAAGTATATTTCACCGGCCGAATTCCTTCAGTCTGGGCAAATCGTCCCTGTCCACCTCTCCCCCCCCCCAAAGAAAGCTAGCTGACTTTCTGTATTGTGGTGCAACTCCGACATGAAGAATTAGTCTGCGATATGCTCCTTCCTGGACCGTACCATTTCAGGATGCAGTCCAGGAAACCATGGGATTTGAATGCTCCCCCGCGTTCAGATAAAAAGCCACCTCCCTGCATGTGGAAGGCTAACAGTTCAGGGAAAATGAGACTCTAAAACGATCTTCCTTGGCAGGCTAGGTGTCCGAGTGCAAGGCTTTTGGAACAACCATCATAATTATGATGATGCGGGGAGGCACATTCGCTGAGGCAACCCTTCACTTGAACTAGTCCAGAAGGAGCTGTGCCACATAATAAAATTGATTCCAAGCAACCTAACCTAAGGAAAATCATCGTATTTTTTGCTCTATCAGATGCACCAGACCATAAGACGCACCTAGTTTTTGGAGGAGGAAAACAACAAAAAAATATTCTGAATCCCAGAAGCCAGAACAGCAAGAGGGAACGCTGTGCAGCGCTCCCTCTCACTGTTCCGGCTTCTGGGATAGCTGCACAGCCTGCATTCGCTCCATAAGACACACACACATTTCCCCTTGCTTTTTAGGAGGGAAAAAGTGTGTCTTATAGAGCGAAAAATACAATAGGTTGGAGAGCAACATGAGAGTGCTTCAACCTTGGGCATCCCCACATGTTGTTGGACCACAACTCCCATCAACGATGGGCCGTTACCCAACGGTCTGTGTTGACGGAGACACATGGTTGAAGCGCCTCCATTAGAAAGAATCCCAGGAGGTCAGAGAAAAAGCTCCCAAAGGCTTTGTTTTGCAAGGGACACCCAGTCACTTTTTGCCATCTTACGCCCTTCCCCAAACAAAGACAAGGCAATCGCTTCCAGGTTCTAGCTTACGTTTTGGTCCATCATCTCGGGGATGAACTCCCCTTCGCTGTTGATGCTGGTGTAGGAACCCTGGCGGGCGATCTGCTGCTGTTCTTCGGGGACGCTCCCGGGGGGCGGAGAACTGCGGCCGGTGTGCAGCGAGCCTGCAAAGCAGAGAAATAATAATATAATAATAATAATAATAATTTATTATTTATATCCCGCCCATCTGGCTGAGTTTCCCCAGCCACTCTGGGCAGCTCCCAATCAAGTGTTAAAAACAGTACAGCATTAAATATTAAAAACTTCCCTTAAGATGTCTTCTGAATGTCAGGTAGTTGTTTATCTCTTTGACATCTGATGGGAGGGCGTTCCACAGGGCGGGCGCCACTACCGAGAAGGCCCTCTGTCTGGTTCCCTGTAGTCTCACTTCTCGCAATAAGGGAACCGCCAGAAGGCCCTCGGAGCTGGACCTCAGTGTCTGGGCTGAACGATGGGGTGGAGACACTCCTTCAGGTATACTGGGCCGAGGCCATTTAGGGCTTTAAAGGTCAGCACCAACACTTTGAATTGTGCTCGGAAACGTACTGGGACCCAATGCAGATCTCTCAGGACTGGTATTATGTGGTCCCGGCGGCCACTCCCAGTCACCAGTCTAGCTGCCACATTCTGGATTAATTGCAGTTTCCGGGTCACCTTCAAAGGTAGCCCCACGTAGAGCACATTGCAGTAGTCCAAGCAGGAGATAACTAGAGCATGCACCACTCTGGCGAGACAGTCTGCAGGCAGGTAGGGTCTTAGCCTGCGTACCAGATGGAGCTGGTAGACAGCTGCCCTGGACACAGAATTGACCTGTGCCTCCCTGGACAGCTGTGAGTCCAAAATGACTCCCAGGCTGCGCACCTGGTCCTTCAGGGGCACAGTTACCCCATTCAGGACCAGGGAATCCCCCACACCCACCCGCTCCCTGTCCCCCAAAAACAGCACTTCTGTCTTGTCAGGATTTAACCTCAACCTGTTAGCCGCCATCCATCCTCCAACTGCCTCCAGGCCCAGGGATTCAAGTGCAAGTACCAGGAGCCTGCAAAGGAGAGCGACTCCGTAACGCTGTGGCACTTGAGAGTCGTGTTTTTAACTGGAGATGTTGGAGGGAGGACCTGGGACCTCCTGCAAGCGTTTTCCCACGGATCAAAAGGTGTTTCCCAGTTATCAGCAGAGAGGGGGCAGGGGGGCAATGCTAAGAGCAAACATCTCCACACAAATGGCAGCTGTTAAGTTGTGGGTGAACCTATCAGAGGACACAGCGATTCCTCAGACAGCTCTTGTTTATTCACAGGCCAGAACAGAACTGAACTGAAGAGTTCAGCCAGCCTGCTTATATAGAGCTCCAGTACAACGCAACAGTAACCACTTTCTGTAACTATCCAATCACTGAACGTCACTTTCAATCCCTTATTTGCATATGTGGACCTGAGTGAAAACTATCTACAGTATCCCCCCTGCTGGCCCAGTGTGAGAACTTCAGAACATAACAGCAGCAAAGGAAGCCGTTCCTCTTGGGCTGCAGCAACACTGCAACCACAGAGCAGAGCGCGCTGCCATTGGCTAGGGAGTCAGTACTGGGTTCAAGTCCACACTCGGCCACCATGTTTGTGATCTGCATCAGAGAGCAACATACAGGGATGTGTTGATGCTTGCTATTAGCACTAGGCTGTATTGCTATGAGCAATACGGTCCTGCTGTTTTGGCTTCCACCCAATCACCCCTGGGGAGGAGGATTTGAATGGTTTTATTTTACTTATGCAACTGTAAAATAAAATAAAATAAAATAAAATAAATTGGATGGGGACCAGGTCAGCGATCATCAGCCTAACTCTTCCTCACAGGGTGGTTGTGAGGATAAAACGGGAGGGGGAGAATAGGCCAATGTATGCCCCCCCCATGAGATCCTTAGAGATCTAGGAATCTAATCCTCTGCTGCTTGGCTTTCTCGCGCCCTTCATTTCTTTCAAAAGAGAGGGTTAAGGGGATGGAAGAGAGAGAGACAGTGTGGAGCAGTGGTTAAAGTATCAGACCTGGGAGACCAGGGTTCAAATCCCCACCCGACCACGAAGCTCACCAGGTGCAACCTTCGGCCACTCACTCCGTTTTCTCCGCCTAACCTGCCACGCAGGGTTGTTTAAGGGAGTTAAATGAGGAAGTCAAAGAATTGGAAGAAACAAGATTTACCAACTATCAAAGAATGGCAGATGAAGATGATGGACTATATGGAACTTGCCGAACTGACTGAGAGACTCCGAGACCAGAGAGAAGAGACGGTGGAAGAAGATTGGAAGAAGTTTAAAGAATATTTGAAAAAATATGTTAATATTTAAATTCTAGAATAGCTTTGGAAGTGGATATAGGCTGTAGGGTTAGAAGTAGAAGGTAGTGTATTTTAAAACAGTATTATTTGTAAGCGATAAAATGTGAAGATTTTTATGGTAAAAGTAAGTGTGATTAAAAAAATGGTTAAAAATTATGATATATGTAAACTGCTAAAGATGAGGTAAAATGAAAATCAGATGGGGGGACTTGGGGAAGCTCACTTAACAATGCTTAGAAAAAATAAGGATAAGACAAGAATTTGTTTGTATTGTTTTTTTCTGTTTGTGCTGTGTTTTTTAGTTGTGTTATAAAATGAATAAAAAAATGGGGGGGAATGAGGAAAGGGGAGAAACCAGTTCTGTCCCCTCGGAGCTCCATGGAAAACAAGACAGGATATAAAAGCAATAAACACATTAAGTCAGTGAATAAGATAGGGGCAGAGAAATATGTGGGGTTCTCCCACGCTCCAGGTTATTAAAAAGTACAGCATGTCCCACGAAGAGAGATGCCATTCCAGGCTGGCAGGCCCTGGAGCCTTTCAATGTCCTTTTCCACTCCGTTATTTTACAGCCAGATCCACTGTGACCTCGCTTGGCTGTTTCCAAAAAAGCAGGGGTGGTGCTTTGTCTCTGTGTGTGTGTGTTTTGCCTGGCTCCCTTCTCGCTGCTTCCTCACCACATCCAAAAGCTGCTCATCGGAAAAATGCCACAGTCTTGGCATCATTCCTCGCAGAGATCCAGCGAGGCGAAGGAAAGGCTCCGTTATAAGGATCCTGAACGGCCGCCGGCCATTCAGGGCGTCAACAACAGCAGTGGCACCCAAAGCAGGGCACCTCATCTGACCCCGGACCCCGGAGGGCGCAACGGGTGTGCTTGGTGCTGCACTTTGTGGGGCTCTGGGGTCTCGAACCAGGAACGCACGGGGCTCAGCAGCATGCGCCACCATGGACGTTTGCCACAAGGGGGAGCCGCTCCGTACCTCGCAGCCATTATTCTTGGGTCTCAGCCACCATCTATGCAGCCGATAGACCCTGCAGCCGGGCTCTGTGTGACCGAGCCCCAAGTAACCCCTTAAAATCTGACTGCACGTATGGATGCACCCAAACAGGAGGCTGGATCCTGCCCCCGGTATATGGAAGACTATGAATGTAATCTACTAATAGCTCCACCTGAGCAAACAATACAGTATTGGCCTAAATATAAGCCTCACTTTTTTTCTTTTTCCAAATTCCAACCGTGAAAAGTTAAAGCGTGACTTAAATTCGCGACCTTACAAAAATGGGCTTTTACTGCTGCTGAAACAGACGTATGCTAAAATGCAACGGGTGTGAGGGCCTGCAGAATTTTAAGGGAGCAGCTTATATTTGGGCATTGTCTTTTTTCCTCCTCATCCCCCTTGAATTTGGGTGCGGCTTATATTCGGGCCAATACGGTATTTGTGCACATGCACACACACACACTGAAGATTGAACTTATCTTTTTTTGTTTTTAAAAACCTTACTGCAAAGTACCTGAAACTCTGCTGTAAAGACAGACAAATTCTGCAATTCTGCTTTTCATTTCGAGAGTCGTTTTTCTTCCAAGAGACTGCTATCAAAACTTGAGGTGTATCTCTGCCTGCCCCCCTCCCCCCTCCTTATAATCATGAGGACCAGAAAGTTGCTTTGTTTAAAGGAAACAAAGTTTTGGTTTTCAGTATTTCCTGTCTTGGGGGGCCTACACCGCAGCCGTGAAAGTTTTCCATTCGGCCCAGGCATGCCATAATAATAATAATAATAATAATAATAATAATAATAATTGCACTTATCGCCATAGTGATTTATTTAGGACAACTCAGTAAAATCCAGGCCTTGGCCTCCATAATAATAAATAATAAAGCAGCCCCATAAACCCTGTGTTGAGCATCGGTTGTCCCCATTACAGAAGGACAGGAAGTTTATGGGTTCTGCCAGCAACAAACTTGCATCAGTTCCAAATTCCATTGGGTTATTGGTGTTTGTGTGTGGCACAGAGAACTGGCTGGCAGTCCAAAGGAAAAAAAAATATTGTTAACTTTGTTCGAGTACAAGAAGAGTCTGCAGTGACTCGATGTAACAGCACATTTTGTTTCAGAAGGAACCATCCCAGAATTCTGGGCACAGTCTCAATGGCAACGTCGAGGGAGGAAAGCTTTGACAATTAAGCAGAAATTACAGGCCCCTGGTTTGTGTCAGCAACTGGGGGAATGTGTGGCAACCTACCCGCTTCTCCAGCAAAAGACTGGGGCATTTGGTGGTACAGGGAAAAGAGCAAGTTGCCTCAAGGCATAGCTTGTCGGTTGGACAACTGGATGGGGTCAAATCTGAAGACCTTGAGAGCAGAGATGCTGGATTCGGCCCAATGCCTATTTAGTCCAGCATCCTGTTCTGACAGTGGCCAGCGAGATGCATATGGAAAACCTGTAAACAGGCCAAGAATCCATCAACACCTGTGATTCCCCAAAACTGGTATTCATACTGCTTCTGACAGTGACGATAGATTTATCTAATCAGATAAATCTCCGGCCATATACCCCTGCCCAGCGACTGTGCTCATCAGAGTGTTGAATGCTGAGAAGTGTGCTTAGCTTGCACTAGAAACCGGGCTTTTAGTGTTTCAGCTCCAGCCCCCTGGAATCAGTTGGTTCTTGAAAATAGACAAGGAAATCCACCACTAAGGCACTGTTACTGCATCAATGGCATATTGCAGAATACACTTTGGGGGGGCTGGGGACTGGAGCGGCCCCCTGTTTTCGGAAGCGAAAAGGTGGCTGTCACTGTCCTGGCAGACTCTGTGGGAGAAAGAGAAGCTGCGTTTCACCGACCTGTGGAATGCTTCCGTGTCCTCTCTGCATCTTTGTACAGGGACCCCAAGATATCTCCCATCGATTTGGAGATCCTCATCTCGTGCTGCTTGCTGTTGTTGGGTTGCAGAGACTACGGGAGGTACGAGAAGAGAGAGTTGTTAGGTTTCAGTCTCCTCCGCAGGGAGGGATGCTTAAAATATTCCAGGCATACGCATGAGTGCCGAAGCCCAGGGTCAACTGGGACTCCCTGTCCAGAACATAGCTGTCAACTTTTCCCTTTTCTTGTGAGGAATCCTATTCGGAATAAGGGAATTTCCCTTAAAAAAAGGGAAACGTTGACAGCTATGGTCCAGAAACATATCGCTGGACCCTAATCTGTAGTGGCTGGCACCCATGGGAACTGGTAGGGCGGAAAGCAGGGAGCCCAACAGTAGGGGGCGCCAGAGCCAACGACAGGCAGAGCTAATTTATTCATTCTCCAGTGAAGGAGAATCCACCACTTTCCAAGGTCAGCTGTTCCACGGTCAAACAGCTCCTACTGTCAGAAGGTTCTTCTTGCCTGGTGTTTTATCAGATCCTCCTTTCTTGTAACTTGAACCCATATCTGGGTTGGACTCCAACTCCCATTGTCTCTGACGGAGGGCAGAAGGAGGCTGGTGGGGAAATGTTCCCTTTGCACTATGGGTCAGTCTTCACTAGCCCCAAGGCTGGGGAGCCTGAGAGATTTTGCTTTGTCCAAAGTGGCTCAGGAAGGCACACGAGGAGACTTGCTCTCCTGCCAGAAATGGTGTTTTCCAGCTTCAAAATACAGTGGTACCCCGGAAGTCGAGCGGAATCCGTTCTGGAAGTCCGTCTGACTTCCAAAACGTTCAAAAACCAAGGCACGGTTTCCGATTGGCTGCAGGAAGCTTCAGCAGCCAATTGGAAGCCACGTTGGACGTCTGGGTTCCAAAAAAAGTTCACAAACCAGAACACTCACTTCTGGGTTTGCGGTGTTCGGGAGCCAAAACGTTCGTCAACCAAGGTACGACTGTAATGGCAAGGGGTTTGTCGCTGGACCCCAGGCAACCATGGAAGGTGAGAGGGAGACAGAAAGATTTGGTTCTGGTGGGTGGGAACTAGAGGGTGCAGGCTTGTGTAGAGAAATATCACACTACCACACAAAGTTCATGCCATGGGGTTGAATCTAGGGCAGGCACGTCCAACAGGTAGATCGTGATCTACCGGTAGATCACTGGACATCTGTGGTAGATCACTGGTAGATCACTGACTCCCCCCAAAGAAGCCCAAGAACTTCGGCTCCCCTAAAAAAGGCTAAATATTTTAGCTCTGCAGCCCATAAAAAGAAGCTCAACAATTTTGACCTGAACCCCCAAAAAGGGGGTAGATCACTGCCGGTTTTTAACTCTGTGAGTAGATCGCAGTCTCTTGGGAGTTAGCCACCCCTGATCTAGGGAATCCAAAGGGAAATCTGTCTAGTTAAGCTGAAGAATTAATCGCAATAGACTTTTTGCCAACTGGGCTGGGTTTTGCTTGAGGGCTGCTAAATGCTAACAGGACGGCAATTTCATCATCCAGGGGCTGTTCAAAAAGTGGGGTGGAGTAAAATGGACTCCAAAGCAGAGCTGAGTGAACAAAAAAAAAACCCTGAAATGACCAGATGCCAGTTCTAATGTGTCCCTTGCGACATATTTGCCACCTGATACATCATTAAAACACGCAAGAGCGTTTTGACTCCCTGGGACAAGAGCATCACATTTTGTAAAGGTAAAGGGACCCCTGACCGTTAGGTCCAGTCGTGACCGACTCTGGGGTTGCGGTGCTCATCTTGCTTTACTGGCCGAGGGAGCCGGAGTACAGCTTCCGGGTCATGTGGCCAGCATGAGTAAGCCGTTTACCTTCCCGCCGGAGCGGTACCTATTTATCTACTTGCACTTTGATGTGCTTTCGAACTGCTAGGTTGGCAGGAGCAGGGACTGAGCAACGGGAGCTCACCCCGTCGCGGGGATTCAAACCGCCGACCTTCTGATTCGCAGGCTCTGTGGTTTAACCCACAACGCCACCCGCGTCCCCATCACGTTCTGCTTTGTACACAAATGGAAGGAGGAAGGGGGTGGTTGGGGAAAGCGCAGCCGCTCTCTCACGTTTGTTTTCTTTGCCGTTTTCACAAACACTTTTAGGCTCTTCAGAGAAGGGCTGAGGTCCAAGTGTTCCACTGCCCGGTCCAAGTCTTCCTGGGATTTCAGGGGAATCAGGAGCTGGGAAAAGATTGAACAAACACCGTTGTTGCAGCTGAGGTACAAACAGAGGAAGCCAGAGAGCAGCCAGGGGCTTGGGAACTGGCGGGGAGGTGGGCAGTTGGACCCGGGGCACAGCAAAAGGAACCCGAGGCCCCCGGCAGAAAATAGCAGCCAAACATCTGGGGGCTTTGACCTTTTCTTCCAAGATAGCATCCCCCCCGGAGGAATCGGATAAAAGTTATCAAAACAACGGCCTGTGAAAGGGAAGGTGCAGAAGCGCTGCTGGCTCCGCTGGAGGGAAGACCTGTGTGGAAAAAGTAAATAAAAGACTCCAGAGACTTGGATCCGACTTGCAAAATGTTACCCACCAAGAGAGGGACACATAAACTGCAAACGCAGCATCCAGCTGCTCTTGCGTAGTTTGTCGGTTTGAAAACAAGACAGGCGTGCTTCTTAAAGGCAGCCGCTTCTGAACGCTGGGCTGCAGGGAGAGAACTCTTAGCATGCCCAGAGAATTAAACTGGTTATTGAATTCATCAGATAATTGCAGGTTCCCCTGCAAGCCCTGAGTGTTGAACCACCAAGGAAGCTGCTCATTGTGTCTCTGTGTGATTCCCTGCTCTGGGTTTTGTTTCCTTCCAGGTTTGTTCAGACGAGTGACTCATTTAGAAAGAAAAAAAAGAGAGATGGGCTCCTCTGAGAGCAAGGTAGGAGAGTACTTATTTTGGATATAAAAGCTGCTCCAATTTCAATTCAGAAAACAGTGTGCTTTAGCTATCCGGTCGTGGAGGCACAGATTTCATTTGCGATTATTATTGTTAGGAAAACTTACATCTAAAATAAACACCGACGGCAGCTCACAATATAATTTAAAAGCCGATCAGTCCACAAAGAGGCAAAACTAACATGCAATTTAAAAACACCAGGGAGAGCAGCTAAAAATTTGTAGAGTGTAATAAAAACCACTGAGAAGGGCCTCTCCAAACGTCCCAACCAATTGTATTTCTGCTGTTGAGACTGGGATTCGAATCAGGTCCTCTTTTGCACTTCCCAGACTAATATATGGATTGGAACTCAATTAAAGAGAGGCCTCATAAATGTTCAGAATGTGAAGCCAGGCCTTTGGCTGACTGACATGCAATGCCCTTTTAAATGTGTTTGTGGGGGGCGGGTATTGTTTTGCCTCTGGTTTTACTTTTATTACGTATTTTGTGTTCTTATTCTGCATTTTAATGTTGTGGAGCACCCTGTGATTTTCGGACGAAGAGCCATATACAAATTTAATAAAGAAAGAGAACAACGGTTATCCTTAAGATTTCGCACTTCTTCATAATTTGCGTTGAAGTTCTCTGCTCAAAAAAAGGTACTGCAATGCTTTAAAATACATTTATAATTGTGTGGATGGAGATGATGTATGTTTTTAAGCATGTGTTTCGTAATAAAATGTTTTTTAAAAAAACACAAATTGTGTGTGGATTTCTTTTTTTTTAGAATAAAATCCACAGGTAATGCCAAAATGGGGCAGAACAGACTTATGAATATGCATATGTGAAAGTAACATGAAGTTAGTTTTGTGAACAATGGGAATAATCCACCCATTCCAACTTTGTATTTGAACATTTCCCCACCCCTAATCAGTCTGGCCTGGAATTTGGAGCTGAACTTTGGGGGCAGTTCCCTGGCAGTCCCCTAACCTCACCCCCCCATCCTCCACCCCCAAACCTACACAGGCCTTCCAAAAAACTGCCTGTGCTTGGAATAAAATGTCCTACGGACTTAGGAGCCTCTCCACCAATGTTCCATGTGGTCCCGTGCCCGGTTATCGAGACGCCAAAAAAAGAGACACCGTGTTTGAAAACTTCTGCCTGTGGTCCTTTTGCCTAATTGCTTGTGTCTAGCAAGAAGGTTTTCTGCCTCGCTTGCCAACGAGGCTGCTCTTTACATGAAAGTTCCCTACCAGACACGGACCTAAATATAGACACACGTAAACCAGAGAGAGAGAGAGAGAGTTGGCAGGTTGCAGGCTCAGGAAATGGAGCAGAGCTTTCTTACAGCCGGTAAAACTGAACAGCTAAGTTAATGAGCCAGGGCGCCCGTGGCAGGGGGAGAAGGGGGGGGCACGATTTGCTGCGTGCTGATTCATCACCTCGCTAAGCTTCTCAAGGTTTGAGCCTGTGAGGGTGAAGAAGACAGGTGTAGGATATTAAGAATGGTGGAGGTGTCTTGGCCATCGTGCTGCTGCTCCCATGCAAAAACACATGTTTTTCAGCCTGAGAGTAAGAAAGAAAGCAGGTTACGGGGAGTTCCGTAGGTTTCCAAGCGAGATTTACATTGAACTGGGGGGGAGGGTGGCTGGGGAGCGGGGAGCCTACCTGAGATAACAATAAAAGCACCTTGAAAACAATTTGGATTAGATGATGCAACTCTATCGACAATTCCAGCACAGATGAAACAGGGGAAGATCTCCACATAATGATTAAAGGTAAAGGTACCCCTGACTGTTAGGTCCAGTCGCGGACAACTCTGGGGTTGTGGTGCTCATCTCGCTCTATAGGCTGAGGGAGCCGGCGTACAGCTTCCGGGTCATGTGGCCAGCATGACTAAGTCGCTTCTGGTGAAACCAGAGCAGCGCACGGAAACGCCATTTACCTTCCCGCCGGAGCGGTACCTATTTATCTACTTGCACTTTGACGTGCTTTCGAACTGCTAGGTGGGCAGGGGCTGGGACAATGGGAGCTCACCCAGTCACAGGGATTCGAACCGCCAACCTTTTGATCGGCAAGTCCTAGGCTCAGTGGTTTAGACCACAGTGCCACCCGTATAATGATTACAATTTATTAAATGTCTGTATCGCCCGTCACCTGAAGATCCCAGGGCAGTTCACAATAGAAAGATACAAAAATACATACCGTAGTAACAAAGAAAAGCAAGAGCACCTGCTCTCCACAACACACACAATTTAAAAGGCCAGATAAGTTTAATGAGCCAAAAGCCTGGGAGAAGAGGAATGTTTTTGCCTGGTGCCTAAAGCTATGTAACAAGGGTGTAAAATTATTATTGTTTATTTATTGTTCCTGTTCCTGTTGTTGTTGTTGTTGTTCTTATATTTATATCTTGCCCATCTGGGTTTGTTGGAAGGTATTTGGTAGGTGCTGAAAGAACAGCAGAGGTGGAACTTGTCTAATATTTAAGGGGAAGGTGCCACAGAGCTAAATGCCCAATTGCTAAATTGTGCAGAAAGGGTCTCCTGTTCAGGTGGCATTTGCAAGCCTCTCCCCAGGCAGAAAGCAAAGCAAAAAGGTTGTGCTGCCCTGGTGCTCGGCTACATCAAAGCAGAATATGGCTCCTGTAGCTTCCATAAGAGCAAGGGTTAATTAAGCAGTTTATCATTATTGTTTATTAAATTTGTTAGCTGCTCTTTATCCTGCCCAGGGCAACCCAAAGCAACTTGCAAGCAAATTAATAGACCCATTAAATGTTAGGTGCAAGGAAAGCTTTGGCAGGTGTCGTGAATGGCTGAGAAAAGGTGCCATTGTACCCAATACTTAATTTATACTTAACAAGATATAAAAGGTAAAGGACCCCTGGATGGTTTGTTGTTGCTGCTGTTTAGTTGTTTAGTCGTGCCCGACTCTTTGTGACCCCATGGACCAGAGCACGCCAGGCACTCCTGTCGTCCACTGCCTCCCGCAGTTTGGTCAGACTCTTGTTTGTGGCTTCGAGAACACTGTCCAACCATCTCCTCCTCTGTTGTCCCCTTCTCCTTGTGCCCTCCATCTTTCCCAACACCAGGGTCTTTTCCAGGGAGTCTTCTCTTCTCATGAGGTGGCCAAAGTATTGGAGCCTCAGCTTCAGGATCTGTCCTTCCAGTGAACACTCAGGGCTGATTTCCTTCAGAATGGAGAGGCTTGATCTTGCAGTCCTGGACGATTACATCCAATCAAAGGTGAGTATGGGGTTGTGGCGCTCATCTCGCTTCCAGGCCAAAGAAGCCGGCGTTTGTCCGCAGGGAGCTTTCCGGGTCATGTGGCCAGCAGGACTAAACCGCTTCTGGCGCAACGGGACACCCGACGGAAACCAGAGTGTACGGAAATGCCATTTACCTTCCCGCCGCAGTGGTACCTATTTATCTACTTGCACTGGAGAATCTGGTCTGGGACCATAATAAAATTCATTTCATACTTGCACTGGGGTGTTTTTGAACTGCTAGGTTGGCAGGAGCTGGGGCAGAGCAACGGGAGCTCACCCCGTCACACAGATTCAAACCGCCGACCTTCTGTGCGGCAAGCCCAAGAGGCTCAGTGGTTTAGACCACAGCGCCACCCACTCCCTAACAAGATATATATACAGTTTGATTTTTAAAAACCCAGCCAACAAGCTCTAGGGAAACTTTCTTAGTTTGCTGTAACCCGCCTTGCAGAGAGGAGATTGTTTTAAGCACACACACATACAAGAAGAAAGAAAGCAAACCAACCTCGTTGTTGGCGTATTGCAAGTCCATCATCTGCCCAAAAGCGTCCATGGCTTTCTGCAGAACTTCTTTGAACTTAACTGGCCTCTGGAACTGCATAATCCTGCAAGGAAATAATAGACGTTTTGTTATTTAAAGCGTTGCTCTGCCTCTGCTCCGTAATGTGGGGCAACAGTAGATTCTTCCCTTGCTTTCACTTCTGAAAAGCAAATACACATAACAACATTGCATGCAATTAAATTAAACTCAATCAGTTTTAAACAAATTAGCATATTGTTAGTACGGGTTACTCCTTTTGGTTTTTAAGGATCCTGAAGGACAGGCAGTTTCTCTCTGTACGTGTGAAACAATTAATGGAACGGAGAATGACTGTGGGCTTTATACGATTTAACGAAGCACAATGACACACATCAGTCTTCATGCAGCCAAGGAAGGTAATAATAATAATAATAATAATAATAATAATAATAATAATAATAATAAAATTATATTTCTATCCCATCCTCCCCAGCCAAAGCCGGGCTCAGAGCGGCTAACAACAGCAAAAATAGCACAATTTACATAAAACCACAGTCAATTAATTAAAATACATTCTACCTTTTCTCTCCATCGTGGTCAAATTTGATCCTGGCATTCCGCAACTGAGGAACGAAAAGAATTAGAAACCCATTAGCTACACAGCCGATGCAGCGTAGTGGCAAAAAAACGTGGGCTAGACAAATCTGGGAGCCCCTGACCCAAATCTCCACTTTACGGCGCTCTCACTAGAGGTTTTAAGTGAGCCAACTTCGGCCTCAGTTTGCCTCCCCTCCATCTGCAAAATGGGGGGAATAATAGCAAGCTGTCCTGCTGGGTTGCTAAGAAGCTCCAAGAAGGAGAAAGTACACCAAACACTTTGAACGTTCTCTGAAGCAGGGATTGGGAACCTCTGGCCCCTTAGACAAAGCTTGACTCCAACTCCCATCAATCTTTGCCAGAATGGCCAATGTTTAGGGATGAAGGGAGCCACATTCCAAGAAAACCTAGAGGCCCAACACAGAAGAAAACTGCTCTAGGTGTTATTGGAGTCTAATCCCCCATTGGGAAAAGAGTACGACAAGGCTGTACAGTGGTACCTCGGGTTACATACGCTTCAGGTTACATACGCTTCAGGTTACAGACTCCGCTAACCCAGAAATATTACCTCGGGTTAAGAACTTTGCTTCAGGATGAGAACAGAAATCGTGCAGCGATGGCGCAGCAGCAGCAGGAGGCCCCATTAGCTAAAGTGGTGCTTCAGGTTAAGAACAGTTTCAGGTTAAGAATGGACCTCCGGAACAAATTAAGTTCTTAACCCGAGGTACCACTGTATATTGTCTCCCTGCTTATTTAACTTATATGCAGAATTCATCATGCAAAAGGCTGGGCTGGATGAATCCCAAGCCGGAATTAAGATTGCCGGAAGAAATATCAACAACCCCAGATATGCAGATGACACAACCTTGATGGCAGAAAGTGAGGAGGAATTAAAGAATGTTTTAATGATGGTGAATGAGGAGAGCGCAAAATATGGTCTGAAGCTCAACATCAAAAAAACGAAGATCATGGCCACTGGTCCCCCACCTCCTGGCAAATAGAAGGGGAAGAAATGGAGGCAGTGAGAGATTTTACTTTCTTGGGCTCCATGATCACTGCAGATGGTGACAGCAGTCACGAAATTAAAAGACGCCTGCTTCTTGGGAGAAAAGCAATGACAAACCTAGACAGCATCTTAAAAAGCAGAGACATCACCTTGCCGACAAAGGTCCGTATAGTTAAAGCTATGGTTTTCCCAGTAGTGATGTATGGAAGTGAGAGCTGGACCATAAAGAAGACTGATTGCCTTCTGGATGCTTTTGAATTCTGGTGCTGGAGGAGACTCTTGAGAGTCCTATGGACTGCAAGAAGATCAAACCTCTCCATTCTGAAGGAAATCAGCCCTGAGTGCTCCCTGGAAGGACAGATCCTGAAGCTGAGGCTCCAATACTTTGGCCACCTCATGAGAAGAGAAGACTCCCTGGAAAAGACCCTGATGTTGGGAAAGATGGCGGGCACAAGGAGAAGGGGACGACAGAGGTCGAGATGGTTGGACAGTGTTCTCGAAGCTACCAGCATGAGTTTGACCAAACTGCAGGAGGCCGTGGAAGACAGGAGTGCCTGGCGTGCTCTGGTCCAGGGGGTCACGAAGAGTCGGACACGACTAAACGACTAAACAACAACAACCCACCATCAGCCCCAGGTGGTGCAGCCAATGTCTAGATGATGATGAGCGTTGTAGATTCAACAACATCTGCAGTTCACACCAACACTCCATACCAGAAGGGTACTTTGTTGGAGATCTGGCCCTGGCAGAGGTTGCAGGGGAACGGTGCCAAGCGCCTGGCAAGCCAGCCGAACAAGGTCAGTTGGCTGTGTCTGTTGTGACAGGTCGCAAGTGGTAACAGGCCCATTCTGGACCAGAGATCTCTTTGCCGGGTTTCCAGAAAAGAGTTCTAGAGTTCTAGAAGGAGCAGATAGCCAAAGTTTGTAAGCCTTAAGACAGGCTTCCTCAAATTCGTCCCTCCAGATGTTTTGAGAATACAATTCCCATCATCCCTGACCATTGGTCCTGCTAGCTAGGGATCATGGGAGTTGTAGGTGAAAAAAAATCTGGAGGGCCGAGATTGAGGAAGCCTGCCTTAAGAGCATAGCTGTCAACTTACAGATTTGAAAATAAGGGACCAGCAGCCTCGAAAATAAGGGTTTAGCAGCCAAAATAAGGGATAAACAATTACTTTGATAAAATAAATATTTTGTTGCATGCAAATGGCTTTAGATACCTATTAGGTCCATAAATTACCATATAGCATATATTCAACACAAAAAACAGCAACAATTTGTTGTTGACTAAGCACAGCTGGACACAGAAAGGGCCCCATTACCTTCAGTAGCTTATTTAAGGGACATCATCAATAAGGGACAGCAGCAGGACATGGCGCTGGGATAAGGGACTGTCCCGCCAAATAAGGGACGCTTGACAGCTATGCTTAAGAGATGGACATTGGGAAGGCCTGGATGATGCCATAGGGGCACAGGAAACTTGGCTAGTTTGCCTATTCTGCTTTCCAGAGATGAATCTGCGAGCGATTCCTGGGCCTTAATATGAGTGGAAAGTTTACATACTACAAATGGATCGCAGTCCTGGTTTCCCAACACACCCTAGAGTTGCAGTCCTGCAGTCCTGGGGTTTTTGCCCCTCCACTTCATAGGCACAGGCAGTTGGGTATGTGTCAATTTCGGCTTCTCTTGGTTTCTCATCTTTTGTAGACTTAAACTCAGTTCAGTTCTCCACACGTCTGCATCAGTTCGCAATTCTTTTTTTTTTAAGTCCTCATGAAAATTCATCAGCATTTTAGTGCAAATTTCTTCTAATATGCAATTCCCCCCCCCTTGCAATTTATCCTAATATACATTTTTTTTGCACAGCAATTTCCCCTGATGTAATGCAACTTGGTACGTTTATTTTTAAATGCACATGTGTTCATGCATATTTTATATTATTTAAGAAAATGCATATATTCCTTGATTGTGGCAAAACTTCTAAGTCATGGGTAGGCAAACTAAGGCCCGGGGGCCGGATCCGGCTCGCGGACAGTCCGGGAATCAGTATGTTTTTACATGAGTAGAACGTGTCCTTTTATATAAAATGCATCTCTGGGTTATTTGTGGGGCATAGGAATTCGTTCATCCCCCCCCCCCAAAAAATATATAGTCCAGCTCCCCACAAGGTCTGAGGGACAGTGGACCGGCCCCCTGCTGAAAAAGTTTGCTGATCCCTGTTCTAAGTGTTTTACAAGCAATTACCCTAGTAAATGGGTATTTTCGTGGAAATTACACGGCTAGAGAAATGCACCGCAAATTTCGAAGCAGTGGCTGAGTTTGGGTTTCTGTGACGCTTCAGAAAGTATGGATTTGGTAGGCTCACCTTTCAACACGAATGGGACTGAATTTCCCCCACATCCCTAGCAAGCGTACACATTCCTTGTGGCCTGAAACCAAGCAGCAAAGCCCATTGGTTGGAGGGGCCCACTATTAATAGATTTTTCAGAAATAAATAAATACAGAAATAAATTACAGCGTCATCTCTCTCCTCCCTTCCTTTCTTTTCTGGGTGGAAAAAAAAATGTATTCCCTACCCTGGATAAAGCAGGCCTTGGAAAAATCAGCCACACGTTGCTTTCTATCAAATAAGGAGAATTCCTAGATGGGCGAGTGGGGTGACGTCTCTTCCTGAAAACGCTCCTTATCTTTTACTCATACTTTGCCCAGAGCGCAGTTGGCAGTCTCCATGCTCCCATCCTACACTTCATCAGGGTTTTGAAGAACTTGAAAACTGCCACTATTTTGTGACATTCTGGTTACGGATACAGCTTTTAAAAAGGAAAAAACCTACAAGGAGGGTGGCAACACCAGAACAGGGCCTTCTCTGCTGTGGCTCCCTGTCTGTGGAACGCTCTCCCCAAGGACGTTCGCTTGGTGCCTTCATTATACACCTTTAGGCGCCCGGCAAAAATGTTCCTTTTTAACCAGGCCTTTGGTTGATCTGATTTACCGTATTTTTCGCTCTATAGGATGCACCGGACGATAAGACGCACCTAGTTTTGGGGGGAGGAAACAAGACGAAAAAAATTCTGAACCCCAGAAGCCAGAACAGCAAGAGGGATCTGGCTTCTGGGATAGCCTCTCACTGTTCTGGCTTTGGGGACAGCCTTTGAAGCATCCGCAGGGCAGCGGGGTGAAGGCACCCGACTGCCCTGCGGAGGCTTTGCGCAGCTAACCCCAAGCTAGAACAGTGAGACGGAGCACTGCGCAGCGCTCCGTCTCCCTGTTCTGGCTTTGGGCTTAGCCGCGCAGCCTGCATTCGCTCCATAGGATGCACACACATTTTCCCTTACTTTTTAGAAGGGAAAAAGTACGTCCTATAGAGCGAAAAATACGGTACATCCTATGCCCTATTGAAATGTGTTTGGGGGGGGTGATTGGGTTGTTGTTTTTATTTCAATTATTTATTTTGTGGTTTTATACATTGGTACCTCGGAAGTCGAACAGAATCCGTTCCGGAAGTCCATTCGACTTGCAAAACGTTCGGAAACCAAGGCGCAGCTTCCGATTGGCTGCAGGAAGCTCCTGCAGCCAATCGGAAGTCGCGGAAGTTGCGTTGGGACATTTGGGTTCCAAAGAACCTTCGCAAACCGAAAGACTCACTTCCATAGCTGTCAACGTTTCCCTTTTTTTAAGGGAAATTCCCTTATTCCGAATAGGATTCCTCGCAAGAAAAGGGAAACGTTGACAGCTATGCTTCGAGGTTTGCACTGTTCGGCAGCCAAAACGTTTGACTCGCAAGGCGTTCGGGATCCAAGGTACGACTGCATCTTGATTTTATTCTGTGATCCGCCCTGAGACCCCCGGCTTTAGGGCAGTATAGAAATTCTAATAATAATAATAATAATAATAATAATAATAATAATAATACACACACAAACTCGTATTCAGGTGGTTCCCTCCCCATCTCTCTGCTCACGAGTCACATGGCCTCCTTGATCCTGGCTGCAAAATGCAAAAGGGGCAACAGAGGACTCTGCTTTGTGCTGAGTCAGATCATTGGTCCATTTAGCTCAGTATTGTCTTCACTGACTGCCAGCAGCTCTCCAGGGACCAGGCAGGAGTCTCTCTCAGTCTTACCTGGAGACGCCGGGGATTGAACCTGAGACCTCCTAGATGTAAGGCAGAGCCTCTACCTCTGAGCTACAGCCCTCCCCATGCAAATCGTATGTCCTGGAAGTGTCCTACAGAATTCTGAAGTTTTATGCAATGAGCGCCGTTTGCTTCGCTGAGCAAGAGAGCTTTGAGCTGCCACCCCCACCCGCAAGACTCGACACCGTTTCTGCTGACCAGAACAACTCTGTTTAGGAACAACGTGTTGCTGGAAATCGCCAGAGCACTTGTTTAAAACAGCCCCAGAAGAGCCCCAGAAGAGAGGGGAAAATAATGACTGCATCCTTCTTCTCCGGAATGAAACAATAACAACAACAGTGACCTCCTCTGGACGAGGGCCAAAGAAAACACACCAGCCGCCTCTCACATAACAGCACTTGGCTCGAGGAGAGGAATCTGAGAGAGCCAGATGCAAAAGAAGGGGGGGAGAAAAGATTTGCAGGATTTCGACTTCCCCTGCACTCAAGTGTCGCTCGCTAGGGAAACAACTATTTGAGAAAAAGGGGCCCAAAGATCAACTTCATTTGAAGCGGGTGGATTCTGTACTCTTCGCAGGGTAAACGTGAGGATGGGAATATGTGTTTTTGTATATAGGGACGTCCAACTTTTATGTAAGGGACGCGGGTGGCGCTGTGGGTTAAACCACAGAGCCTAGGGTTTGCTGATCAGAAGGTCAGTGGTTCGAATCCCCACGACGGGGTGAGCTCCCGTTGCTCGGTCCCTGCTCCTGCCAACCTAGCAGTTCGAAAGCACACCAAAGTAAGTAGATAAATAGGTACCGCTCCAGCGGGAAGGCAAACAGTGTTTCCGTGCGCTCTGGTTTCCGTCACGGTGCTCCATTGCGCCAGAAGCGGTTTAGTCATACTGGCCACCTGACTCGGAAAGCTGTCTGTGGACAAACGCTGGCTCCCTCGGCTTGAAATAGATAAATAGGTACCGCTTCGGAGGGAAGGTAAATGGCATTTCCGTGCACTGCTCTGGTTTGCCAGAAGCGGCTTCGTCATGCTGGCCACATGACCCGGAAGCTGTACGCCGGCTCCCTCGGCCAGTAAAGCGAGATGAGCGCCACAACCCCAGAGTCGTCCGCCACTGGACCTAATGTTCAGGGGTCCCTTTACCTTGAACTTTTATGTGGCTGGATGTAAGACATAAGAAGTCGCACCCATTGATCTGGCCACCTCGGCCTTTGACCCCACCAGGGCCGGCCCACTGAAGCAGCCGCCTCAGGCGGCGGAATACCATGGGGCAATGCCCAGCACCCCCAACGGGGTCATACGGCAGCTATACTGCAAGTGCTCCCTGAGATCTTGCTGGAAGCCACCGCCATTGCTGACCCTGTTAAGCAAGACTTTGACAGGAGGAGCGGGGAGGGAATGCAGTAGCCCCGTCACATTTTGTCTCAGGCTGTGAAATGGGACGGGATGGCCCTGGGCTCCATTCACCATTGCCCTGTGGCCCCTGAAAAGTTCCTCATAAAGACAACCAGTGTGGTGTCACAGTTAGAGTGTCGGACTCAGGAGAGCAGGGTTCGAATCCCCACTCATAAATAAATAAATGTGTCCCCCTGCCCCAAAAGCCCCCCCCCCCCGTTTTAGTAAAGTTATCCTTTATTAGGAATAGCAAACCACACATTATCAAACAGACACTGTATACAAATTGTGCAAAATACGAGCTGAACATAACAAGGTTTGTCCCGGTCAGATCTTTAACTCCATAGAAAATCAATTTGCATAAATAATACAATGCAGCACTACCGAATCAATTAAGAACCACTGATTCTCTTTATAATGACCCAGTCTTTCTACATGGGCAGCACTAAAAAATTCAGCCACTATTAAAGTAATTTGATCATTCCTGTCCGAAAGCAGGTCCTGAACCGTTGGTGGCAAAGAAATCAGCCTACTGAGTTGTAAGGCCTCTAATAATTGTCTTCTGGCATAAATGCCAAAATCACAAGAAAAGAAAATATGTTCCAAAGTCCCCCCGTTTTATCTGTTGTGCAGCAGCAACTGAACCTGGATCTTCTGAGTTCTCACCCCTGTGCTGTTTTCCCTCCCATTGCATCAAACTCATCCATCAGGAAGGAGCAAAGTACAAGATCCCTCTCCCCCTGGTACAGGGTCACTTTCTTAGCCAGAAACTCCTGGCCAGCTGCCTCTTTCCTTCCTGCTGGTGGCATCCTGGAAGCAAAACCAGGGTTTGTGGCAAGCTTGTGGAGGGCCTTGCTGTGAGAAATGTGCCCAGGCAGGTCACCCCAGGCCAGGACATCTTGCTAACATGTGACGAAATCCCATCGCCGGGCAAGGACACCTAATACTTGGAGAAGCTGTGGAAGACTCGGGCGTTGGCCAGGACTTCTCGGAAGTGTGCCAATGGTAGGGTCAGTGGGAGCTAGCTTTCCACCACTCAACGGGCTGGTGTAGGATGTCAGGGCAAGTGCCGTGAGCCCATTGCCTCAGGAGGAAACTAGGGGAGAAGCTACGCTGGCCTCCTAACTCACTTTAATAGGGGGACACACAGACATATACCCCCAACAGACAGAGAGACGCAGAAAAGGACCGCTGTCCTTGCATCTTTCGTGGCTGGAGAAAAGGGAAATTCAGATAGTACTCCTCGACGCATTTCTTTGTTTACCCTAATCCCTCACCTGCAGCATTTAATAGATTAATTAGACAGAATTTGATTTTTAATCAGCGAAGAACTTAGATGGGCCCTAACTCCTGCAGGGCCCTTGCCAAAAGAAAGTTTGCAAGTGGTGTAGTGGTTAAGAGCGGTAGACTCATAATCTGGTGAACCGGGTTCGATTCCCCGCTCCTCCACCTGCAGCTGCTGGGTGACCTTGGGCTAGTCACACTTCTCTGAAGTCTCTCAGCCTCACTCACCTCACAGAGTGTTTGTTGTGGGGGAGGAAGGGAAAGGAGAATGTTAGCCGCTTTGAGACTCCTTAGGGTAGTGATAAAGCGGGATATCAAATCCGAACTCTTCAAACTCTTCTTCTTGTCTTGCTATGTGTGGCTTAGACTTGTTCATCTGGCCCAAAAGGCTGGTGTTAAGCGCATCACGCAAGCAGGTCAGTTCATTGCAGGGAGGCCTGTTTTCAGCAGAAAGCTACATCACAACACAGCAATTCTGGAGCATTCATTGGGGTGGAGCGAATAGCTGCCCCCATGATCCTGCTCCTCCCCAAAAAAACCCATTTATCCGGTACTCATTTATCCGGCCCGCGGTGACCCCCACCGCCCCCCGATCTTACCGGCACTGCGCTGCGTAGCTGCCCATTTCTGGGTCGGAGGAGCATCGGAAATAGCTTGTGCACATGCGCAGGTGTTATTTGCACATGCACAAGCCTTATTTCCGGTACACATCCAGGTCGGAGGAGGCCCTTGCACATGCGCACAAGCTATTTTCGGTCCTCCTCCGACCCGGAAGTGCGCCGGAAATAGCATGTGCACACATGTATGGGCACGCGCTCCCCTGCCCTCCAGCCCACTGCACGATTGGTGCTGGAGACACCGGCCCGAGGCGCGGTAAGTTTGCTGACCCCTGCCCTAGAGCAAAGGTCAATGGAGCAACAAAGGCAAATTTACCTTCATACTCTACCTAACTTCCAACACCTCCTCACGCTCCCCTTAATATTCTCCATCCTGGCAAGCAGGAGGCGTTACCTGATTTCAAGGACACATTCCACCCATGTCAAAAAGTGATGCAGCAGCAAAAAAAGCTATTCTAGGCTGCATCAACCAAAGTCCAGTTTCCTGATCAAGGGAAGCCATAGCACTGTTCTGTTCTGCCTTGGGCAGACCACAGAAGGGATACTGTGTCCAGTTCTGGTGATCAAGGGTCTGGAAGTCAAGCCATATGAGGAACGGTTGAAGGAGCTGGAGATGTTAAGATTGGAAAACATGACAATGAGAGGAGATAGGATGTTGTTGTTTAGTCGTTTAGTCGTGTCCAACTCTTCGTGACCCCCTGGACCAGAGCACGCCAGGCACTCCTGTCTTGCACTGCCTCCTGCAGTTTGGTCAAACTCATGCTGGTAGCTTCGGGAATACTGTCCAACCATCTCGTCCTCTGTCGTCCCCTTCTCCTTGTGCCCTCCATCTTTCCCAGCATCAGGGTCTTTTCCAGGGAGTCTTCTCTTCTCATGAGGTGGCCAAAGTATTGGAGCCTCAGCTTCAGGATCTGTCCTTCCAGTGAGCACTCAAGGCTGATTTCCTTCAGAATGGATCGGTTTGATCTTCTTGCAGTCCATGGGACTCTCAAGAGTCTCCTCCAGCACCATAATTCAAAAGCATCAATTCTTCGGCGATCAGCCTTCTTTACGGTCCAGCTCTCACTACCGTACATTGCTACTGGGAAAACCATAGCTTGAACTATACGGACCTTTGTTGGCAAGGTGATGTGTCTGCTTTTTAAGATGCTGTCTAGGTTTGTCATTGCTTTTCTCCCAAGAATAGGAGATAGGATAGCCATCTTCAAATATCGAAAGGACTTTCAGATAGAGGATGGAGCAAGCTTGGTCCCCCCCCCCCCCGTTCTGGAGGGTAGGACCCAAACCAATGGCTTCAAGTTACAAGAAAGGAGATTCTGACTAAACATAGAACTGTAGAGTTTGAAGGGACCCCGAGGGTCATCTAGCCCAACCCCACGCAATACAGGAATATGCAGGTGGCACGTATGGGAATCGAACCTGTGACTTTGGTGTTACCAGACCACACTCTGACCAACTGAGCTAGCCACAGGCATAACTTTCTGGCAGTAAGAGCTGTTCGACAGTGGAACAGACTCCCCAGGGATGTCTTGGACTCTCCTTCCTTGGAGGTTATTGAGCAGATGTTGAATGGCCGCCTATCCCGTATGATCTAGCTGAGATTCCTGCATTGCAGTGGGTTAGACTAGATGACCCTTGGTGTCCCTTCCAAATCTACAAGTCTATGACTTCTGGGAATAGCAATCAAAGGAAGGCAGCCCATTAGAACTTGAGAAGCATCCTGTTTGATCAGGGCAAAGGGTCCAGCATCCCATTTTCCAAAGTGGTCAGCCAGTTGCTTACAGGGAAAAGGGTTCTTCCCCAGCAACTCTGCCTCTAAGCTTGGAGGTAATGTATAGCCCTCAAGATGAATAGTGCTTGATAGTTCCATCCTCCACACGCTAACCTAAAGAAAGGGGGAAGGAGCAAGACTGACGGCTACATTAGCAGTGGAATCACTGGTATGTACGCCTGTCTTTTAGAAAACGAGGGCAGGAAGAAGATGGCCTCATCCCAAGGGAGGAAAAAACCATGGCGATCACTGTTTGGATGTATGTTTACGTTCAATGCGTGTAATATATGTGTGTGTGTGTGTGTGTGTGTGTGCACTCAAGGATCTAGCGAATTTCTGCTCAGCTTTCATTACAGCTTTGGAAGGAGGTGTGGAAAGAGCCAAGCTGGCTGGTTTAGATTAAGAGAACAGTTGGAAAAAACTGGGGAGAGAGAGAAGAAAAAATAATAATAACAAAGCGCCTCTGAATGAGGTGAATCATGATCTCATGCAGCATTCCCTGAAGAAATAGCTGCTGTTTATAATAAAACACAGAGTACGCAGTTAAAAGTTGCAGCGGGCTGTTCGGAAACTCGCAGAGAGGAACCGAATGTTTTCTGTGGGCAGAGGACCACAGATATAAGGAGGAGCGGAGGGCATTATGGGCAGAGGGTGTGGTGCATTATGGGTAGCAGAAGGGCAACTTGGCCAAGGCATGAGAGGCATTATGGGTAGCAGAAGGTCAATCTGACCAAGGCATGAGGGGCATTATGGGTAGAAGAAGGGCAATTTGGCCAAGGCATGAGAAGTACTGTATTATAGGTAGCAGAAAGCCTGAGATGGGCAAAACCATCTGTGCCATCCCCTGCCACAGTGTTGAAATGGACTACAACCCCTTTATCTGGAATATTAGAGGCTGTCCGCAATGCAGACAGAATGTTGGGTAACACACACAGGACCAAACTATGTTACATGGAAGCACATTTGCTTGTAGTCCTTTTTTCAAATGCCACTTTGCGAGGGAGCTATTGGAAGCTGATAAGTGTGTGTGGGCGCCTCACCTTTTTTCACTGCTTTACATTTCTCAGCTCTAAATGAATTCCACCCCTGCCCAGGTGGCTTTTCTGCCTGTTATGTACTGAGTTGAATAGGATCCAAAATGCAGCAGTCTGATTGGTCCTAGAACAATAGGATTCAGAATGCAGCAGTCTGATTGGTCCGCAGGAGCCACCCAATCCAACACCAGGTGGAAGTGAATCCGCAACCTGATTGGCCTACAGGAGAATCCCGGAACTAGCCAATCATGTGGGGCCCATTGTGTAAATAATGTATATAAAGCAGACATTTTGGGGGAACTTCCATTCCTCACTACTATGAGCTGAATAAAGAGCATGAAATCCACACTAGACTCCGAGTATATTTCACTGCCCCATGGGATGGTCGATGCACAATCAAAATCCCACAGAGGAAAAATAAGATGGCAGGGGAGGAGAGCTATCTCGATTGGAGAACGGCAAGGCGAAGAAATGGCTCAGCAGCTCCCCTCCTCCTTGCCATTTTTATGCACACATACATGCACACACAGCACAGTTGTCAGAAGGCGAGGCGTCTTATTTCCACACTCACCTGTTGACACCTGCTGCAACCATCGGCTGCTAAAAAGTACAAGGCGGTTCCACAGCGAACCTTTGCTTCAGGTCTCCCACAAATCAATGGTTGGTGCAAGGAGGGGATGGCACAGAGAGTTTGGAAAGAGGAGAGGCCAGATATCTGAGAAAATACCTGGGGTGTGTGTGTGTGGAACATGTGAAAAAGGAAAACAAGGAAGGTGCAGCTTTTGCAAAAGAAAGCACACAACTCGTTGAGCAAATCCCGACTTTCAAGCTGTTCTGCAGATCATTCCAGGGTGGTCTCCTGCCTTCACCCGTCACCTTTCATAAAACGTTAACCCACCAGCCAAGCCAACAAAGTCTCACTGGGTCATCGGACATCACTGCAGCTGTTAGGGAGCCCACGGGTTTGCTGAACATCTTGGATCCTTTTCAGCAGCCATCAGATCTAGTGACACTCTGGAGCAGCAGTTCTCAACCTGTGGGTCCCCAGATGTTGTTGGACTACAACTCCCATCATCCCTGAGCTCTGGCCTTGCTAGCTAGGGGTGATGGGAGTTGTAGTTCAACAACATCTGGGGACCCACAGGTTGAGAAAGGCTGCTCTGGGGATGTGTGTGGACACGGACAGATGCATTTTGAGCTTCTGTCAAGCAGCTGTGCATCACTGTGGTGCGTGGAAGACTGACAGTACGTGGAGCCAGACCCAACGACAAGCAGAGACAACTGACTCTGGTCTTTCTAGGAGACCAGAGTTAGTTGTCTCCGCTTGCCGTTGGGTCTGGCTCCACCTACTGTCAGTGCCAGTGATGGAAAGAAGATAAAGTCCCTACCAGAGAAGAATGGCAGATCAAGTTGATGGACTATGCCAAAATGGCTAAAATGAGAATCAGAAATCAGGAAGACCAAAATTTTAACAAGGAATGTGGAAAATTGAAAACTTATCTTAAAGACCATTATAAACAGTTATTAGGACTGGAATATCACTTGTAGTTTAATGGCGGATTTTGGATACAATGGATTTGGATTACAGTCATCCCTCATGTTATGTCCGCTTCATGTTACGTTCTTTCAGGTTACGTCTTGCAGTGACCCGGAAGTACCAGAAAGGGTTACTTCCAGGTTTTGCCGCTCGCGCATGGTCAGATGCGCAAAATGATGTCATGCGCAGAAGTGGCGAATCACAACCCGTGCGTGCGCAGACGCGCCGCTGCGGGTTGCGTTCCCTTCATGTTGCGAACGGGCCTCCGGAACGGATCCCGTTCGCAACCAGAGGTACCACTGTATTATAAAAGATGCATCTATACCTGTAGGAGGAAACGATTAATAACAGGACCCACAAAGGGGAGGAGGGAAGTCCAGGAGATTCCTTAGAATCTCGTTTTTATGTTGTATGCTGGACAAGTGACTGTGAAATTTTAATCTGAAAAACCAAATAAATAAATTTATTTTTAAAAAAAACAAAAACAACTAACTCTGGTCTCACCACTGGGATCTTCCTCCATGCTGAATTTTACCAAGACTAAAATGAAGGAGGGAGCCTACAGGCAGTTCATTAGTTTCAATGGGTCTACTCTAGAGTAAAACATCATTGAATACCGCCAGCTGCAAGCAGAAAGGCAGGCAGGTGATGGCTAGCTAAGGATCAGATTAAGGATGGTGGGGAAGTACCCCATTCATCCTAATGGACCAGAATCTGGTGTTTGAGAAAGCACAACGTTTGAGCCCTGTAGGAAGGTGTTCCCTACAACTCAACTCACCTGTTTGTTGGAATAGACGTGGTTTTTGTTCCGGTTGGTGTCCAAGAGGCCTCCGCATTTGCCCAAGGCTGCGAGATCTTTCATAATAGAGTTGAGTGCCTCCTCTTCGTCTGCAGAAGAAAGGAAATAGATTTAGTCTTGTGAAACCTGAAGCTCTCTCCTTCTGGACCTCTCCAAGGCCCATACCACAGCACTTAAAAATAATGATAATAATATGCGGATTTTTCTCAATATCAGCAATTGAGTTAGAAGACCGGGGCAGAGGCTAATTCAAGAACGAGTGATCCGAGATTCCCACATGTGTAAAATAAGCTACGGCAAGAAACTTTTATTATTAGCAGAGCAGAAAGGAAGTCTACAACGAGAACCAAGTATGCACAGAGAGATAAGTGCGTTAAAATGAGAACACTTCACACAATTTATATAGTTGCAAATTTGTTTGTATTTCCAGACAGTGACTCGAGTACATTTTTTAAAAAACCAGTCGTAAGTGCCAGTGTGGCAGACTGCGAAATCTATACATGTAGAAAAGGCTAAAAAAAATTATTGGGTACAAATACGTGCATTGATACTGCAGATTTAAAAGGTTAATATCTAATTGAAGCCAGAACTTTTTTTCTGTTAGGGTTAATGGATACACAACTGGAAAAGGACTGTGGAAGATTATTATATATGATTACAGCGGCGAGTTTTACACGCAAAAAGATGGAAAGATACAGTCCTCCCCTACTATGGAGGAATGGCTGATACAATTATTGGACTATTCTGAGATGGCAAAATTAACAGGTTCAATTAGAGAAAAATTATTATTGACATTTAATAAGGACTAGAAACGTCTTATGGACTTTTTGTGCGTAAGAGAATATGAACTCGTAACATTTGGATTTGAAGACTGAAAAAACATTGGCTTATAGAAAACAGAATAGCTGGATGCTAATGAGTGAATACTATATTTAGCTGATATATATTTTCCATTTTCTTTCCTTTCTCTTTTTCTCTCCCTATTCCCCCTTCGCTCCTCTTTTTTTTTCTTTTTGCCCCTGTTCCTTTTTAGATTATAATTTTTAGTCTGGCATATTATAAAAAAGATACTTTGAATTGGGTATGAACTTTTGTATGTATATCTTTTTATAAGTATCAATAAAAACAGTTGTTGCTGGTTTTTAAAAAAGGAAATCTATACCTGTAGGTTTCTCAGAAAATTCTGACGGGGTGCTTGGTGGAAAAAATAGGAAAATGCGAGTATTACCCTGGTTGAGCCGGAAATCCCCTTCCATAAATTACCAGAATGGGGCAGTGTGGTCCTGTAATTGTCAGTGGTAAGGAGCTGTCATTATGTTTCCCTGGGGTTCCCCACCCAAGAGAAAGAAGATCACCAGTCTGAAGTGGCAGAAGATGCTGCAAATCTAAATGTTTCCTTTATGCATGGAAACACTGAACCAGTTCACAGGTTGCAAGTAACCAGGCCTGGATGCCAGCAGTCGAAGGCTTTTGGCAGTGGCCAAGAGTCCCCATGTGTTAGAAGGGTGACTGGTCATTCTGGCATTGCTGTGCCACCTTAATGCCCTCTTTGCAGGACTCCCAGGTGACATCTTAGCCACGGATGGGCAGCAGGGCCACTTCTCAACAGGAGCTAAACTTGGCTCCTGTCCGCGGCGGTCGTGCACCATTTTAAATTGCCTCAAATGCGATGCCCCAGCAGCCGGTAAGTCTTTACAAATCTCTGGATTGGTGTGTTACATTCTGGGCAGATTAAGATGGCAGGCAGTCACTGTGGATGAATCCCATTTCAAAGGTGGAGGAGCACCTCTCCTCTGCTAAAATGCAGCAAGGAGGACAATGGAAAGTGTGACTAATAATAATAATAATAATAAGTTTTAAGTTGTGGGTGAACATCTCAGACGACACAGCGATTCTTCAAACAGCTCTTGTTTATTCACAGGCCAGAACAGAACTGAAGGGTTCAGCCAGCCTGCTTATATAGAGCTCCACTACAACGCAACTGTAACACTTTCCAATCACTGAACGTCACTTTCAATCCCTTATTTGCATATGTGGACCTGAGTGAAAACTATCTACAGTATCCCCCCTGCTGGCCCAGGGTGAGAACTTCAGTACATAACAATAATAATCATACATTTTATTTATACCCCGCCCTCCCTGACCAGAGCCAGGCTCAGGATGGCTAACACCAGTCAAATTACAGTAAAAACATAATGGGGGGGGGGCAATTTAAAATACAGGTTAAAATGCAATTTAAAATGCAGCCTCATTTAAAAAGTAGCCCATAGATCAAAACCATAAGGGGAGGGAAACATAAGGGTCCAAACCAAAGGCCAGGTGGAACAGCTCTGTCTTGCAGGCCCTGCGGAAAGATGTCAAGTCCCGCAGGGCCCTAGTCTCTTGTGACAGAGCGTTCCACCAAGTCGGGGCCAGTACTGAAAAGGCCCTGGCCCTAGTTGAGACCAATCTAACCACCTTGCGACTTGGGACCTCCAAAGTGTTGTCATTTGTGGACCTTAAGGTCCTCCGCGGGTCATACCAGGAGAGGCGGTCCCGTAGGTACGTGGGTCCTAGGCCGCATGTGGTGGTCGTGGCAGCAGGGGGGAAAGTACAGCTGCATTGGTACATGTTGGGGTTTGGGGGGCAGTACTGTGCTGCAGGACCCCTGAAATCCCTGAGAGCCAGTGTGGTGTAGTGGTTAAGAGCAGTAGACTTGTAATCTGGTGAACCGGGTTCGATTCCCCGCTCCTCCACATGCAGCTGCTGGGTGACCTTGGGCTAGTCACACTTCTCTGAAGTCTCTCAGCTCCACTCACCTCACAGAGTGTTTGTTGTGGGGGGAAAAGGGAAAGGAGAATGTTAGCCACTTTGAGACTCCTTCGGGTAGTGATAAAGTGGGATATCAAATCCAAATCCAAACTACTACTGAAATCTGGCACCAGCCCCTTAGTTAATGCTTTACTGTGAACGTGCTGAATTGGGCTCTTTTCTCTGTCCCTGCTCACACTGGGGAGAAACAAGTCACGATCCCTGACTTAGCATTACAACAAAACCAGGTCGTAGTTTGTTTTGCTCTGAAGGAACCACAAGTCAGCAAGCCTTGGCTACAGACTGAGGTTTGTCACGAGCAAAACATAACACGATCCCTGGTTCTGTCGTAACACTTAGCCAGGGCTTGTGGTTTGTTGATTGATTTATTTAATTCGTATACTGCACACCATCCGTAGATCTCAAGGAGGTTCACAACATAGAGATGCAAAACGAGAACACAAAATACATAATAAGACAAAAACAAACCAATCACACACACACCTCTCCCACAAACACATTGGAAAGGCCACAGAAGGGTCAATCAGCCCAAGGCCGGTGACAGAGAAACATTTTCACCTGGTGCCTAAAGGTGTATAATGAAGGCGTCAGGCGAGCCTCCTTGGGGAGAGCATTCCACAAATGGGGAGCCACCACAAAAAAGGCCCTGTTCTCATATTGCCACCCTCCAAACCTCTTGTGGAGGGGGCACGTGAAGAAGGGCCTCAGGTGATGATTGCAGACGACTGCTTCTCTCCAGCGTGAGCCAGGAGGCATGTGTTGGAGCAAAGTAGCAGCAATTCGCTTGCGCATAATAAGTTATTGGTTTTCAGCTTCTCCAAATGCGCAAAACAGGTCTCTGTCTGCCTCTCCCTCACACGCGCAATATCCATAGAGATAAAAACCTAGAAAGCACAAGAGCTTGTGAGGATATCAAGAGTAGCCTTATGTTGTTGTTTAGTCGTTTAGTTGTGTCCGACTCTTCGTGACCCCATGGACCAGAGCATGCCAGGCACTTCTGTCTTCCACTGCCTCCCGCAGTTTGGTCAAACTCATGCTGGTAGCTTCGAGAACACTATCCAACCATCTTGTCCTCTGTCGTCCCCTTCTCCTTGTGCCCTCCATCTTTCCCAACATCAGGGTCTTTTCCAGGGAGTCTTCTCTTCTCATGAGGTGGCCAAAGTATTGGAGCCTCAGCTTCAGGATCTGTCCTTCCAGTGAGCACTCATGGCTGATTTACTTCAGAATGGAGAGGTTTGATCTTCTTGCAGTCCATGGGACTCTCAAGAGTCTCCTCCAGCACCATAATTCAAAAGCATCAATTCTTTGGCAATCAGCCTTCTTTATGGTCCAGATCTCACTTCTATACATCATTAGTGGGAAAACCATAGCTTTAACTATACGGACCTTTGTTGGCAAGGTGGTGTCTCTACTTTTTAAGATGCTGTCTAGGTTTGTCATTGCTTTTCTCCCAAGAAGCAGGCGTCTTTTAATTTCGTGGCTGCTGTCACCATCTGCAGTGATCATGGAGCCCAAGAAAGTAAAATCTCTCACTGCCTCCATTTCTTCCCCTTCTATTTGCCAGGAGGTGATGGGACCAGTGGCCATGATCTTCGTTTTTTTGATGTTTAGCTTTAGACAATATTTTGCGCTCTCCTCTTTCACCCTCAATAAAAGGTTCTTTAATTCCTCCTCACTTTCTGCCATCAAGGTTGTGTCATACTGGTATAAGTAGCCTTATACCCGGACATAGAATCGTAGAACTGTCAAGTTGGATGGGACTACCAACGGTCATTTAGTCTAACCCCTTTCAATGCCGGAATCTCATCTACAGCATCCATGACAGATGGCCAACAGGTCAGATCACTGAGCTACCCTGCCTCTTCTCATGGGCAGTGGGAGATCTTTCCTCACCCTTCTACACGATTTTGGTTTTAACCAGATATGCCAGCTGCTGAATCCAGGGGCTTTATGTGTGCAGCTACGGACTATGTGTTCTACTAAGCTACCACCGTTTTACCCAAAACCATTCAAATCTTGCTTCAGGCCTTGTCCTGCTGGCTCTACTGTTGCCCGTCAGTCAGGTGGTTTAAAGACAACATCTGCCTTCAGTGACTGGAAAATGTACAGTCCTGTGTTTTTCTCCCTCAGCAGCAGTCCAGAAGGATGAACTAACAAGCGAAGACCACACTGATTCACGGAAGAGTCGCTTCCCCCTCTGCTTGATCTCCCAAAACATTTGTACTTCAGGAAACCCCTTTCTCCTGAGTTCTGTAAACAAAAATCGATGGCAGGATGCTCCTTCAGACAGTCCCATGTATGTGGCTTAAACAATAAGAAAACTTGTTTGTTAAAGCATCGGTGGAGCGATGCTCAACCTCCAAAATAATAATAATCAGAATTCATTGGAGAAGACAGATCAGAAGAGTTGGCACCACGGCTTGCAAAGCTGCTGCTCACTCAGTCCTGTTTACAAAGGATCTTGGGCAGAAATGGATTAATCCTGGCTCTTGGGGTCCACAATTCCCACCTCAAAAATCAAAAGGCTTCCCTGAAGGGGCAGGTGTGCTATTTGAGCAACCAGTTCAATCAAGGCCCAAACAGTAAGGGGTGGGAGGGGCAGAAATTTGACTCCGTTTGCATTTAAAAGCGAACCTATCAAATCTGAACTTTCTGAAATGATCTGTGGACTGAAATCCATACTTCAAAATCTGCAGTTCTCTGAATTTTGCGGTGCGGTTTTTCAGCCAAGTAATGTGCAGAAAAAGTGTGCCTGAAAATGCATGTGTTAGTGAAAATAACACACACAAAATGCACTATATGCTTAGCAAAAATGTATGCATTCGGCAAAACTGCATACAAACATTTGCACGTCAGGAGAAATGCGCTCTGAAAGGCTGGGAAATTTTCCTGGGGATTAAAATAAATAAACAACCCACAAAGCAGAAACGCGAAGAACTGAATTGAAGACATGAAAAATTAGAAACCGACAGAACCACCCATCCCTACTTGTAAAAGTGGAATCAGGATCACGTTTGAACAGAACAAACCTTCCAATAATTGCCTCTGAGAACATGCAGGACCTGCTGCACTGTTCTCCAAGTTTCTGCCCCAACAGCTCTTTTCAAGGCAAAACTCAGGAAGCCTTTTGTAGTAACTGCTTTATAAGGGACACAAGTTCCTCACTGACCAGGAGAAAGGCAGCATATGACCGAGAACCCTGAAACATGTCAGGTGAGCAAAAAGAACCGCCAACTTGAAGGCATGCAGAATGACATAAGAACAGGGAATGGGGATCAATGGTCCCACATCAGAAATAGGGCACTCTGCTATTAGATAAAGGTAAAGGGACCCCTGACCGTTAGGTCCAGTCGTGACTGACTCTGGGGTTGCGGCGCTCATCTCGCTTTAATGGCCGAGGGAGCCGGCATACAGCTTCCAGGTCATGTGGCCAGCATGACTAAGCCTCTTCTGGCGAACAAGAGCAGTACACGGAAACACTGTTTACCTTCCCGCCGGAGCGGTACCTATTTATCTACTTGCACTTTGACGTGCTTTTGAACAGCTAGGTTGCCAGGAGCAGGGGCCGAGCAACGGGAGCTCACCCCGTCGCGGGGATTCGAACCGCCGACCTTCTGATTCGCAAGTTCTAGGCTCTGTGGTTTAACCCACAGCGCCACCTGCGTCCCTACTATTAGAAGTGCCAAATTATGGAACCATCTTCCTGGACAGTGCTGGTCCTAGGTTAGATTTGATTTAGTTTTCTTCTGTCGCTGCAGTCCATTCATTTGGATGACTGGCTGTGAACCATCCTTCGCAATCTCCTTTGGGAGGCTGTGGACTCTCCTTCCTTGGAGGTTTTTAAGCAGAGGTTGGGTGGCCATGTTATGGATGCTTTAGTTGAGATTCCTGCATTGCAGAGGGTTGGACTAAAGGACCCTTGGGGTCTCTTCCACCTCTAAAATTCTATGAATCTATGGTCAGGGCGCAAGGGAAGTGGAATATGTTGCAACCTTTGCAAGCCACAGCGATCTGCTGATCCCCAGAGCTTCCACAACCGATCATTGTGTGCTGGGGCCGGGGGTTAACCCGAGCAACGCGGTCCGGGTCCGCTCCCAAATCCAAGGATTCCACGAGGAGTCAGTCCATCAGGGCCAAGGCAGGAAACCAGGCTAGGTCAGGCACAGGGTCACAGGCAGGTTCCAGCAAGCAGCAATGTTGCTCCCGCAACCTGGGGCGGGGTCCGGCAGCCTTTTATTTCTGTTGGGATAGTGGCAGGTCCTGATCCCCCAGCGACTCACCTCCCTGTCTCGTCCGAAGGCGAGCACTCCTCCTGCGAGTACTCAGGTCACTCCTTCTCTCAGACTTCAGTCTCTGCAGCTCGGGAGATGTCAGTGGGTTACTAGACCCAGGGGCCGCCTCAGCCTCTCCTGACCCAACTGGTAGTGGAGCAGCTGTAAGTGACTGCCCAGCTGAAGGCCCTATCTGGAGCCAGGGCAGGCTCAGGCCCCTGACTCGGCCCAGCTGGTGCTTGTTGCAGGGGAACCTGTGCAGACTGGGGCTCTTCCGAATCAGGCCCCAGACTCGGTTCAGATGCTGCCTGAGGCAGAGGATCTGGTGCGGACCAAGACTTCTCCGGTTCTGAGCCTGAGCCCGAGTCCCAGGCCATCATACGTTGGTGCTCCCACAGCTTTTCAGCCTCACCCTTGCCTGTTCCACCCATGAAGTCGTAACTGAAGTCCTCAGATATAGCAAAGGTTGGTGGGACAGGACGGAAGCAGCCTCACAGGCCAAATGGGGAGGACCGGTAGGGCTAATCGGGCTCACAAGTTGGAGGTTCCTCTCCACTGCTCTCTCTCACCTTTCTTGCAATTTCCTGACCACTCAGAGAGAACAGTGGAACAGTGGCAAAAAGGAGGAGGAAAGCAGGGGCAGTGAGCTTTGAGGAGTTGTGGGGTGCCTCCTGCTGGGGTGTGGGTCTTGGTAATAATAATAATAATAATAATATTTTTTATTTATGCCCCACCTTTCCCAGTTCAAAACCGGGCTCAGGGAGGCTAACAACCAATTTAAAACAATTATAAAAGCGGCATAAAATACAGTACAGTGGTACCTCAGGTTACATACGCTTCAGGTTACATACGCTTCAGGTTACAGACTCCGCTAACCCAGAAATATTACCTCGGGTTAAGAACTTTGCTTCAGGATGAGAACAGAAATTGTGCTCCAGCGGCACGGCAGCAGCGGGAGGCCCCATTAGCTAAAGTGGTACTTCAGGTTAAGAACAGTTTCAGGTTAAGAACGGACCTCCGGAACGAATTAAGTACTTAACCCGAGGTACCACTGTATAAAAACATGAATAACAATAAAAATCAAAAATCAAAAATCAATTTAGGGGAAATAAGTATTAGATATCTACACCTGGCACCTGCACCATTGCTGGGTCAGCAGCTGGCACAAGACCCCTCGCTAAGTTCGGGGCAGGGGAAGGTGAGGGAGCTGTGTGCCAGGTGCTGAAATTGACAGCCGTGGCAAGGAATTCAAGACAGCAACACAGACAAAAGCCAGAAGGCAACGTAACTCAAGTCCCAGCGCCAGCACTAAGACAGGACTGTCTGCCTTCTGCTCACCGAGGACATCGGTATCCGGTGCATTTGAAAACATTGGCACATTCCTCATTCTAATGGCTGAAGAGTTAAGGCGGAAAATGTGTGGGGAACGGCTGGCAACGTCCCCAGAAGCCTGCTTGCCAGTGGCAAGTGCTCTCTCTGTGTCTTCTCTGGGGACGGCAACACAAGCATCTCTCCACAGTGAAGTGTATCAGCGATGTGAGCCCTCTCTCCGCTCGCAGTGCGAAACAGCACGGCCCAGGTGCCTCTTTGGCGCCTCTCTAAGAACCAGCACTTAAAACATGCTCCCTGGCAGTTTAGCATGCAAGGACATGGGAACACGTGGTCCTATAAATGTGTTCACTGGGATAACGTTAGTGTAAGCCGGGGTCCCCAAACTAAGGTCCGCGGGCCGGACAAGGCCTGAGGGACTCGTTTATCTGGCCTGCAGCGACCCCCGCCGCCCACTGCCCACTCTTACCGGCTGCCCACTTCCGTTTGGACGAGCACTGGAAATAGCTTGTGCGCATGTGCAAGCGTTATTTGCGCATGCACAAGCGTTATTTCCAGTGCACATCTGGGTTGGAGGTTGTGCACAAGCTATTTCTGGTGCTCCTCCGACCCAGAAGTGCGCTGGAAATAGCATGGGCACACACGTACGGGCACACGCTCCCTCGCCCTCCGGCCCGCCGCGCAATCGGCGCTGGAAACACTGGCCCGAGGCACGGTAAGTTTGCTGACCCCTGGTGTAAGCTGGATGGGGGACACTCAAGGGGGTGAATCAACAGGAAGGAGGGTGCTTCATCTCTTCTCTAAAGGTAAAGGGAGCCCTGACCATTAGGTCTAGTTGTGACCGACTCTGGGGTTGCGGCGCTCATCTTGCTTTATTGGCCGAGGGAGCTGGCATACAGCTTCTGGGTCATGTGGCCAGCATGACTAAACCGCTTCTGGCAAACCAGAGCAGCACACAGAAACGCCGTTTACCTTCCCGCTGGAGCAGTACCTATTTATCTACTTGCACTTTGACATGCTTTCGAACTGCTAGGTTGGCAGGAGCAGGGACCGAGCAACAGGAGCTCACCCCGTCGCGGGGATTCGAACCGCCGACCATCTGATCGGCAAGTCCTAGGCTCTGTGGTTTAACCCACAGCGCCACCCATGTCCCCATCTCTTCTCTACTCCCCAGTTATTTCCTCACACGAACCTCCAATGCCCCTCAGCTTGCATTTTCAGAGACAAATGGCAGGGGGAGAGAATTGAAGAAAACCTAGTCCCTGGGTCCCTTTGCAGGGGAGAATATGAGGGCAGGGGGAAGTCTTAGGCACCCACTCCTGCCTGCCACTCCCTGATGACTCTGCATTAACATTTCAAGGGAAACCCCCTCAAAATGCACCATCTGCCCTAAACCACCTTTGGGTGGGATTTTTGAGATGAGTGCAAAATAACAAGCACGTCCCCTGCCCCACCCATACGATTCGTCCATCCACCTTCACTCCCCGCCCCCCCTGGCACCCCCAGCTAAGTGGCGCCTTCCCCTCGCCGACTTTCACATCACCTCAACTTCCCTTTTCAAGCAGTTCTTGAGAACCCGTTTGGCTTTCCCTCCCATTGCTTAGCTTTCAAATTCTATCTTTTGCCTCTCGGCCTGAAAGAGGAAATGAGAGGATTTCCAAAAAAAGCCGAGTTTAAGAAAACACGCACTGTCTTGACAGTGGAACGGACTCCCTCGGGAGGTGGTGGAGTTTTTAAAGCAGAGGTTGAGTGGCCATCTGTCGTGGGTGCTTTTGTTGAGATTCCTGAATCACAGCGGGTTGGACTAGATGACCCTCGGGTCCCATCCAACTACAGTTCTATGATTCTACATAGTCCTGTTACCGCAAACATGAACCATCAAATCTTTTTGTTCAAATAAAACACACACACACCCTAAATGCTTTTTCCACCTCACAACCCCGTTGCTAGCGTAATATTTAATGTGAGAGAGGAGGAACAGTAAATGACAGGCACAATAAGTGCTATTAGCCCTGCTTCCAAGTCTTCTCCACTGGCTGACTCAGGATTGTTTACTTACAGCGCAACCCTGCGCACGTCTCCTGAGATATGCAGTCATACCTCATGTTACGCATGCTTCATGTTACGTTCTTTCAGGTTACGTCCTGCGGTGAACCAGAAGTACCGGAAAGGGTTACTTCTGGGTTTCGCCACTCGCGCACACACAGAAGCGCTAAATCATGCTTCGCGCATGCGCACAAGTGCCAAATTGCAACCCACGCATGCGCAGACGCACCGCTGCAGGTTGCGCTCTTTTCATGTTGCAAATGGAAGAAGAAGAAGAAGAAGAGTTTGGATTTGATATCCCGCCTTTCACTCCCTTTAAGGAGTCTCAAAGCGGCTAACATTCTCCTTTCCCTTCCTCCCCCACAACAAACACTCTGTGAGGTGAGTGGGGCTGAGAGACTTCAGAGAAGTGTGACTGGCCCAAGGTCACCCAGGAGCTGCATGTGGAGGAGCGGAGACGCGAACCTGGTTCCCCAGATTACGAGACTACCGCTCTTAACCACTACACCACACTGGCTCTCACTACACCACACTGGCTCCGGAACGGATCCCATTCGCAACCAAAGGTAACACTGTAAATATTATTGAGCTTAATGGGACTTGCTCTCCAGTGCAGGGCTGGAAAACCTCTGGCCCTCCAGATGTCGCTAAACTACGACTCCCATCATCCCTAGCAGCATTAACGAGGCAGATAGCCAACAGGTAAAGCTGGCCCCCGGAACCTGCACTGTGAGGAGCTGGGGTTTTAAAGAATATAGCCTTCTTCCACCACCCTCCTTTCATTCAAATCACATTTGTAAACTGAACTGTGCCAATTTCAGCTTGAAATCATGATCTGAGGTTGCCTTCTTATCACTTGGACATGGGGCTTTCCCGCCCGGCCTGAGATTCGAAACCGCAAGCCCTCAAACCTTTGCCACAAATCTGCCGCTGATTCAGCCACCTGGCAGAATACCAGCGCCTGCCTCCCACTAACCTAGTTGTGACGGCTCTGGTAGGCTGAGATCCTGTCTATATTTCCCAGGCTCCGCTCCTCTCCTTGTGTGTACGTGTGTCTGTGTGCGTGGGGAATCGCTAAGATGAGAATCTGCGTTCCTAGTTCGTCTTCGCCGTTTGAGAGCCGGATGAGAAAACAGCCGCGAGAAAACAGGGTCAGCATCAGACCACCCAAACAGCTTAGCTGTCAAATGAGGGGGGAATATGGGAGAGACGAAGGAACAACTTAGCAACATTTGGAAGGTCTAGACAGGCCTGTTATTGTTGGCTTTCCTAGCAGGCTATTAGTTGGGAGAAAATTTGCCGTAGGTTCCAAGGATCTGCTTCCATCAACAATGGGAAAAGAAACAGAAACGCCCCGTTTTGAAAGATTTAGGGGGCAGATGGTTGGGGGCAAAAGGAGGAAAGGGTTTGCAGAACGCTATATTTTCAGAATATCGATCCGAAAAGACCACCAGGGAGTTGTGGTCCCCTATCTATTTTAAAACTTGAAAACACAACAGGACCACCTGTGAGTTTGGTGGTCCTTTCCCAAGGACTTAGGCTCAAACGTGGTTTATGTGAGGATGGGAGACCCCTGCAGTCCAGAGGGCACCAAGTGATCACTGAACAAAAGCCTCAGCATTCTGCAGTCACGGATTAAAACCTAGGATTAAGATAAGAAACTGTAGTCGTCACAGTCTTGGCTCTTTGTGGCTGCTAAGAGCAAACAATGACTGCTAACACGTCCTGTTTGTACAAATGCTGCCTTCACTTTTTACTGCAACAGCAAACAGGCAGCCAGGTGGCTTCAAGTCTCAACTTCCTTGGTGGAATCTATGTACATATAAAAAAACCGCTGTGAAGATCCCTTTAAAAAAAAAAAAGTTTGGAAAAATACATTGAATTTTGCATAGCTCACTGTAGCCATCTAGTGTCATATTTGTATACTGCATGTCACAATACATTTAAAATGTTTTATTTGCAGCTGTGTAGCCGAATCCCTTCCCTGTGCAGATGTGTGGTAGTGTTTGATACAACAAAGGACATATACACCATATGTTCACATTCCCCCTTGCCTGCAAAAAATTGTGGAAACTGTAGTTCCCCCCCTCACAGGACTACAATTCCCGGTACCCTGAACAAACTACAGTTCCCAGGTTTCTCTGGATGGGGGGGTGCTTTAAATGTTTAGCTTTGGCCTAGCATGTGGTAGGGTGGGACGCGGGAGGCGATGTGGTTTAAACCACTGTGCCGCTTGGACTTGACAATCGGAAGGTCGGCGGTTCGAGGCCCCATGACGGGGTGAGCTCCCGTTGTTCGGTCCCAGCTTCTGCCAACCTAGCAGTTCAAAAGCATGCAGTGCAAGTAGATAAATAGGTACCGCTCTGGCGGAAAGGTAAACGGTATTTCCGTGTGCTGCTCTGGTTTCGCCAGAAGCAGCTTAGTCATGCTGGCCACATGGCCCGGAAAAACTGTCTGCGGAAGCAGACAAACGCCGGCTCCCTCGGCCTGTAAAGCCGCAACCCCAGAGTCGTTCACGACTGGACTTAACTGTCAGGGGTACCCTTATCTTTACCTTGCATGTGGTATACATTTTACACATTCCTCCAGGGAGCTGAGAGATATGATACGATATTCTTTATTGTCATTGTCCCATACAGAAGAACGAAATTGAAAAATCGACACCCCAACCTGGTTAGCCCCCTAAAAACTCTGATACGCCATTTTTAAATACAATATACTCCCATACAGAGAGGCGCCATTTTGGGATTTGTACATGTGGAGAGACATCTTTTTCTTGAGCAGGTGCATGAACACATGGAGGGCCAAGCAGAGAGGCTCGGAGGGCCACATTCAGCTTATGGACCTGAGATTCCCCAGCCTTGCACTACAGTATAGGGACTGCCATCTGTTGCCTCTGCCCATCCCAATGACAAACACATGTCACTAGTAATAAAGATAAATATAACGGTGGAAAACAGCACAAGTGGGCCTTTAAAAGGAAGAATATCGTTACTAGGCCCACACACTGTGCAGATAAAAAACCAACCAACCCAGAAATCCCTCCTCTCTCTCTCTCTCTCGTAATGAAATACTTGGGCAGCTGTTTTTCCTGGACCTTACAAGCGCTGTGTTCTCCGATACGACTAAAAGAATATTTGAGTTCTAAAACAGGGATTTCCCTCCCCTGTTCCCCAGGCTAGCTTCCCCTATCACTGCAATAAAACCATAACCAGAGGGGTTTGCAAATCCGTTGCCACGGCAACCGCCCTGCGGTCCAAAACAGAGAAGGCCTGAGGGAAGGCCGGAGTGGCCGCGTTCCTTGCATCCCACTCGCTCCTGGCTGAGGTTTCTGGTTTCTCGTACACGGGGGGGGGGGGGGCAGGGAGCAGCGGGAAAGCAGCTGCATCAACACTTTGTGCCTTCGGCGTGGCGTGCGAATCGCCTTCGGAGCCGAATTGCACAAGGTTGATCCCCCGCAAACACACCCCGTTCCACCTTCCTCCTTTGTTCGGGAGAGGAGGAATCTCAGCAGTGTCAGGGATCCAGCCCACTGACTAACTTCTGCATTTGGTGGTGGGCATGCCATTTGTGCCTGTTGTCTTTGTCCATGGAGCTTTTATGGTGCTGGAGGAGACTCTTGAGAGTCCCATGGACTGCAAGAAGATCAAACCTCTCCATTCTGAAGGAAATCAGCCCTGAGTGCTCACTGGAAGGACAGATCCTGAAGCTGAGGCTCCAATACTTTGGCCACCTCATGAGAAGAGAAGACTCCTTGGAAAAGACCCTGATGTTGGGAAAGATGGAGGGCACAAGGAGAAGGGGACGACAGAGGACGAGATGGTTGGATAGTGTTCTCGAAGCTACCAGCATGAGTTTGACCAAACTGCAGGAGACAGTGGAAGACAGGAGTGCCTGGCATGCTCTGGTCCAGGGGGCACGAAGAGTCAGACACGACTAAACGACTAAACAACAACAACTGCCCTTTGTGAACAAGCGGACCCACAGCTGAGAGCCAGCTGCCCGCCAATCATCCCAGTCGTTTAATCACAGAATTGTAGAGTCAGAAGGGACCCATCTGGAATGCAGGAATATGCAGCTGTCCCATACGGGGATTGAACCTGCAACCTTGGTGTTCTCATAGGAATCTCATGGGTAAATATGGTCAAAAGGATGTTGAATTGGATGGGACATTATATACTAGGGATCGGCAAAGCTTACCGGGCATGGGCCGGCTCACTCCCGCAGAGATCCTCTGTGGGCCGGGCCGGCGCAGCGCAATGCTCGAAATCACTTCTGTGCATGCCCAGATACCGAAAATCGCTCCTGCGCAGAAGCTTCTGGGAATGCGCAGAAGCGATTTCCAGGGTCTGTGCATGCGAAGAAGCAATTTCTGGAGCCGAGGAAGAGAGTCCCAGCGCCATGCTGGTTTAGCGCAGTGCGCGGGA
The DNA here is from genome assembly GCF_964270895.1 of Podarcis filfolensis. Taxonomy (NCBI): domain Eukaryota; kingdom Metazoa; phylum Chordata; class Lepidosauria; order Squamata; family Lacertidae; genus Podarcis; species Podarcis filfolensis. The sequence goes on along the minus strand of NC_139614.1, from coordinate 50,153,096 downwards.
ACTCGCCGAACAAGCAGCTCGGTTCAGGGGTGGCTTGTGGGCCAGTTAAAAGGCCTCCGTGGGCCGCAGGTTGGGGACCCCTGTTATATACAGATGAAACTGAGCATCCCATCCAGATTTAAGTTTAGAATCTTGGTTGGAGCAAGCCATGGGAAATCCAGCTAGATGGTGGGTTTTTTAAAATTCTCTTGTTTGATTAGTTTATTATCTTGAATATGGAAACAGAGTCTGTTAACCTGGATAATTAGTAGTGGTGCTGCTATTTAAAGAGCCACCCACGTAGCGGTCAAAAGTAAACATCAGCATTCTGCTCAAAATATCTGTATGTTATCACTCTGGAATAGCATGCAAAAAAAAAAAAAGACTGTGGGAGTAAAATTAGTTCAACTTTAATTAATATTTAGGATTTAGGTCTTTGTTGATTTGCTCCTATACATGGTAAACGAATGCCCAGGGTTCCTGCCCCTTTTAATTGTCGGTTACACATAGGAGGAATGCTGACAACTGAGGCTTGCAATGCTGCCCGTGTTCAGCTTCAAAACAACAGCCAGGTGAGAAACAGTAAGGTGAGACAGCCAGGTGAGACATTCAACGCAGAAAAGGTGACACCAGCACAGACTCTGATGGAACTCATCTAGAGAAGCTAATGTTTGAAACTGATAATGGCTACTTATAACAGCACAATGCTCTTGAGAAGGGTGGTTTTTTTAACGGTATCAAAATCCTGTTAAATAAAATACCAATTTCCTAGAATGAAAGTTGGCAAAGTTCACAACTCCACTCCCCACAAACCAGGCAAACCATCAACAGTTCAGACAGTAGAGTATGAGCCTCTTAATGGGTTTTGGGTTCAAGCCCCGCACTGGGCAAAAGATTCCTGCATTGCAGGGGGCTGGACTAAATGACTCTTGTGGTCCCTCTACCATTCTATGACTCTACCAGCTCATGCAAATGCACAAGATGGATAAAATATGGACAAAAAAGCAGGTAACACGCCACACACCCCGTGCCTCAAAAAAGCAAGCTACCCCTCAACTATGAAAGTCGGGGTTCTCTGCAGGCCCTAAGGTTGTTGCCTGATGCAACCCACTATCTTTTATTTTTATTTTTAAATATTTTTTATTGAATGCTTTTATGTTACAAAAAACATTACAACCATACTACCACAAAATATAACTGAGAAATAAAAATTACATACATCAATATTTTGTTTGTTATTTGTTATTTACCGTCTTATTTCCTCCCAAACATTCCATACAAAACACACACCCGCACAAACACAAAGAATAATGAAAATAATGAAAATAAATATTTTTCCCCTTTTATCTTACAACATCTTTTCTTCAATTTTGACTTCCTGTCAAATCCCTTCGCATATGTTTTATCTTGCAACTGAATGTACACAAAACAATAAACCTTTCTATATAGATTTCCCAATGCATTCAGAAAACGTAATAAATCCTTAATTGTTGTCCACCATGGAACCCACACTCTTTAAAGTGTCACAATCTGGGGCTGACATCTATTGTGATTAAAGTCATGGGCATCTAGCAGCAAATGCAAACTCTGCCTGTTGGTTCTCTCACTTGATTGATGGCCCATGTACCACACAGAAGTTTTGGCAGAACTTAAAATGTCCGCCATTGTGCTCTGCCACCAGCAGGAAGCCAAGGTTGGAAAAAGCAAGGGAGTCTTACCCATGGTCATATCTTCATCAGGTCTGTATCCCACGAGTCGAGGGCACTTGTGCCGTACAGGCCTTCAGGTTCAAGGGCTGCTCCTGTGACAGGAAGAATGAAGATTATTAGACAGTGAACCTTGTAGACGGACATGGCAGAGTCAAACGTGGTCTCATCGCCTGTACCAAAAAAGCATCTCATCGTGACCTTTATGTGACTGAAAACCACAGCATTTTGCCTCCATCCTCCCCACGTGCTGTGTCTTCCTGTCACCCCTTTGGAGGCAGAACAACATATGTCACTACAGTCTGTTAATTCAGACAGAGCACCAAACCATGGTTATTGCAAAGTCACTACAAACCATGGTTTCCCATTCTCAATTGCTGGGCAGGCACAAACCATGGTTTGTCAGGTCAAACGTCACGCCAAACCGTTGTAATACTTCTTTGTCTGAATTGGGCTCACGGTAGTGTGTCCTGCCCTAAATCACTGAAGGAGCAGTCGTTTTCAGCAATCAGTTGAACTATTTCTAGGGTTGCCATATGCCCTCCTTTTCCAGGACATGTCCCCTTTTTCATGGGTATGTAAAATGAGAGTTGCCATAGCGATCCATAGTTTGAAGCAGAAGTCGGCAAATGTGTCCTCTTTTTGCTCTTCAAAATACAGTGGACGCTCGGGTTGTGAATGTGATCAGTGCGGGAAGCACGTTTGCAACCCACAGCATTCGCAACCCGTAGTCTGCGCACTCACGGGTCGCGATTTGGCACTTTTGTGCATGCACACCGCCAAAACCCGGAAGTAACCCGTTCTGGTACTTCCAGGTTCGGCGCAGTGCGCAACCCAAAATTGAGCAACCCGAAGCATCTGTAACCCGAGGTATGATGTACGGCAACCCCAATTTCACTAGGTGCCAGACAAGTGCTGCTTCTGTGTGCCGAGGCCAATGCTACAGCAACCAACGCTTTAGCGGCACCTAGTGGCAGAACACAAACATTGCAACACCAACAAAATACCTGCAAATTCCTACCTAGAAAGGAAGCTCCTTTAACATAAAACCCCCAGGTATCAACTTGCAGATAACCAACCACAGTAAGATATGTACACTAGTAAACTCACCCTGAACCCTCCCTCTCTCTGCATTTTCTTCTTAGACCTCATAATGAAAACTGTAAACTGTTCACAAATAGGCATGACAACCACAGATAACACAGAAATCACTTCAAGGTGCAATCTAAAAATAATGTTGTAAACACCCGAGACATCTTCAGACTCTAAAGCAAGTACAAGGATATTTATTCAAACCTATTTTGAGATATTTGGGCAGGAAGAAGAGATAGATGCATCAAGCCAATAATCTGAAATGGACATCTGAAGCTAAACATGTTGTTCCTTTCGCTTGCTGCTACTTCCTATCTGAGAAACCACATGGCTCTGTTTGGGAACCGAAACCCAGCTATGCCGCCACACATTCTGTAACTTTAAGCAAGAGGCAGAATGACGTATACGGCTTCAAAACAAACCCTGACCGAAAGGGTGACAGAATTCATCAAGGCTGGAGACAAAAACTTTTAAGTTTCAGGCCTGTCCCTGATAACACCACATGAAAAATTCCCCTCAAACGCTGACGGAAATGGAATTTGGAAACAATCTACGGGAGATTCAAACTGTGCATCTATGGGAAAGATACAAATGCGGACTGCAACAAAATGTTGCAGGGTGGAGCGCTTCTGTTCAGGGTCCCAAACAAGCAGCTTTGCCTTCTTCTAGAAGACTCCATTCTGTTCTCCCTCCCTGGGTTTTCCTCCCCTCTCCAGATCCTCAGCATTTGGTGGTCACTGAGCATTTTCTTTTTTCTTTTTTTCAAAAAAATTTGTATTCATTTTATAACACAAATAAAAAACACAAACAGAAAAGACAAACAATACAAACCAATTCTTGTCATATCCTTATTTTCCTAAACATTGTTAAGTGGGCTTCCCCAAGTCCCACCTATCTGATTTTCATTTTACTTCATCTTTAGCAGTTTACATATATCATAATTTCTAACCATCTTTTTCTTTTCTCCACACTGACTTTGACCATAAAAAACTTCACATTTTATCACTTATAAAATACACTACCTTCTACTTCTAACCCTACCGCCTATATCCACTTCCAAAGCTATTCTAGGATTTAAATATTAACATATTTTTTTCAAATATTCCTTAAACTTCTTCCAATCTTCTTCCATCGCCTCTTCTCTCTGGTCTCGGAGTCTCCCAGTCAGTTCGGCAAGTTCCATATAGTCCATCATCTTTATCTGCCATTCTTCGATAGTTGGTAAATCTTGTTTCTCCCAATTCTTCGCTAGCAATACTCTCACAGCTGTTGTGGCATACAGAAAAAAAGTAGCATCCTTTTTGAGGATTTCACCCCACACTATACCAAATAAATAGGCTTTTGGTTTTTTAATAAATGTGTTTTTCCACACTTTTTTCAATTCATTACAAATCCTTTTTTTTTTAAATAGATTTTTATTGATTTTTCAACATATATTAAAACACAATACAGAACAATACATAAACAAACATATAAACACGTATAATTTCTTAACCTCTTTTTCTTAAACCTTATTTCAACGACTTCCCCATACCTCCCTTTTCTGCATCCCTATTTTGAACTTTTCCAGCAAACCCTAATTTCAATTACTTATAATTCCCTTTCTTTAATCCTTTTTCTCTTACCCAATTATTTATCACTGCAATTCTGTTTCACATTACCCATGACATTTTAGCACTCATTAATTTTACAACAATTCTTAAGATAAACTTTAAATTTCTTCCAATCTTCTTCCACCGTCTCTTTCCCTTGGTCGCGGATTCTGCCAGTCATCTCAGCCAGTCCCATATAGTCTATCACCTTCGTCTGCCACTCTTCCAGCGTGGGTAGTTCTTGTGTCTCAATTCATTACAAATCCTTTCCCAGAAGTCGTTTACCTTGGGGCACGTCCACCACATATGGTAAAAGGTTCCTTATTTTTCTTTACATTTCCAGCATTTATTATCATGAGTATGATACATTTTTGCTAACTTCACTGCTGTTAAATACCATCTGACACTGAGCATTTTCAATCCTCCTTGCGTCTCTTCCTCTCCAATTAAATTTTTCCCAACTTCTGAAAATCTTGGGGTTCCCCCAAGCCTATTGACACCAACTTCTTGCATGTGGGTGGTGGTGTTTTCGCTATGTAAGGATCCACCTGACAAATCAGTTTGCGATTAGTATACAAGATCTGCTCTTGGAACATCTTTCCCATCACCACCGGGCAAGCCAGGCACAGGCTGCAGCTGCCAGCTGCAATGTGAGCTACTCAGGAGGAGAGAGGGAGCACCGGCAAACACATGCCTGTCTCTTGCCAGGGTGAAGCAGTTTCAGTCTAAGATGCTTCACAGCTGAAGCAACAGCTCCCTTGCAGCTCCAAGCTGCTGCACTAAGCCTTCCTGAGCAGGAGAACTGGACACTGGGCTGTGATGTGGCTGTAGTCTCTGGGAAAACCCCTGTTCTTCAGGCAACTCATTGGCTCACCCTGAATCTGGGTCACAGCAGACTCAGCTCACCCCCCTTGGCTGCAATATCTTAGTTCCCTCTCCACACCGCAATATCTAGTCTCAATCTGACCCTGCCTGAGAATCCAGCATTGGCACACACAATATCTTGCGGCATGCGATCTTCTCTGTACAGTGGTACCTCGGGGGTTAAGTACGGTACTTAATTCGTTCTGGAGGTCTGTTCTTAACCTGAAACGGTTCTTAGCCTGAAGCACCACTTTAGCTAATGGGGCCTCCTGCTGCTGCCACGCCGCCGGAGCACGATTTCTGTTCTCATCCTGAAGCAAAGTTCTTAACGCGAGGTACTATTTCTGGGTTAGTGGAGTCTGTAACCTGAAGCGTATGTAACCCGAGGTACCACTGTACACCAAACTTAAGAGGCAAGTGGCCTGTTTTGTACACTTGCAACTTCTGGTGTCAAAGAAGCACTTCTTCTAGACGGGATTTTCTGTTTGTGTATCCACATACTGACTGGCCTGGTTGCCGCATAATGCTAAGCCAAACTAAGTACAGTGGTACCTTGGGTTAAGAACTTAATTCGTTTTGGAGGTCTGTTCTTAACCTGAAACGGTTCTTAACCTGAAGCACCACTTTAGCTAATGGGGCCTCCTGCTGCCGCCGCGCCGCAGGAGCACGATTTCTGTTCTCATCCTGAAGCAAAGTTCTTAACCTGAGGTACTATTTCTGGGTTAGCAGAGTCTGTAACCTGAAGCGTATGTAACCTGAAGCATATGTAACCCGAGGTACCACTGTACAGTTGTACGCAGCTAGAAAATCATGGCCGCTTCACTTCCCTGTTACTCCTGCTGCTGCCACCAGGAGCTAACCCATGGTTTGGCCTGTTTCACTCTGAACAAACTATTAACTGTATCTTCTTCTTCTTCTTCTTCTTCTTCTTCTTCTTCTTCTTCTTCTTCTTCTTCTTAATTTATTTATTTATACCCCGCCCATCTGGCTGGGTTTCCCTAGCCACTCTGGGTGGCTTCCAGCAAAATATTAAAAACACAGTAAAACATCAAATATTAAAAGCTTCCCTAAACAGGGCTGCCTTCAGATGTCCTCTAAAAGTCAGTTCTTTATTTCTTTGACATCTGGTGGGAGGACATTCCACAGGGCGTGCGCCACTACCAAGAAGGCCCTCTGCCTGGTTCACTGTAACTTCACTTCTTGCAAGGAGGGAACCACCAGAAGGCCCTCAGCGCTGGACCTCAGTGTCCGGGCAGAACTATGGAGGTGGAGACGCTCCTTCAAGTATACTGGACCGAGGCCGTTTAGGGCGTTAAAGGTCAGCACCAACACTTTGAACTGTTCCTGGAAACGTACCGGGAGCCAATGTAGGTCTTTCAAGACCGGTGTTATGTGGTCTTGGCAGCTGTTCCCAGTCACCAGTCTGGCTGCCATATTCTGGATTAGTTGTAGTTTCCAGGTCACCTTCAAAGGTGCATAGAGCGCATTGCAGTAGTCCAAGCAGGAGATAACCAGAGCATGCACCACTCTGACGAGACAGTCCACGGGCAGGTGGGATCTCAGCCTGCGTACCAGGTGGAGCTGGTAGACAGCTGCTCTGGACACAGAATTGACCTGCTCCTCCATGGACAGCTGTGAGTCCATAATGACTCCCAGGCTGCACACCTGATCCTTCAGAGGCACAAAACCGAGGTTTGTTCTTGGTTCACCACTCATGGTTTGTTTGCAGGAGACGAACAATGAGAATGGTTTTGCAGGTAACACTAAGCCAAACCGTAACTTAGCTTCCGGTAGTGCAATGACAGCAGGAACAGGAGGAGCAAAGTGGTTTTGATTTTGTAACTGTGTACTGTACAGTGGTACCTCAGGTTACACACGCTTCAGGTTACAGACGCTTCAGGTTACAGACGCTTCAGGTTACAGACTCCGCTAGCCCAGAAATAGTACCTCAGGTTAAGAACTTCGCTTCAGGATGAGAACAGAAATCGTGCTCTGGCGGCATGGCAGCAGCAGGAGGCCCCATTAGCTAAAGTGGTGCTTCAGGTTAAGAACAGTTTCAGGTTAAGAACAGACCTCCAGAATGAATTAAGTACTTAACCCGGGCTACCACTGTACCAGTATGCTTGTTCATTCACACTTAACCATGGTTAACGAGAATGAGGCACTGCCTGATTCATGCCAATATTCCCAAGCACGTCTGCAAACATGCATGTCTTATGAGAAGTCACTGGCTGTTTATCTATAACTGAAGCTCTCTTGTAAACTGGCACGAAATAAAAATTACAAAAAGTGCCGATTTGTTCCAATCCGCCGATCCATTTTTTAAGCAGCTGCAAATGCAGGTCAGTGCAAGCTGAAAAGTCATCCGGATTTAATTTAATTTGCTAACAAAAAGGGGCTTTCCTTTGCTTCCTAAGCGGTGTTGAAGCAATAGACCGAGCCTGGAGAATTTAACAAGCAAAATAGAGAGTCAAACGGAAAAGGAAAAGAAAACTTTTCTTTAAAAAGATTCCACCACACTAACTTTCAGCAAGTTTCCGGGAGGCCTGCCAGCTAATGCGCAGGAGGTTGTGTGTGTTGTTGTTTTAAAATGTACTGTGGTACTGCTCAAAAATATTATTGCCAGAGGGTTTTTTTCTAGCGAACTTGGGGCCAGCAGAGGGATAGCACTAGCAAAAGCAATAACCAAATAATGAGAAACGGTTTCAAATGCAAGCTTAGGCGCTGAAGAAACAAACTGTGTAGGGTTTGAAAAAGCGAGAAATCATCATCATTACAGTTTATTTGCAGCTGAACAATGAAACTTGCAGCTGGACACCTAAAAACAGCTTAAAATTAAAGACTGAACTTTACTTAATGGATGGTGGGCATATATACTTCCGCTATACGTGTCTTGCTAGCCATAAGTGCTCACAACATCCTCTTTTTGTTGTCTGTTAATCCCCATACTGTAAAAATATAGTTTTAAAGTACATTAACATCTACAAATACCAAAGTTTTGACCGGTACAAAATTGATACAGACAACTTCACACCAAAAGAATATATCATTGAGCAAGCCTGCATCAGATGAGAATAGACAACACTTTATTGTAGAGGTGCTGTGGAGCATATCAGATCTTTGGGGGGGGTTGCTGTTAGCGGTCCCAATAACCCAAAAGCACTTGCATATGAAGACCCCCAAACCCCCTCCAAAATAAATCACACAGGACACAGAATATTTGTTTAAGATTTTTGGCGTTAATTTGGCCACAACATTATTGATTACAGCATGTGAGTGGTTGCTTAGGCATTGGTTCGGACTACCTGAATGGGACATGGGTTAAACCACAGAGCCTAGGGCTTGCCGATCAGAACGTTGGCGGTTCGAATCCTTGTGACGGGGTGAGCTCCCGTTGCTCAGTCCCAGCTCCTGCCAACCAAGCAGTTCAAAAGGACGTCAAAGGGCAAGTAGATAAATAGGTACTGCTCTGGTGGGAAGGTAAATGGCTTTTCCGTGCGCTGCTCTGGTTTCGCCAGAAGAGGCTTAGTCATGGTGGCCACATGACCCGGAAAAACGTTCTGCAGACAAACGTTGGCTCCCTCGGCAGTAAAGCGAGATGAATGCTGCAACCCCAGAGTCGTTCGCAACTGGACCTAACGGTCAGGGGTCCCTTTACCTGAACCTGAACCTGTACTGGCAGGAACAGGACTGACAACTGGAACCTCCAGAGGTCAGTAAGGGGAAACATACTGGGGAGCACAGAGGCAGATGATGGGGACTGTAGTCCAAAAACAGCTGGAGGCCCAAGTTTGGGAGCCCCTGGGTCTAGATGCATTTGGGATTATGCGCAATGATTCCGTCCTGCAGTAAACTTTCAGATTGCCCTATCACTCAGCACAATCATAATGAGGAAGAAGGCAATTCAACCGCTTTATATTCCTGCACTTGGGAGGCTGTCCTGTGCTTTTCAGCTACACACTTTCAGACCCTTACGGGACTTTTATGCAGAAGTTGTCGAGCGATGGAATGTGCGTACTTGGCGTATCGACTTCCAGGTCTGACTCATCTCATTAATTTCACTACCATCTATGGAATGAGCATGCCTGAGTCGCGAGGGGTTTCCAGGATGAAGGCGGCTGGAATTTCAAAAGAATATTTATAAGTCCTGTGCGCGCAACTTTGTATATATTCAGAGCAACTCATCTTCCAAATGCACATGAAGAATCCGAAAGGAAGACTAGCTTTAATTAAAACACTGCATCGGAGAAAGGGAGCCTGTGGTGGACTACAATTCCCATAATCCCTGCCCACTAACCATGCTGTCTGTGGCTGATGGGATTCGGAGTCCATCTGAAGAGCCACAGATTTCCTCATCTCTGCACTAAAGCAGGCTTCCTCAACTTCGGCCCTCCAGATGTTTTTGGCCTACAACTCCCATGATCCCTAGCTAGCAGGACCAGCGGTCAGGGATGATGGGAATTGTAGTCTCAAAAACATCTGGAGGACCGAGGTTGAGGAAGCCGGCACTAAAGGCACATGTTTCTAGCTCTCAAGGTTGGACAAGCCTATCTAGCCTGTTGGTGTGTATTTTAGTCTGCTTTTAGTTTATCGCTTTTTATTTTTTAAAAATTGTTTTAAATAGTTGTTTTTAACTGATTTTACCAATAATGTTACTGTTTTATTCATTTTGTAAAGTGTTTTGAGGCTTTTTTTTTAAATAAGAAAAACAAATCAAGCTGTTGAAACATTTTATGAAATAAATAAATACATAACAAATGCAAGCAGGAATAAAAAGGGGCAATATTGCAGGACTGGAATTACTGGGCTCCTCTCTAAAGGGTCAATTTAAGTTTCTCATCTTTCTAATCATAAGTGTAGTTCTCCCCAGTTCCACATCAGCATGAGATTATTTTTTTTAAAGCCATCATGCAAATTTAACAGCACGTTAGCCCTAATTTCTCCTGATGCACATCTCTGTATGCAATTTTCCCTAATATGCGTATGTTGGCAAAGCAATTTTCCTAAACGGAATGTATTTTGCTAAATGTTACATTCACACATATATATATATATATGTATTTTTTATGGGCACTTTATCCCAGTATATGCATTTTTGTACATTTTTTGTACACTGGAGATCTGACCTGCAAAATTCAGAGAAGTGTGGATTTTGAAGGACACTTGTGTTTTGGTTCTCATAGCGTTCTTGAAAGTGAAAGTTAGGTAGGTCCACCTTTTAAATGTGAACTCACTCAGATTTTGTTCCCATCCCCACACCCACCTCTGACGGGGGTTAGACTAGATGGCCCTTGGGGTCCCTTCCAACTGTATAATTCTATGATGCTACGATTTCCTTTCGCTCGTGTTGTCCTGCTGATACAACCACCAACACTTTGATTTATACACACCCTGCCTTCAAATATCCAGTTCACAATAACAGCATGGGCACACACCACTAAAAATAAACTGCTTTTATTTCCTCACATTTGCAAAGTGGGTGACATTAATTTTTATTTATATCAAATTTGTATGCCACCCTTCACCCGTAGATCTCAGGGCGATCCACAGTATAAAAATACAATATAAAAACACAAAATACATAATAAAAACAAGAACGAAAAAACTCACAAATCCGCCCCCACAAGACATCTGTGACTCTCTTATACCACAAGAGTTTATCATATTTGTGGTTTCAAAATAGCGGGGTGGGGGCGGGGACTTCTCCTCAGCTGAGTGGCTGCCATTACTTTTAGAGTAGAGGTGTGCAGACTTTGAGCTTCTGGGATCCACTTTGATTTTTACTAGGACGCCCAGATCCACATACAAAATCGTGGCTCAGCTGAGCGGACGTGTTCTAAGGATTGATGGAGACCTCCAGGCACATGTTCAGCCCAGGAATCTATAATCAGTTCCAGAACACAGCTCAGATTTTCCCCCCCCCCCTCCACACAAAACCCCACTCTCATTCCCGCCACAAGAATTCTGTTTCACCGGCCTGATTTCAGAAAACTTCCTAGTTATTTCTGTTGGAAGCTGCAGTTGGAAACTGCTGCTGCGGACCATTAAGAGATCTCTAAAAGAAGTTCCTGATTTACATTCTGTTTTACAGCACTCTGAGCAGGCGCTCCTGCACTTGTGAACTTATTATCCTCTCCATGTTGGTGGGACTTATTTACACGTCAACCACCATTAGGCTCCTTCGTGGCTGCAAGGACTTAAGGCTCAGATACGTCCCCCCGATCAGAAACTGAGAAAGCAAACGCCCACAAACACCCACTTTGCTTTTCCAGGAAACGGGCACATTCAACAGAATTAATCCAAGCTCCGCAAAGCTCCTAGGATGTGAAAGAGGAAATGGGAATTTCAAATTCCGCCTTTCGTTCGGCGTGCGTTTTCAAGGGAGAAAATTATACTCCTCACCTCATGGGCAAGGGGGCAGTAGGACTCAGAGGGTTTATGGACTACAGGAAACAAACTCAAGGGTGCCATTGCACCGATGGGTAGACACTCCTTGATGTACACAACTGGAAATTTTATCTGCAATGGGTTTTATTTTTTTATGGAGAACCATTTTTATCGTTTTCATCATACAGCTGACTAGGTTTTTATGGGGGAGGAGGAAGCATCTCGAGATGTTTAGACAGTCTCTCTCATGATCTTGCTTAGTTTCTGAATCTTGGTCTTTGTCGACGTGTCGACGAATTGCTGACAACCATTCCACCCAAGATTGTTGGGTCAGTCTTTATCTCCAGTTTCCGTATTTCTCCTTTAGCTAAAAAGCCATTCAAAGCTGCCTTCAACTCCGTAAGATTAGCTTCATCCAAGGGCTGGGCAGCGGTTACGGAGCATAAAACTTCTCCGCGGAATGCACTCATAATCTTAGCAAATGCAGAAATTACACTTGGCATGTTTTTCAAGCGAACATTTTCAGCAAGCAAATTGATAAAGTTGACAGTGACAGGTGACACTTTCTCTTTAGCTAAAATTTCATTCACAGTCTTTCTGAGTACGGAAGTACAGTACAGTACGTTTCCGAGCCCAATTCAAAGTGTTGGTGCTGACCTTTAACGCGCTAAACGGCCTCGGTCCAGTATACTTGAAGGAGCGTCTCCACCTCCATAGTTCTGCCCGGACACTGAGGTCCAGCTCTCAGGGCCTTCTGGTGGTTCCCTCCTTGCAAGAAGTGAAGTTACAGGGAACCAGGCAGAGGGCCTTCTCGGTAGTGGCACCCGCCCTGTGGAACGCCCTCCCACCAGATGTCAAAGAGAAAAATAACTACCAAACTTTTAGAAGACATCTGAAGGCAGCCCTGTTTAGGGAAACTTTTAATGTTTAATAGGTTACAGTGGTACCTCGGGTTACATATGCTTCAGGTTACATACGCTTCAGGTTACAGACTCCGCTAACCCAGAAATAGTGCTTCAGGTTAGGAACTTTGCTTCAGGATGAGAACAGAAATCGTGCTCTGGCGGCGCAGCAGCAGCAGGAGGCCCCATTAGCTAAAGTGGTGCTTTAGGTTAAGAAAAGTTTCAGGTTAAGAACAGACCTCCGGAACGAATTAAGTACTTAACCCGAGGTACCACTGTATATGAATAATTACTGTAAAAATGTGAAGGGATTAGCAGGACTGAAATAAATCTTGCAACGATAAACTTTTCTGACCAAAGAGAAAGGGTTGACTCTAAGAGTAGAAAGGTCAGAAATGGATGGTCTAAAGTGCGAATATAAAGACTTGAAAATAAAAAAAACCAGTTGAAGGGATGGAAGGAAGTCATGTGCCCGGCAGGGCAAAGTGTGTGTTTGTCTGTCAACGTAATGTTTGAAATATTGTGTTAAAAAAGGAATCAATAAAAATAATATTAGAAAAGAAAAGAAATAAAGGCACAAGAAACAGCCGCGAGCACAAACAGGGCGAGAGGGCTGCGTTCCACATGCATCGGCTCAGCCAACTTTTTCAAACTTGCTGCCCACACAGCACACACATTCCCGTTCCATGTGACACTCCTGCAAGTGTTAACTACACATAAAACACACACACAGGCAGCGGAAATATTTCAAAAGCTACGGCTGCAGTGACTCAGGCCTAGCAACCCTGATGTAGAAACCACAAAAGCCAGTAAATGTATAGTGTGGGAGGATAAGTGAAAGCTGCAAGAAACTGGGTTTTCTTCTTAAAGCTTTGGGGTAAAAAGCCTGGACCATAGACCAAAATATTTCAAGGGGCAGGGGGGAGAGAGATGCAGACCCTCCAATTGCCCCTATGTTCCAGGGACAGTCCCGAATTTACAGAAGCCGTCCCGGTTTCTGAGTTGATCCTGGAAAGTCCCGCTTTTCATTAGGACGTCCCTATTTTCATCGGAGAAACGTTGGAGGGAATGGAGTTATGTGACACACACTCACCGAGCCAAGGAGATAAGGAACTAGACAACCTTTAGAAGACTTCTGAAGGAAGCCCTGTATAGCAAACTTTGTAAATGTTTAATATTTTATTATGTTTTTATATATGTCGGAAGCCGCTCAGAGTGGCTGGGGCAAACCAGTCAGATGGGCGGGGGAGAAATAGTAAAAATTATTATTATTATTATTGAACAGGACATACCTATTTTCTTTCGAGAAATGTGTTGCATCAGAAACCAAAGCAAAATAGACGGCCTTTATAGCTAAAATTTTGCGAACAGGGCAATCCTGACCTCACCTACTCAGAAGTAAGTCCTATTGAATTGAATGGGGCTCCCTCCCAGGAAAAGGGGAGGGTGAAGAAAGCACCCCAAACGTATGACCTGGAATAGCTCAGTTGGTAGAGCATGAGACTGTAATCCTATGCACGGAAACTCTAGAATGAGCCCCACTAAATTCACTGTAATTTACTTCCCAGCAAACCTTATTATTATTATTATTATTATTATTTAAAACTCCCTCCCTTTAATTTAACCATAATATATAATTTTAAGAACACCGTTTAAATTTTAATAACAGTGTTTTAAAATGTAAGTGCTGAAGAGCCGTCAGTCATCCCGGTGCCATTGCATTTATTAGCTAGAAGCACCGTAATCAGGTTTTCACTTTCCTGAACAAGTGGACTGAATACAATAAATTCCCCTTAAGTCATCAGGGCTAACAAAGAGATGGCGAATCTGCGCCTCTAAAAATGGGGTTGAACTCCAGATCCCATCAACTCCAGCCAGCATGCCCAGTGGTCAGGGATGGTGGGAGCTGTTGTTGGCATGCATCTGTCTCAAGAGACAATGGAGTGTGCCTCCGGAGGGCAAAGCCAAATGGCCGCCCTAGCAGCACCCAAGTGACCTCCCCGGGGTGCAAGCCTGGGCAGTGGGGCTGGAGGTCCTGGGCTGCTCAGATGACAAGACCCCTCTCTCGGTTTCACTGATGTGGTCCAAAGGAAAGCAGAGCAAGACGTTTGGCACCAGTTTGGCTGCAGGAGTTGCAGGAAGGAGGCATGCAAGGCACCGTCCAATCGCCTTAGGGCTTTATGTGGGGTTTCCCCCTTGTGGGAATCTTCAGGGTGGCAGGAGAGGATATATTGTTTATTAATATCCTTCCTAACTTGCTCTAAGGGACGCGGGTGGCGCTGTGGGTTAAACCACAGAGCCTAGGACTTGCCGATAAGAAGGTTGGCGGTTTGAATCCCCGCGACAGGGTGAGCTCCCGTTGCTCGGTCCCTGCTCCTGCCAACCTAGCAGTTCGAAAGCACGTCAAAGTGCAAGTAGATAAATAGGTACCGCTCCAGCGGGAAGGTAAACAGCGTTTCCGTGCACTGCTCTGGTTCACCAGAAGCAGCTTCGTCATGCTGGCCACATGACCCCGAAGCTGTACGCCGGCTCCCTCGGCCAGTAAAGCGAGATGAGCACTGCAACCCCAGAGTTGTCCGCGACTGGACCTAATGGTCAGGGGTCCCTTTACCTTTAACTTGCTCTAGCAAGTTCCTTTACTTAGCAGAGTTGTGCAGCGGAAGCATGCTGGGTCCATAACCCTTTGTGGGAATGTTCAGAGTGGCAGGAGAGGACATATTGTTTATTAATATCCTTCCTAACCTGCGCTAGCAAGTTCCTTTACTTAGCAGAGTTTGCATTCCCCTTTAAACAGCAGAAAACTAGTTGCAAACTCGTGTGAGTTTCTTAAGACAATACGCAATTCAATCTGGCTCGTCCGGATTGAAATGTGTTCTAGTATTTTCCTGGTAAGACCCCTTGAATCCCTCCTAAAAGAATAAAGACACCACAGTCTTATTCATAAGCAATAAAAAGAAAGTTTACTCGTGATCAGGCAGAGCACAGTGTGATCCCTGAAGGCAGGCTTAAGGCTTAAAGCAGGCATGCCCAAACTTGGCCATCCAGCTGTTTGCGCACTACAGTTCCCATCATCCCTGACCACTGGTCCTGTTAGCTAGGGATGGTGGGAGTTGCAGTCCCAAAACAGCTGGAGGCCCAAGTTTGGCCATGCCTGGCTTAAAGTTACAAATATACACCCACAGGTTTACCCCATAAGGGAGATGGCCTTGGAGGACTGCTTGGCTGGCAGCCAGCATTTCAGTCCAGGAAGTTCACAGGATGAAAAGAAGATGGAAAAGAGAGAGAGTGACAGCATGCCTCGTCCTTTGACCAGGTCTGGGAAGGTCACGCCCGCCCACTAGTCACATGCAAGCAAGGATGCTCCAGGCCAGGAGGAACAGGAAGTTTTGACTGGCTGGACCAAACATTCCCTTGCATGTCCACTCTAGGAAAACAAGGAATGTTGCACTTGACTGCTCCCACTGGATTACGTCCCATACTCCTGAGCCTTTTCTTCTCCCAAAGATACCTTGCAAGGCAGCAGAGTTTTAGGATCAGAGACTTCCTTCTCCTAGATGGGCTTCCTTCCCAGGTGGAAAACCTCCCATCTGCCCCTCACTTCCCTCTACGGCACGTGCAGAAACCACCTTCTTGACCACTGACCCTTTATTGGTCTCGTCCACTCAACCTGCTGGACCCTGTCTTTGCAGGCATTGTAAACCTAACACACTGGCTACCCTCACCTGGTTTTGCCGGCCAGTCTAAGCCATTTCCCAGGGTATGGCCGTTGTCTCATGCTGACAGCATCTAGGAACCACGTCGTGTCCCCCACCAGAGGTAATACTCCTCCCCCAATACCCCAAATAGTCCCTGCCCAAGCTTAACAGCATCTTCAGAATTAATGGTGTTTCAACCTCTTTGCATTGCCTATGTCTAAACGTGGAATGTAAAATCTACTGCCTCACTAGAATACAAGCTCGTTTAAAACAACAACGATAAACTGATTATTCTTCTTTCTGCCCTATGTGGACAGTATTTCTGCTTTCCAAATATACAGGCCTCACACTTACCTGGGAGTAAGCCCCCACAAAGCATAGTGGGGCAATTTTCGGCAAACATGTTTAGGTTTTGCAAAGTAATGACCAACATGGAATTGGCATGCTAGTGACTTATGACAGGACAAGATTATTATACCCTTGTTGCTGGGACGTTAACCACTGGCGTATGAGACATTTTTATTTAGTTTGTATAATTTATATACCGCTTGTCTGTAAAAAACAAAAAAAAAAGCCTCAAAGATTGTTTCCAAAAAGTAAACCCAATAAAATTATCAACAATAATTTAAAACTTTTTGAAAGGCTGGTATAGAAGAACCGACATTCGGGACGGCCTAAGAAAAATTTCAAGCTCTATAAATCCAACCAGTGGTCTGGCTGACATGTGATAAACACAAAATGTGCTTCTGGAAATGTATCTTGCCTCCGTACTTCTCGTGTTGTCTCAGTTCTTTTTTTATAAAGGGGCGAGGAATACTTAACACCTTCCTTCCACTCCTCGATCGATACCCATTTTTGAAGTCAAATTCCAATTTGGGCGACAGAGCGCAGTCCTTCGTAATGAGCTCTGAGCGGCTCAGTGTCATATCGGGCTGTTTGAAACAGCAACTCCTAATTGGCCGCCCATCTCAAACGTGCCAGACGCCTATTGACTGGGCCGGATTCTGCATGGCTTCAAGGAACTTCTAATCCTTGAAGAGTTCCTGAAAGCGTGCGCTTTGTTTAAACTTCTTTTTTTTTTGCTTGGACCCTGAAGAAAATAACCCGGGTGTGAACAAGGAGACAGTTGTTACATAAACAAGAAGAAACTGCTGTTGCTCTGTAATAATCAATGTGCAATAACTGCAGCTCTCTAAGGTGGCCTCTGATGTAGGGGCAAAGGTGTTGAACTGCTTTTCAAAAATTTTGAAGTTTTTAAGCTCTGGCTTGGACCTTCCTTTTGTTCAGCTCTACCATCGCTGGCCACTGAGAGCTTTCCTGGTCCCTAAAGGGCTCTCTACCTGTGTTTTATTTTATGTATTATATACCACTTTTATCTTCCAAGTGGGACGCGGGTGGTGCTGTTGGTTAAACCACAGAGACTAGGGCTTGCCGATCAGAGGGCTCAGTGGTTTAGACCACAGCGCCACCCGCATCCCATATTGACCTTCAAAGCCCTAAATGGCGTTGGCCCTGTATACCTGAAGGAACGTCTCCATCCCCATTATTTAGTCAGGACACTGAGGTCCACCTCCAAGGACCTTCTGGTGTTTCCCTCAGGCTGGTTTCAGGGAACCTTGTGATGCTACAAAGCTCCAGCCTGTGGGACAGATCCTGCTACAATTGCCTTTGGCCTGCAGTTTGTAGCACATGTAGCTTGTGGAAAAGAAACATGAAGTCAGGTGCTCAGGCTCTGGGGTTGCCAAGCCCCTGACGGGCAGCAACCTAGTAGTCCTCCTTAGTAATAAATGGTCAGGGGTGAGGATGCACAGTGGATCTGGGCCATTTGTAGGAGCCATGTCATGAAGTCACCCGATTCCCAGGCCCAAGAGGAATTCTGAGGCTCTAGTGAGAGCGCCCTGGCTTCGGCTGCAATTCCTTCCTCTGGCTAGCAGTGCAGGGAACCAGCACCTGACCCACAAGGCTCCCAGCCCATTTTGAGCACATCTTGGGATGCATCTACGCCAAACAATTTCATGGTGGTTGTTTCACAACTGGAAATCTCGCCCTGCACCAATCTCATCCCGAAATTAAAATGACGAAAGCAAGCCTGGGACGACAGGATGACAAACAAGGCTACTGACCGGGTACTCACATGACTACAAAAAGGAAATCACGATGCTCTGTTGTTGGCAAGAGTGAGAGGTTGCCTCTGTGTGTGTCTGTGCGTGCTGAATTAGCTCATCTTCAGAATTATAAGGAAACCCGAGCACACCTGCTCAGTATGATTGTTGAGAACTGCTGATAAACTTTTTTTGACTGCTGTCTTTCCTGCTGCCTTTGCATGCAGGACGGAGGCGGAGGGAATGTTGGACAGGATTGTGCATTAACAGAGAAGCTCCACAAATCCTCTTGCTGGGTGGCCGGTGACATGCGCGCACTCGTTTAACGTTCTTCCGTCTGCTTTGCAAACTTTGAAATTCACACTTATCCAAATTTTGCAATGCAGCTCCCAAAAATGTATATATTGAGAATATTGCATATAAATGCATTAAACTAGAGAAATCTGTCCTGCAAAAATGTGTACATCGGGCAACATTGCATATAAAAATGTGTGTAGCAGGAGAAAATTGCGCAAAATGCTGAATAATTTTCATGAGAACTTTAAAAAATAATAATTGCAAACCGATATAACGATGTGGATAATTAAATCAAGATTGGGGAGAAATGAGAAACTGAGAGCAACGGAAACTGACCTCCTCACTTATCCCTAGCCACAGGTCAGTCACATCTACTTTGCATCCTTTTCCCCACAAAATGAATCATTGCACTCTCTTCTGTTGTTTCTGGTGTCAGCACTGCTCCTATTCTGGGTTGCTTTCAAATAAAGTCCCATTTCACTATTAAAGAGAGGAGGGGAAATGCGAGGAAGCCAAGAATTAAGAACCTTAGAAAAGAGAACAGGGGCTGACTACTTAAGGGACAGTTCAGCATCAATCCCCCAGACACAATGAACAGATACAATAAAAGGTGCAGAAGCTGCCAACAGGAAACTTTTAACCAAAAGGCACTGCAGCCTCTAAAAACCTAACCAGTGCTTTGTGTGTCCATACTAGACAGCCAGGCACTGCAACTGCATTTAATGTATTCCTTCCTCCACAAAATCAACACAAATACAATGGCGGGGTGGAATGGGAGGAAAAGAAATGCTGGAATGTCTTATTCTTATTTGGCAATCACTCGTAGCCTAGTAAGATTGTCTTCCATGAACATGGTCTTAAGTGTGTGTCCATAGGTGACTGAGGAGGCCAATTCTGGAACCACACATCTTTCCACAGTGGGGCCATAGGTTTCCAGACGGGAGTTGATCACGGTGAGGGTTTGCCAAGCGTGCCTTCCTCTTAGCACGTTTCTCCCTTTTCTCCTGAGTTCAAGTGTCTTCAAAGCCCACGACACCTTTGGTAAAGGCTGTTCTCCAATTGGAGGGCTCACAGACCAGTGTTTCCCAGTTGCCTGTGTTTACACTACATTTTTTTAGATTTGCCTTGAGTTTTTAAACCTCTTTTGTTGACCACCAGCATTACGCTTTCCATTTTTAAGTTCGGAATAGAGTAGTTGCTTTGGAAGATGGTAATCAGGCATCTGAACAAAATGACCAGTCCAACGAAGTTGATGTTGAAGAATCATTGCTTCGACACTGTTGAAGAATCTTTGCTTCTTCCAGTACATTGACATTAGTTCGCCTTTTTTCCCTAGTGCAAAAAGCTTGGCCTATCACTCAACGTCCAAAAAAATGCTGGAATGTAATTGGATGACCACAATGCTATCTAGTTTCTCCATTAAGAAGTGAGTGAACAGATAGCAATTCCAGAGAAAAGGGCTGATATGGAAGACAACCATGGCTGCAAGTTTCCATATGATACCACAAATATGCATGTGTGTACAGTGTGAAAAAAATTACTCTCCAAGTAAATACACCTGGGAATAGACAGTACATACTGCCCACTACCCAGGACAGGAGCCATGACAGTTAACGTGGTTTGAAGCTAATTTTAAATGCTGTTGTGTAAAGTTAAGACAAGTGATCTTTCAGATAGGTTACAGGTTGCTTTCTCTATTCCCCCAGGTAGCTAGAGCCAGCCCACACCCTTCTGGGATTTTAGGTCAGAGGGAGTGGCTCCCAAGCATCATCTCCTAAGAGATCAGTGGCTGCTGATGGACAAAAGCAATGGAGCATCCTGGAGAAAATGGACAGATCTTATTCAAAGCCATTTGGGGGCATGTATGTCAGGTTATGAGATGGAACAAGGAAAAGTGAGGAAGAGAAGGTCAATTGGGTGTGGAAGATGCACACTCTTGTATTTATTTACCAGAGCAATTCATTTTGTGAGCACTTTAGGGTTTATGGCCAATATTTCTCATACTCAAGAGTAAAAGGTAAAGGACCCCTGACAGTTAAGTCCAGTCGCGAACGACTCTGGGGTTGCGGAGCTCATCTCGCTTTACTGGCCAAGGGAGCCGACGTTTGTCCGCAGACAGTTTTTCCGGGTCATGTGGCCAGCAGGACTGAGCCGCTTCTGGCGAAACCAGAGCAGCGCACGGAAACGCCGTTTACCTTCCTGCCAGAGTGGTACCTATTTATCTACTTGCACTTTGACGTGCTTTCGAACTGCTAGGTTGGCAGGAGCAGGGACCAAGCAACGGGAGCTCACCCCGTCGCGGGGATTCGAACTGCCGACCTTCTGATCGGCAAGCCCTAGGCTCAGTGGTTTAGACCACAGCTCCACCCGTGTCCCTACTCAAGAGCAGACCCACTGAAATTAGCAGACATGACTGACTTAGCTTTATTAATTTTAGTGGGTCTACTCTGAGAAGAACTGAGTTAGCTACAATCCTTAGAAGTCTGTTTCCATCGACACACCTACAGATGTTTGGTGTTTCTGTGCGCAAAAAAAAGAGAAGGATCTGAAAAGCTGCTCATTTCTAAAATGCGAAGAGATGTGGCTCAGCATTGTCATTCTGATCCTCGAAGGCTTCCTGTATCCTGTTCACGTAGTACAGAGCTGCGCAGAGCAATGAACGTCTTAAAATAAACCCCCACAAAAGTAAGTAAAGGGCCTGGAAATCCCCTGTTGCCCTTCCACACAGCTTCTCTCCAACCATTCACTAAAGAAACCAGATGCTCCAGATCAGCCCAAATAATGAGCTCATCCAATCTTAGCCGTTTCTGACTGGCATTTCGTGAGTCATGGAAAACACGAGTCTGGTTGCTCGGGTAACTGCAAAGCAAGCCTGTTGCCTGTGGGTTGCACAAGAAGGCGTCCAGCCTTCATCCAAAACAAATAGCCCCATTTGTCTATGGGAGCTCCATGGCATGCGGGACTAAGACACCTTGAACTGAGCTCCCTCCTCCTCATGAGAATGCAGTGGCTGCGCCTGGGCAGCGGCCATGAATATGGGCAAGAAAGGTGCGGTGACTGGCATTTCAGGCTTAGCCACCTATGGTAAGAATCAGCTCTAGGCCTGGAATTGGCACAAAGCTTTTTGACTTTTGCTTTAAGTCAGGGGTAGCTGAACTGGGTCCCTCCAGATGTGGCTGGACTACAACTCCCATCAACCCTGACTCTAGTCATTGGCCATACTGATGGGAAATGCTGCCCAGAGGTCTCACACTAAGAGATAGGTAGGCGCAAGTGATTTCTGAAGGCGTCTATCCTGCCCCAACTCTGTGACTTGTGCTTAGGTAGCCAGATGCCACGGAGGGAAGGAAATCTTGTCCACTTAATAAGGCTGGCGTGGCTAACCTGTGGCCCTCCAGATGTAGCTGAACTACAACTCCCATCATGCAACTACCAGCCATGCTGGCTGGGGCTGATGGGAGTTGTATTCCAAAACGCCAGGAGGGCACTAGGTTGGTGAAGGCTGCTGTGGAGCAATTGCTTTGGATATTGAGTTGCTCAGGCTGAAGGACGGCCAGACCTGTACAACACTCATTGCTTTTTAGATCTCAGATCATGAGACTCTTAGTCTCAGGGTTGTGAACTGGAGTCCCATGCCGGGTAAAAAGATTCCTGCATTGCAGGGGGTTGAGCTGGATGACCCTTGTGGTCCCTTCGGACTACCATTTTGTGGTTCTATGAAAGAGCTATCGGAGCCTGACGGGCTCCCCAGATCACCAGGAGAGGCTGGGCTGACGACCTTTTATCCATGATCAGGGTGTGTGTGTTGTGGATCAGCACAGTTTCCTGCACCCAAGGTAAGGTAAAGGTAAAGGGACCCCTGACCATTAGGTCCAGTCGTGACCGGCTCTGGGGTTGCGGCGCTCATCTCGCTTTATTGGCCAAGGGAGCCGGCGTACAGCTTCCGGGTCATGTGGCCAGCATGACTAAGCCGCTTCTGACGAACCAGAGCAGCGCACGGAAACGCCGTTTACCTTCCCACCAGAACGGTACCTATTTATCTACTTGCACTTTGACGTGCTTTTGAACTGCTAGGATGGCAGGAGCTGGGACCGAGCAACGGGAGCTCACCCCGTCACGGGGATTCAAACCGCCAACCTTCTGATCGGTAAGCCCTAGGCTCTGTGGTTTAACCCACAGCACCACCCATGTTCCTTCTCCTGCACCCAAAAGCTGCCCCAAATAAATAAGGGCGCATTCCACTGTCTGAGCCCACTGGAACCTTATAACACCACAGCCTCGCGAGAGCGAGAAAAGGCACACCTTCTGCAATTCCATTTTTCAATTCCGTTCTTCACTGCCTGCTTTCTATTGCACAAAGCCATCTTCATTCAGGGCAACACAGCTGCCTGTCTTATACAGAGTCCATCTAGCTCATAACTGCCTACACGGACCGGCAGCCGCTCTCCGAGGTTCCAAACAGGTCCTCTTTTTCAGAGCTCCCTAGGGATGCTGAGGGCTGGACCTCAGCCTTTCCCCATACAAGCAGGTGCTTCCACTGCTGAGCTCCAGCCTTCCCTCAGCACCTGAAAACGCCTCCATGGGCTTTGCACAGGTATAACGTCCACCGTCTCATGCAGATACGACCAGCCAAGCTCACAGGTGCACCATAATGTGGAGATGTCGTATGGGAAGGGAAAGAAGGAGACGCCCCTTACCTTACAAACAAACAAAAAAAAAACTCTGGTCCAAGCACCTGCTATGAAGCCCTGTCCTGGTTTAAAGGTGGCAGCTCCAGGAAAGAGAGAAGGGGCCGTATCTCCATGGTAACCAGGCCTCAGAGCACCAAGGCCTTCAAAATAGGTCAAAGCCGCATGCAAAATGGTGGTAAATGAGTGCAGACCGCAGGTGTGAAGAGGTCTCTGCATGAAGCCGGGCCTCGGATCAAAACTGTGAGGTGAAGTTCTTCACAGAGACGCAAGCAATAGCGAGGAGGAGGTGAAGTCGCAACTGGCTCCCTTCCTGCCGCCAAGCACCACGTTCAGCAAAGGCCACGTGGCGCGGTCCTCCCTGGACTGCGCCACAATTGCGTCTCCTCTCTCAATTGCGTCGTTTTCACGGTACCATCTGCAGATGCAACCCTCGTGATGTTGTCGGAGGCCGGCTCCCGCCAGCCCCAACCAGCCCGCTTACCCTACAGCTCTGGGGTGATGGTGGGAGTTGCAGCACCCCCCCAATATGTGGAGGGCCACAGATTCAAAGGATGGAGAACCTAACAGAGGAAGACGGGCAGCTGAGCTCCCTGCTCCTGAGCTTAGCAAGGAGGGCTTGGAACATAGAAAACTGCCTTCGACTGAGTCCGAACACTGGGTCCAACTATCTCAGCACTATTGTCGTAGTCCCATGCTGCTCAGTGGCCGGAGAGCTCAGCCAACCAGCCAAGTCTCGGGGGGGGGCATTGCCTGGAGGCAACGTCCCTATACAGTCATACCTCGGGTTGAAGTAGCTTCGGTATAAGGATTTCCAGGTTGCGCGCTGCGATGACCCGGAAGTAACAGAGCCCGTTACTTCTGGGTTTCGCTGCTCGCGCATGCGCAGATGGTCAAAAGGCGCAGGTTGTGTTCGCTTCTGGATGTGAACGGGGCTCCGGAACGGATCCCATTCACATCCAGAGGTACCACTGTACAAGGTCCAGTCAAGTCCTAAGATCAGGTGTATATCAGTTCACATACACACAGTAATACCTCCTTGCGAACCCTTCAAGCATGGTAGGCAAACTAAGGCCCGGGGCCTAGATCCGGCCCAATCGCCTTCTAAATCTGGGCCCCGATGGTCCGGAAATCAGTGTGTTTTTACATGAGTAGAATGTGTCCTTTTATTTAAAATGCATCTCTGGGTTATTTGTGGGGCCTGCCTGGTGTTTTCACATGAGCAGAATCTGTGCTTTTATTTAAAATGCATCTCTGGGTTATTTGTGGGACATAGGAATTCGTTCATTTTTTCTCTCTTCAAAATATAGTCCGGCCCCCCACAAGGTCTGAGGGACAGTGGACTGGCCCCCTGCTGAAAATGTTTGCTGACCCCTGGGCTTTGGGTTATGAGCTCCACTAACCGGGAAGTAGCTGCTCCCGGTAGCGAACTTTGCCCCAGGACACGAGCAGAAATTTCGCGCCATAGGCGTGTGCGCAGGGGGAGGCTCCATTCGCTAAAGCGCGCCTCAGGATAAGAACAGTTTCCAGTTACGAACGGACCTCCAGAACAAATTAAGGTCATAACCGGAGGTACCACTGTAGTCAGACGGTCCACAGGTCAAGAAAGCAGAGTGTCCAAGGTCACGAGAAGCAAGAAGCAGCAAGGTCTAGCCAGAAACGACAAATGTTGTTTCCAGCAACTGATTTGAGGCTGGAAACCCTGCTTAAGAAAGCTGGAGCCAGTTGGTTCTCCTCAGGAGCAAGAAGGCTGATCACCTGCAGGTGGAGTCACACTGCCTTCTGCTCCTTCAGGCTGCTGTTCAGCAGGTGAAGCCAACTCCTGGCCAGCGACAAATATCTACGCTGGCAGGCAGTAGCTGTCCAGAGTTTCAGACCAGAGTCATTCCTCTCTCTACCAGTATTAGAAACAGAATGTCTAGTTGCCATTTGGGGGCAAGATGGCTCTATAGTTTTATTTTTCAATCTCCGAAATCTCCAGGTAGCGTTGTGGGTGAATATATCAGACGACACAGCGATTCTTCAAACAGCTCTTGTTTATTCACAGGCCAGAACAGAACTGAACTGAAGGGTTCAGTCAGCCTGCTTATATAGAGCTCCAGTACAATGTAACTGTGACAACTTTCTAAAACTATCCAATCACTGAACGTCACTTTTGATCCCTTATTTGCATAACTATCTACAGTATCCCCCTGCTGGCCCAGGGTGAGAACTTCAGTACATAACACATTGTGAATGCCTCCAGTCCAAAACCCTGGAGAGCTGCTGCCAGTCCGTGTGGACAATACTGAGGCAGGTGGACCAATGGCCTGAATCGGTACAAGGCAGCTTTATATTCTCCCGCGCAGGAAGTTTCAAATGTAGCTTTGTTTTTCAAATCCTGAGTTTTAAATCCCCATGTAGATGACATACCAAGAAGAAACCTGGGTGAGATCTCTCTTGCTGACCTGCTAGCTTTCTTCTGCCAGAGAGCTGTACGTGAGGAAGCGTGCAATATGGAGGCAAGCCTTCAAAATGACACACTCCCACAACTGCAACCTGGAGGACTCTTTGTTTTTTGCTAAGCACGTACTCTCACAAACCCCGAAATCTTGATTGCCCAAGAGGAGGCAGAATATAGATCGGAAGACACCCTCTTCTACCTAAGAGCTGGTGAGATCATCGCCCATATCTCTTCGCAAAGGCCTAGTAGATCTCAAAGCTGTGCAGCCACTGGCTGCAATTCCTCGCCACCCATCCTTGTATGTTCTTCTGCTATTTACGTATGAACTTGCTACGAGCTGAGTACACAACCTCAAGGCTTTTACTGCCAACAGAGGCAGGTGCCAAGTGCAACGATTGTGCTACTCCCCTCTCTCACACACACACTGGCCTGTGCCTTTCACAACTGCGTGGTCCACAAAATTTTTGCAGGTCATCTGGAACCCAGGAGCAGGACCAAAAAGACCCTGCTAAAATTTATCTGGGTCAGGAAGCTGCCGAAGGCCTAGAAGCATAAAAAGTAAAACAAGAACACCTCAGCTCTCCCTACCATCAGGTAGACTTTGTCCTACATACCTTATCCTGGCTCGGATCCCAGTTTCTAACATCCTCCGCCCTCCCGTCCACAGTCTCGCTCTTACTTTTCTTTCCTCTCGCCGTTTTCCATCACGGTTTGCAGGGCAGGAGCGTGCTGTCTATAATTAAGGAGGCTGGGTGGAAAGCGAGGTTCCTTGGTGTAGGCAGAGGTCGACAAACATAACATCGCCTCGTAAACAGTTTCTACAGCTGCAGCGCTACACGCTTCCCTGGGAGTAGGCCCCATTTTACTCAGCGGGGCTGACGTTGTCTTATTCCTACCTAGTTCTAGGTGCGGCCTCAGCGTGGGACCCAGGTTACTTAGAATCACTGAATCCCAGAATTGTAGGTTTAGAAGGGACCCCGGGGGGTCATCCAGCTGAACCCTCTGCAACACGTGGGGTCACCATGTATGCCCACTTGATTGCATCAGTCTGCAGAACTAGTGCTAATAATAATAATTATTATTTTTTTTATTTATTTATTTATTTATTTATTTATTTATTTATTTATTTATACTCCTCCCATCTGGCCGGGCCTCCCCAGCCACTCTGGGCAGCTTCCAACAAAATATTAAAATACAGTAATGCATCAAACATTAAAAGCTTCCCTAAACAGGGCTGCCTTCGGATGTTTTCTAAAAGTAATACCTGTTCTGCCCTTGCAATAAATCAATATTTTATTTTAGTTTGGAACTCCCTGACGATTGACAGAAAGCAGGCATCTTCCCCATACACGTCTTACCAACTGCTTAAAATTTTTTTGTCTGCCTTTCCCGACTGATAAGTGCTTTATCCCCGTTTTAGTTTTCTGTTAATTTTAACTATATTTTGAATTTTTCGAAATACAGTGGTACCTCGGGTTACAGATGCTTCAGGTTACAGACACTTCAGGTTACAGACTCCGCTAACCCATAAATAGTACCTCGGGTTAAGAACTTTGCTTCAGGATGAGAACGAAAATCGCGCGGCAGCGGCATCGCAACAGCGGGAGGCCCCATTAACTAAAGTGGTGCTTCAGGTTAAGAACAGTTTCAGGTTAAGAACGGACCTCCAGAACAAATTAAGTTCTTAACCCGAGGCACCACTGTACCTGGTTTTTAAATGGTATTTCATGGACAATGTTAATATCGGGCGTTTGGGTTTGTTTGTTTTTTTGGTAAACTGCTTAAGTGTTCTGTTTGCAGTCAAGTAGCATGTAAATTTTATCAAACCAAAACCTGGCCAGGCCACTCCCCAGTCCTGCTCTGCACGCCCCACAAACGCTTTCGCACCTTGCATAAAAGCATCCTTCAACCACGATAATCCCTCTTAGTTGCCCGGATGGAGAGAGGTAAGAATGTTCATGTCAAAGGGAAGAGTCATAGCTGTTGCGCCACACACTATTTTTCCCTGGTCCTACTCCTCACCGCCATGCGGCCCCCAGAATATTCCCATGGGGGAAGGGTGCTGCTTTTGAGCTGCTAAGGGTCCCCCACTCTTGGACCAGGTCTAGGAGATCCAGGTTCGAATTCTCTGGCAGCCATGAATCTCAATGGGTGACCTTCGGCCACCCAGTCTTTCTCAGTCTAGCTTACCTCACAGGGTTATTGTGAGAATCAAGTGGGAGGGAAAATAAACATGCTCCCCAGAGCGCCTTGGAGGAACAGCGAGATAAGAATCAACGCAAACAAATAAACAATGACTACTAACCAATGACTAGTATAGTGGTACCTCAGGTTAAGTACTTAATTCATTCCAGAGGTCCGTTCTGAACCTGAAACTGTTCTTAACCTGAAGCACCACTTTAGCTAATGCTGCCGCCGTGCTGCCGGAGCACGATTTCTGTTCTCATCCTGAAGCAAAGTTCTTAACCTGAAGCCCTATTTCTGGGTTAGCGGAGTCTTTAACCTGAAGCGTCTGTAACCTGAAGCATATGTAACCTGAGGTACCACTGTAAAAGCGGAATTGTGCAAAACGGGGATGAGGAGGAATGAGATGCTCAAATTTAGAAGCAATCTGGCGGTTTCTTTAACTCAAATCTGCGCCCGGAAAGATCTGGCTTTCTCGGGTGTGGAATTTTGATAGGTTTTTTAGCATTCCGGCCAATGTTGGTTTCGCATTACGAAGAAGTTTAGGCAGGGAAGAATCCGCAAAATCAAGTCCTTTCGCTTTCATAGGAGAAAATGTCGTAAAAAGTCGGCTTCTCTTAGTCCCTTAAAGCAGAGGTGGGCAGGCTTCAGTCTTGCACAATATACTTTGGGAATTTTTTTTAACTGGAACCTTGCAAAAGGCATGCCATTAAAATTAAAGAACTCTCAGCCCAAAATTTGCCAACTATCAGAAATGAACTGAGATGACATACAAAAAACCCCACTCCTCCTTGCCTCCTGCCTGCCTGTACATTCTTCCTCTCAACAGTTAATTGTGCGGGAGGGGAACTAATTACGTCGCTACCACCATTAAGAAATTGGGAATCGGAAATCCTTTCCAATCTACTTCAGATCACTCGGAGATCTTACCAGTAGAACCTGATCTGCCTTCAATGCCGTGGGAGGCTACCAAAATAGCTTTCCTGGTGCTATTTCTGACCCAAAAGTCTTCTGGCTTCTATCACCTGCAGGAAAGGTCTACACCTGAATCCCTAAGAGTTGCTGCGTTCGGAAACCGCTGCATAACCAATTTCAGCTTCCTGCAATCACAACTGGAAATGAGCGAGCAGGGGAAAGGCAGGAGGTCCATCAGCCACATAGATGGAAGAAGCAACACAGCCTTGGGGTTGTCAAGGTCTTTTCTAGTAGGGCTCCTATGCCTGTGACGGCTGCTCAGCCACCAGAAACATGGGAGGTAGAAGTTTGTCTCCATCACTGAATTAGGATACTGGGAAAAAGCTTCACCTGTTGTCGAGTGGGTTCCAGGTTACTGAAGGCTCTAAGGCAGTGATGGCCAAACTTGGCCCTCCAGCTGTTTTGGGACTACAACTCCCATCATCCTTAGCTAACAGGACCAGTGGTCAGGGATGATGGGAACTGTAGTCCCAAAACAGCTGGAGGGCCAAGTTTGGCCATCACTGCTCTAAGGCACCTTGGCCAACCTATCATATTGCTCTGACTGGGTAGGAAGGGATAGCAAACTTCTAGTGCTCCAGATATTACAACTCGCATCAGCCCTGGCCAAAATGGCAAATGGTCAGAGACAATGGGGATGGCAGTCCAAGAGCATCTGAAGGACTACAGGGTAGCCACTCCTGACCTACATACAGCACAGTCTGGGGACTGAGAAGGAATGTGGGCGACGTCACCGGCACTAGCCAATGCGTCCCCTTCTATAGCTGGCATTTCATTGGTTTGTTGAACTGGACCACTCTGAAAACTTGTGGAATTGGATCAGGATACAAAAGAAGAAGCACGTTTGTATGGAACATCACAAGGCTGTCTCCAGATCAGGTACACGGATCTCAAAAACGAAACATCGGCCTTCATCCTAGCACGTGAGACTTGCAGGAAAAGCAACGGACCCGGCGTCTACAACAACCAAATGCACTGGGTGGCAAAGTAAGGGGTGTCTCAGGGCAGGAACAGGTGTGAAATCATCTGTCCATAAGAAGCCAACTTCTTCCTTGCCGCTCGAAAACACGCCGCCTTCCTTTGACTTCCCTTGAAGCGATTCCGAGCGCAGCGTGGTTAGTCATTCTGGCCCACGCTTCTTAAGACGAACGACGGGGGTTTGCGGGAAAGCCACAGCCAGGCCTCGCTTTGGGACCAGCAGCCTACGTATCGCTTTCTGAGAAAAGCAAACATCATGTCTGGCGTTTCTGCTCAAAGAAAATAACTGAGATGAATCCCATATTTCCTCCCCGGGCTCATATAATCTATTTTCCAGAACACGTGGTGCTCAGAAAAGACATTCAGTCTGATTCTCGTGGAAGGGGAAAGTTTGCAATTTAATCGCACACAAGGTTTCCATCGCTACAAACGCCCCGGGAACAGAGGCAGCTAAGAGGGATTTCTCCAGCTCGGCCTTATGGGACATGAAACCCTGACTTGGACGTTTCTCGGTCAAGGATAGGAGAAACTCTTAGTGGCCTTGTTCCTTTCTGGGCAACCTCCCAGAAGCCACATGCCATGGTTTGGCATAGTCATTGGCAAAGGTGAGCGCAACAAGGGATGAAGATTCTCTCTTTGTGCAGGAGACTAGCGTCAACACACTCACACATCCCTCTGAAGCCTCTATCCAGGGAAGCAAGAAGCATTCAAGAGTTCAACTTGGACCCATTCCCACCAGGTAAAGGTAAAGGTACCCCTGACCATTAGGTTCAGTCGTGACCGACTCTGGGGTTGCAGCGCTCATCTCGCTTTAGTGGCCGAGGGAGTTGGTGTACAGCTTCTGGGTCATGTGGCCAGCATGACTAAGCCGCTTCTGGCGAACCAGAGCAGCACATGGAAACGGCGTTTACCTTCCCGCCGGAGTGGTACCTATTTATCTACTTGCACTTTGACATGCTTTCAAACTGCTAGGTTGGCAGAAGCTGGGACAGAGCAACAGGAGCTCACCCCGTCACGGGGATTCGAACCGCCGACCTTCTGATCGGCAAGTCCTAGGCTCTGTGGTTTAACCCACAGCACCAAAAAGGTACAAAGCCGGCTGCAGAAATTCCCAAGTGCCAGAGAAGCCTGGAGGACCACATTTGCCCCTCACCCTGGACCTGAGGTTCCCCATCTCTGCTCTATGTGGTCAGGGAAGAGACCCGACCCCCTGGCACATCCATTCACCCACACTTCATGTCTTTGCCTTGCAAAGGATGTAAAAATATGGGCTCTGTGCATAGGCACACAGACAAGACCTACACTGTCCTTACTTATCAAAATGACAGGATAAAGGGTGATGATTATTATTAAATTCTATACTGACCATCATCTGAAGATCACGCAGCGGTTTGGAATATAAAAACACAAAATACGTACCATAATATCAAAAGCAACACACACACACACCCTATTTCAAAAGCCACAGGTGGTTTTCTTAGTCAAAGGCCTGGGGGAAGAGGAGTGCTTTTGCCTATAGATATGTAATGAAGGTGCCAGGCGAGCCTCTCTGGGGAGAGCATTCCACAAACGGGGAGCCACCACAGAAAAGGCCCTGTTCTCATGCGGCAGCTTTCTGGAGCTCTCACAGAGGGGTCACACAAAGAATGTGTGTATGGCAGCTCAACACGGTGGATTCTACGTGTGTATATCTCAGTGGTAGGAATTGGCAGGGGGGCGAAATGGTTTGTTTCACATTTTTAAACGTGAACCTACCTAATTTGCACTTTGCAAATTGGCCTTACACCATTTAGGGCTTTTAAAAAAGAAATGTACCACCAACCAGAACCAGTGTGCTGGCTGATCCCAGGGGATTTCCCTTCTGCCACTTGCGTGTCACTCTTAACATCCAGAGTCTTGGATGGGATGCTTCAAAATGCTCTGCTTGTTACAACCCAACACACACAAGCCCCATGAAAACATTTGCATGTGTGTCAGAAGTGGGACATTTCAGCCGAGGAGGGGAAATCCAGGCGTAGTTTCAAACCCATGAAATAACACGCAGCCCAGGGGGAAAATGCCTGCAATCCGCACGTAACAACGTCAACCTCTGTTTGACAGACCACAGAAGGGCCCACATCTCAATCTAGTCCAGCAGCTATTAAGAGAGCCTTTCCCTCTTTGCTTCAGGTTTCAAGTTCAGTCAGCCTTCTGCCCCCACCGCTGTCTGAGTGGATGCATGTCTCCACGAACCAGCTCCAATGCCCTACGACATAAAGCGTCTCTTTTTAGCACTTGCAAAACACAGCGCCAGTTGTGGCTTTCTGGGCACTGAAAACCAAGACACATCGAGGAGGAGCAGAGGTGGGGGAGAAAAAGACCCAAAAAACACCACTTTAATGGAGAGGTATATAAAGGGGCCTTTGAAATCGACAGCGGCACATTCTCCTGGAAGCCGCAGGAATCCCACCGAGCTCAGAGACGCCTTCCACCGAAGAGGTTTATTTTTCTGCATTTCCACACAGTCCAAATCAATTCTCGCTTTGGCACAAGGCGAGCGAAACTCGTCGCGGCACGTCCGTCCGCTGGCCAAGCAGCGACTATATTTAACTGTTTCGGAAGTCCAGCCTGCCCCTTGTGTGTCCCTAGGGCCAGGAGGCGGTCTTAAAACACACATACAAAGAAACAGCTCTGGAGGGAAGCTGGTCAGGTGGGCCACAGGTCAGAAAAATGATCCCCTGCTACGGGAAAGAAGCTGGAGGAAGGAGCCGCAAGCAATTCAACCTGGGATGCCGCCATCACATCCCAGAAGTCTCCCAATGCTGTCAATCACTGCCCAGAGAGCCAATCTGACCCAACCTGTGTTCCACTTGTTCTGCTTTTAGACTGACTGCTGGCCAGCCATCAACTCTGGCCCAGTTTTCACATGCTAATAACCCATCCTGTAAAGGTGAAAAGGTGAAGGTGAAACGGTTACATCCAGTCAAAGGCGACTATGGGGTTGTAGCGCTCATCTCACTTTCAGGCCGAGGGAGCCAATGTATGTCCACAGACAGCTTTCTGGGTCATGTGGCCAGCATGACTAAACCACTTCTGGTGCAACGGAACACAGTGACGGAAACCAGAGCGCACGGAAACACCATATACAGTGGTACCTCCGGTTAAGAACTTAATTCGTTCTGGAGGTCCGTTCTTAACCTGAAACTGTTCTTAACCTGAGGTACCACTTTAGCTAACGGGGCCTCCCACTGCCGCCGTGCGATTTCTGTTCTCATCCTGAAGTAAAGTTCTTAACCCGAGGTACCATTTCTGGGTTAGCGGAGTCTGTAACCTGAAGCGTCTGTAACCCGAGGTACCACTGCACCTTCCCGCCACAGTGGTATCTGTTTATCTACTTGCACTGGTGTGCTTTTGAACTGCTAGGTTGGCAGAAGCTGGGACAGAGCAACGGGAGCTCACCCCGTTGCGGGGATTTGAACTGCTGACCTTCCAATAGGCAAGCCCAAGAGGCTCAGTGGTTTAGACCACAGCACCACCCGCGTCCCATACTATCAGTTATATTTTATCTGCACAACTGGAATGAATTTCAGGAACCAAAATGCTTTCTCTGTGCAGTCTGAGCAGGAGCAGTCACCATTAGGAACAAGAGGTCAGAATTGCTCTTACTCCTACTCCTATTGCTATTACCCCACCAGATGGGTTTCCCCAAGCACTCTGGACAGTTTCCTGTGCACATAAAAACATAATATGTCAATATACAGTGGTACCTCGGGTTAAGTACTTAATTCATTCCGGAAGTTCGTTCTTAACCTGAAACTGTTCTTAACCTGAAGCACCACTTTAGCTAATGGGGCCTCCTGCTGCCGCTGCGCCGCCAGAGCACGATTTCTGTTCTCATCCTGAAGCAAAGTTCTTAACCCAAGGTACTATTTCTGGGTTAGCGGACTCTGTAACCTGAAGCATCTGTAACGTGAAGTGTCTGTAACCCGAGGTACCACTGTGTGTGTGTATATATATATATATATATATATATATATATATATATATATATGGATTTTCCCTGGACAATTGACTTTTCTTTTTTAAGCTCTCAAGGTTCTTAACCTAGCTCAAGATTGCCTCCTGAACTAGCCAGGTGCTTAACTGATAATAAATCACAGTCAGCCCATCGTTTGAAAAATAAGACTTTCGAGCCATCTTGCCCCAAAATGGCAACTAGACATTCCGTTTGGGCGACTATAACCTTGGTTTAAGGAGCCATTTGGCACCTTGCTTAAATATCTGAGTTTCTAACACTGGGAGAACCCCAATGACATGGAGAGAAACCCACAATAATCCCAAGGGAGCCCACCCCTCCAATAAGCTCCTGTCCTACCCTCAAGAGTGAAGGGGCCAGAAGACCCTGGCAGAAGCACAGAGCGGCTTTAGGAGTGCCCATTTGGCTTCCAGAGGAGGGTCTGCAGAGGAGGGGAAGGAAAGTCCAGCTGCAAACAGTGACCCAGCAGCTCATCAGAGACAGAAGATGCTGGTGGTGAGAATATAAGTCAGGGTAGGGAAGTTTTCTCAGCCTAGGGACCGCATTTCCTTGCTGTCAAAATTCCATGGTCCACGCAACAATGTTGCTTGGGGTGAGAGGCAAAAAAACAATACAGTGGTACCTCGGGTTAAGAACTTAATTCGTTCTGGAAGTCCGTACTTAACCTGAAACTGTTCTTAACCTGAAGCACCACTTTAGCTAATGGGGCCTCCTGCTGCCGCCGCGCTGCCGGAGCACGATTTCTGTTCTCATCCTGAAGCAAAGTTCTTAACCTGAAGCACTATTTCTGGGTTAGCGGAGTCTGTAACCTGAAGCGTATGCAACCCGAGGTACCACTGTAGGGCCAGAAGCAAAACCGGGCAGAGCAATGGATGTGACTTTTACCTTTGTACAGCTGATTGTACTGAAAAACACACAGCCCTCTCTGTCGCCAATCCAGTAAAGCAAAGGGCTTTACAGGGTCGAGACTCCACCTGGGTTTTGTACACCTCCCCACAACTGGGTCCACAACCGACCGAGGTCAGAAACACAGTGCCATCACTCAGGAGAAACCCAAAAAACAAGCGTATCCGTATAGCTGAGGTCAGCAACCTCAAAGACCGAGAGGCAAGGTCTTTGAAAGGTCAGTAGCACAGAAGATCAGTCAATGAAATCGAAGCACAGTTCAGAAGAGTCCTGTGACCTGAAAGACGTTTGTCCCAACAGCTAGCAGACTTCAACTGAGAGGCACAGGCCATTGACATGGGAGCTTGCCCAGAAAGTGTCAAAATCCAGTGTATTCAAAAGGACTTCTGAGTTGACATGGTAAGGACTGCTCTGCCCTATAGCCTGGTGCCTCAGGCCTCACCCAAAAACAGCTGCAAGCACTTAATTCTGCTTTCATTGAGTCCTTTCCTCCCAAGCAATCCCTTACTCATGAGTCGCTCTGTCCCCCTTGGGCTTCAAGACACACGTTCCTCCATGATGTGGCCAACTGACTTTGGCCTCTGTGGCATCTACATTCTCTGAAGCTGGGAGGGATTTTTTCCTGCCACAGGTGAGTCATAGACCCCCCTCCATGGGTCCTTCCATAGCAACAGGCTTGATGAGGTCTTCGTTCGGATGCAAACCATACTCAGTGCCAGAGTTGGGGGCACCATCTGTTCCCCCAGGATCTCCTGGATCTGTGATCACTCTGGGTCTTTTGACAGAGGAAGACCCGACCGAGACTCCATCGATGGTCGATGAACGGGATCCCCCTAGAGCAGGTTAACTGCTTTAAATATCTGGGACAAGTAATACGGTCAAATAGGTCTTTTCTGGC
This sequence comes from Podarcis filfolensis, assembly GCF_964270895.1. Lineage (NCBI taxonomy): Eukaryota > Metazoa > Chordata > Lepidosauria > Squamata > Lacertidae > Podarcis > Podarcis filfolensis. The sequence continues at coordinate 50,117,393 of NC_139614.1, read as the reverse complement.
CCATAGAGACTATATAACAACTAATGCATCTAAAGCAGCCATCCAGATTAGATCTCTATATGCTAAGAATCAGGCTCAATCAGTGAAGATAGCTTTGAGACTCTTTCAAATGAAAGTCCTCCCCCTTCTTTTGGTGGGCATCTCTTTAGGCTCCCGTAGGGATTTTTTGAAACTGGATTCTATCCAAACGCGATTCCTTAGAGCCATCCTTAGGATTCCCCCCTCGGTAGCGGGTGCGGTTATGAGATTAGAGGTCGGCTGGCAAGCTCTACGGTATGTGGCCTTGAAGACGAAGCTCTGGCTATGGCTCAAGCTTTGTTTTAAACCAGTGGGTGTTGCCCCCTTGATATTGAGGGACGATTTCCAATCATCGTGGGAAAGGGAGGTCATTAACGAGGTTCAATCCTGCGGATTGTCTCACCTTTACTTTGAGTCTATGACGTACAATCAAGCTAGAGCTGTGATCTCCCGGAGGCTGAGTGACATTGCCAGACAAGAGGACATAGCCCTGGTAAAACCAGGGATGTTCCTAGGGGACCAGATTTATCGGACCATACCAGCCCCCTACCTTGCAGAAATCCACTATGTTGAATACCGCAGACTTCTTACAGCGGCTAGATTAAATGTCCTTGACTCTGCGATATTGTGGGGAAGGTACAGGGGAGTACCATATGCCCAGAGAACCTGTCATTGTGCCATGGGTGTGGTTGAGTCCACTGAACACATTCTCTTGACTTGCCCTTCTTATGCAGAGCTTAGACAAAATTTTATAGACCCACACCTATGTCAATTTAGCTTCCTACCCGGAGAAAACCAGGTTTTACACTTGCTGAATAATGTCACTAGAGCTATACCTTCCTTGGTGGCCAAATTTCTTTTTTTAGCTTTTAAGCGTCGCAAGACTATAATTGACTGTATTGATATGGGGCTATCTGTTTAGCCCATTTTAGTGTTGGCTAAGTTCTAAAATCTTCCTGGATGTTTTAACTGTGTATTGACAAATGTACTTTTTTCTGACTGACGGTTGAATAAAAGGTTGATGATGATGACAGAGGAAGAGTTTGGGGTCAGGCCAGGGCCTGGCAGTCTCCTCAGGACCCATGCAAAGTAACAGCTCCTATTGACCTCCAAGACATGGGGCTCGCTTGCTCCAGCTCCCACATGGACACCCCAAAAGCTGAGAAACAGCACATAGCAACTCAAGAACATAAGAGGAGACTGCAGGATCAGGCCAATTCTAGTCCAACATCCTGTTCTTACAGCAGCTACCCAGATGCCCCAACCAGAAACAAGAGCACTCCCACTCAGCCCAGTGGCTTTCGGCAACTGGTCTTTAGCAGCCATTGATAGTCTTCCTCTCCGTGAACTTGTCCAGTCCTCTTTTAAAACCATCCAAGTTGGTGGCCCATCACCGTCTCCTGTGGCAGGGAGTTCCACAGTCTACCTATGTGCTTCATGAAGAAGCCCCTTTATTTTATCTGCCCTGAATTTTCCAGCATTCCGCTTCATGAGATGCCCCTCAGTTCCAGTGTTATGTGGGGGGGGGGGAGTCTTCTCTACCCAACTTTCTCCAGGCCATGAATAATTTTGTAACAAGAAAGGGCCTTCCCAGTGGTGGCCCCTTGCTTGTGGAATGACTTCCCCAGGGAGGTCTTCCTGGTGCTTAATTTAAGGTTATTTTCCCCCCTACACCAGCCATATAGCCCTGTTTATTCTCACCAACCTTTTAGTTCTGATCCTTTTAGCTGTTTGAGGTTGTGATCCAATGTTGTTGGCATGGTTTTCAGCCCCGGGTTTACACTGACCATTTCAGTGCTGTGTTAACACTCTAGGAATTGTATTATATCTGGCCCAGAAAATGCTAATTTTTTAGGTGACTTATAAATACAGTTTTTAGAAGGCAGGTGGGTTGGGGATAGGGTAGCCTAGAATCTTTGTTGAACTGAGATGAACCAAAAGGGTGAAATCTGGAAATCTTTTCAACAGAATCAAAGCAACATATGTGGGAGCCAGCAGAAGTTTTCACCCTCTGTTGCAGCATCTTAGGATGAAACCAATTCCTATTACAGGGCTGGTACCAAGATTCCAGCAGGATTCTTCTCTAGTGCCCCACAAAAGCTCTTTTCTCCTGAAACAAGTTCTGATGCAGAACTGGAGGGGTGTATGTTTTTGTAGCACGAAGAATCCAAGGTTTTAAAATGCTCTTCTCATACTGTGTATGGAGGTTTCGTGTGTCAGTTACTGAGTCAGAGATTACCTGCGAAGCCCAGCATCCCCACCTCGATTAGAGGAAGGTGGCAACAAAAAAATATAAACCAAGCAATGGCTACCTGACTGCCATACCTTTTAGAAGACATCTGAAGGCAACCCTGTTCAGGGAAGCTTTTAATGTTTAATAGGTTTTTGTATTTTAATATTCTGTTGGAAGCCGCCCAGAGTGGCCGGGGAAACCCAGCCAGATGGGCAGGGTATAAATAATAAATAATAAATTATTATTATTATTATTATTATTATTATTATTATTATTATTATACCCCCAGCCATTTGCTGAGCTGCTGTGATGTCACAGAATGCCCACCCTCAATCTAACTATCCATATTCTAAGCAAATGTTCTGTTTTGTGTTGCAAACTGCCCTGTGATCTTTGGGTGAAGGGCGGCGTACGAATTTAATTAAATCAATACTATTCTTAATTCGTATCCTTTCATTTGAATGCCGCCCTATCCTAGATCTGAGGGTAGTTCACAGCATAAATAAATAAAATGTAGCCATTCCAGCTATTTTCTTTCCTCTTCTATGCCCACAAGGGATCATGGTGTGTTTAAAATAATAATAATTCAAAAACAACTCCCTGCACTATTCTCTACATTTGTAATAGATTTTAGTCAAATGCAATAAACGAATGAATGAGTCAACCACTATTCTCAGAGATGCTTGCAAACATCTGGTTTTGTATCTTGATTATATTCTGCAAACCGCCCTGAGATCCCCAGGTATGTTGTTGTTGTTTAGTTGTTTAGTCGTGTCCGACTCTTCGTGACCCCATGGACCAGAGCACGCCAGGCACTTCTGTCTTCCACTGCCTCCCGCAGTTTGGTCAAACTCATGCTGGTAGCTTCGAGAACACTGTCCCACCATCTCGTCCTCTGTCGTCCCCTTCTCCTTGTGCCCTCCATCTTTCCCAACATCAGGGTCTTTTCCAGGGAGTCTTCTCTTCTCATAAGGTGGCCAAAGTATTGGAGCCTCAGCTTCAGGATCTGTCCTTCCAGTGAGCACTCAGGGCTGATTTCCTTAAGAATGGAGAGGTTTGATCTTCTTGCAGTCCATGGGACTCTCAAGAGTCTCCTCCAGCACCATAATTCAAAAGCATCAATTCCAGGTATAGGGCGGTATATAAATTCAATAAATAAACAAACAAACTAATAAATAAAATTTGGTTGGCCCCGGTGGGAACATGATGTTGGAGTGCATGGGCCACCGCCACTGGTCTGATCCAGTAGCCTCTTCTTATGTTCTGCCCTTTAAAAAGGGAGGGACTTATTGAAGTACCTTCTAGGAATGTAAGGAGAGTCTGTCTCCTGGATCAGGCCAATGGCTCTTCAAGTCCAGCATCCTGTTCTCACAGTGGCCAACCCAACAGATGCCCTTGAGAAACTCGCAGGCAGGATCCGCCCACAATAATACTCTCCCCTCCTGCAGTTTCTAGGTAGTTTCGCTCCCATATATTGTAGCGTTGTCACTTTTAGTTTTAGAAAAATGGGGGAAATGGAGCTAATTCTGATCCTCATTTGTTCCTTTCCCATTAATCCAGAATAACTACCACCAAACACTGCTACTCCCTGCCCAACTCCTTCATTAAAAAAGCAGATTAAGACTCTCCAACCAATACTTACATATCATGAATTGAAAAGCGAAGGGGCCAGAGAACACAATTTCCCTGCCCCTCCTTGACGGCCTTCGCTTATTTTGTCGCTTTAAAAGGTATCCGCGATACGCCACAAAGCAATCAAACGTGTGTTAAATTACCCGGAAGCTGCCTCCAGCTGAACTAATAATGGAGTCTGAAGTCTTTACTGCTGTTCAGATTATCTAATTGCTTTGACTTCTTTTCCTCCAGTTATGTCAAGAACAAGAGCAGGGTGGAGGGTGGGGAGGAAAGCAGGAGGAGGAGGAGGAAGAGGCATCCCATAATAAATAAATCCGTGGGAAACGGCAAGAAAACAAACAAATAAACCCTCAGCAAATTCAAAGCCAGGTTTTTCTCAGTCCAAATTTCCCAAATCTGTGCAGGAGATGGGATTTGTAGATAATCAGTGCGCAAGAGTGTGGCGTGGTTTTGACACAAGTGCCTCAAGAGTGAGGGGTGTGAGTTGAGCGCCACACCCCTTATTTCCATCCTCCCTGTGTTGTCAGGATGACACCCACAGATTATCCACAAAATTGTTGTTGGCTGGGCCGGGCCATTACATGCCAAGGCTCACGAGCATGTCTGAAATTGACCCACAGTCTTTGTTTTAAATCCAGATCTGTGCAGGAGTTGGGAAAAGAATTCTGCATATTATTATTACTCCCCTGTAGGTTCAGAGGCTCCTACTCAAAACAAATTTCCTGGACTGGTTCCCAGCTGCAAAAGCAACACCTGCCGCAGCAATGCCAAGCTCTGCAAGAAACCACTTTTTAACACAGCTAAAGTGGTAAATAAAAAAATAAATATATGAACTCCTCGGAAGCACGTCAGCCCGGTTTGCAGGAAACGATGCAGCCCCAAAGTCTCTCTCGCATACTGCTGTGTATGCAGATTAACTAAAGTTACTTCCCGCAACGCCCAAAAGAGAAACCTTAAGTAAATATAACAGACAATAACATACACACACATATATAAATGCAGGTTTAAAATGTAAAAAAAAAAAAAAAAGCAGTCTGGTCCAAGCCAGAACTTTCCCCCAACTTTAGAACACTTTTTGAGATTACTCTGTGCTAAGTGAAAAGCACTCTGTACATGCACATGGGCACCCACTTAAAAAAATTATTTCATCAGAATTTTCAGAACTGAACCTGGAACTTCTGGATAAGGACTAAGAGGTTCCAGAGCAAACAAAGTTACTCATCTTTTAAAATCCTGCTTTCATAGGGTGAAAAAAATCATGGATGCAACCTTTATAGAGTTTTAGACAGGACTTTGGAAGTTTGTGCCACCGATCGCTATAGTTAATCCCGAAGTTTTGCAGCTCTCGGACTCGATCTCAGCCACCATCACTGACTTAGCATTTCATAACCCAAAAGGTCACTGGATTATGGTGAATCAGGGGAGGGCTGGGTGGCTGATCGCGGAATATCTGGCAAGCTTTTTTCGGAGCGGCGCGCGTTAAGAAGACGACGCTTGTACTACAGTCTTAGGAGCCAACAACACGAAACAGGAAACGCGAGACGCGGAGAGGAGAAAAAAAGTTTTCAGAAGCAGCAGAAGGTGGAGTCCCAACAAACTTCGCTCGATCCCGCAGCACTAAAAATAAAATAAAATAAAGTCGTCCCCCCCCCAAAAAAACCACACACACACACAACCTAAACCGACCACCCCTCCATCAAAGCACATTGTGACATGGGTGGCAGAGGAAAGATATTAAGGCTCTACCCCTCCAGGAAAAGCTGCAGTAAATAAAATAAATCTTGCCTTTTTTCGTTTTTGCAAGAAGTCGAGGGAGATTCTTATGAGGTCGTCCTCGCTTCCGTGGGCTCCATATCCGATGCCTTTTTCCCCGATGCCAAACTTGGAGAGGAGGCGGAGGAAAATTGGCTGAGATGGGGGGGGGGCCCACTCCGCACACCAGGATGGGGAGGGAGGGGGCGCCGGATCGGGACCTCTTTCGCCTCCAAGCCCCCTCAGAGGTCCACGGCAGCTGAACACCCCACCCCAGGAAAAGAAGGAAATCCAGAATCTGAGTGCTTTCCCCAGCTGCAAACTCCTGATGCAATCCGTCCGTGCGCACCTCTTCGCGGAAAAGGGAGGAAAAACTCCGCCGCAACAAGTTTCCTGCTTGCACCCAAAGAGAAGAAAACGAATCACGGAGGAGAAGGTAGGGGGGTTCAACAGGCCCCCCTGGATCAAGCCCGGGTGGGTGCAAAAAAAAAACAACACAGAAAAGATGCGAGGATTTAATAGCCAAGCGCCTGGAAACTTTTCGCTCTCTCGGGTTCGTCCTGCACAGCTGCAGAGCGCAGCTCTCGGCAAAGGGCTCGGGGACAAAAGCTACAGGAAGAGATGACGGCAAAGGCGCCCGCAGCCAATAGGAGCCCGGGAAGGCTTCTGCGGGGTCGGCGCTTTTCGGATCCGGGCGCTGGACCCTTTCCCACCTCTTCTTCTTTCTTTTTGCAAGCTCTCCGGAGGGAGATCTCGCTGCTCAGGTGGTGCTCGCTCAGGGCTGGCCGGATTCTCTTTTTGGGCACCCCTCTAAAAGCTGTAGATAATCTGTGATAAATGAAAGATTAATATGAAAACCTGTTGAAGGGAAGGAGGGAAGTCCGTGCTTGAAAGCTTTGGAAAATAAGTGTATATAGGATTGTTGAACATTAGTGTATTTATTTTCTTTTTTGTTTGTGTTAATAAAAATAAATTAAAACCTGCTGATATTTTTATTATTTCAATCATCATCGTAACAATTTTATTATTTAATACTACACCATCTGCCTGGGTTGCCCCAGCTTCTGGGGGGCTTACGACAAAATACAGATGGAAAAGGGAAAAAATAAAATATAAATCAATAAACATAATTGTCATCAAACATCAAAAGCTTCCCTAAACAGGGCTGCCTTCAGATGATGATGATAATAATAATAATAATAATAATAATAATAATAATAATAATAATTTATAATTTCTACCCTGCCCACCTGACTGGGTCTCCCCAGCCACTCTGGGCGGCTTCCAACAAAAGATTAAAAATACATTAAAACATCAGTCATTAAAAACTTCCCTGAGCAGGGCTGCCTTCAGATGTCTACTAAAAGCCAGATAGTTGTTTATTTCCTTGACATCTGACGGGAGGGCGTTCCACAGGGCGGGCGCCGCCACCGAGAAGGCCCTCTGCCTGGTTCCCTGTAACCTCACTTCTCACAGGGAGGGAACTGCCAGAAGGCCCTCGGAGCTGGACCTCAGTGTCTGGGGTGAACGATAGGGATGGAGACGCGCCTTCAGGTATATAGGGCCAAGAAGCCGTTTAGGGCTTTAAAGGTCAGCACCAATACTTTGAATGGTGTTCAGAAATGTACCGGGAGCCAATGCAGATATATTAGAATCCTATATTTGTAGAGTTGGAAGGGACCACAAGGGTCATCTAGGAACCTTTTTGTGCAATGTATGCTTTAAACAACAATAAAAGGTAAAGGTAAAGGGACCCCTGACCATTAGGTCCAGTTGTGGCTGACTCTGGGGTTGCGGCGCTCATCTCGCTTTATTGGCCGAGGGAGCCGGCGTACAGCTTCCGGGTCATGTGGCCAGCATAACTAAGCTGCTTCTGGCGAACCAGAGCAGCGCACGGAAACGCCGTTTACCTTCCTGCCGGAGTGGTACCTGTTGATCTACTTGCACTTTGACATGCTTTCGAACTGCTAGGTTGGCAGGAGCAGGGACCAAGCAATGGGAGCTCACCTCGTCGCGGGGATTCGAACCACCGACCTTCTGATCGGCAAGTCCTAGGCTCTGTGGTTTAACCCACAGAGCCACCCGTGTCCCTTCATTATAGTCATACCTTGAGTTAAACATACTTCAGGTTGAGCGTTTTCAGGTTACGCTCCGCGGTGACACGGAAGTAACGGAACGCGTTACTTCTGGGTTTTGCCGCTCACGCATGCGCAGACGCTCAAAATGACGTCACGTGAATGCACAGAAGCAGCGAATTGCGGCACGCGCAGATGCGCAGTTGCGGGTTGCGTTCTACTCAGGATGCGAACGGGGCTCCGGCATGGATCCCGTTCGCATCCAGAGGTACCACTGTATTCTCTGCATGGCTACTCAAAAGTAGGAGACTTTGGGGAGGCCCAAGCTTAAGAGCATCTGATCGTGAGAAACGAAACCTCTTCTTTATCTTCTCATTGAAAGTAGGATATTGCTGAAATTTTAGCAATGCTAAAAATAAAAGATCGCTTTAAAATTTGTAACCTTTAATAAGTTTACAAAAGTATGGACATTCATGCAGAACATTCATAGGGGAAATGAGAGCTCTGTTATAACATTACACTACGTACAGAGTCGGAACAGTTTCTTTCGAGCTCTTCCAAATTATTCCTTTGATCACAGCTGTTCGCAACCTAGAAATAAGCATTATCGCTTAATTTTGCAGCTCACACGACTGTTATAGGCACAGGGCGGGGAGGGAACAGAACAGGCTGCTATAGTTTTGGGTGAGCTGGCCATTACAGATATATGATTCTGTGCCTTTAATGAAGAGACTTTCCTTTTCTGCAGGAAGTGTCTGTCCCAGCCCAGCAAGGTTCCTGTCCCTGTCAGTTGCAATTGGCCAAATATTGCACAGCCGTGTTGGTGGGACTTGGGACTTATTCTTTCATACTGAGATTTCGCTGCTTGAAAATTCAGACAAGGGTCCAGGAAGATCCTTGCTCCCAGAGGCCCCTCCCCTCCCGGTGCCTCTGGCCTTAGAGGAAGCACAACTCGCGTTTCCTTTCCAGCAGCTCCTTTAGAATGGCTTTTCCGGTATTGTTTGGGGTCAGCGTTTAGTGGTGCGAATGCCACGTATATAGAGGCAACTGGTGGTTGGCCGCAATACACTCTGCCTTGCTCCACCTGGCCTTTTGGGAAGTAGCAACAATGCTGTAACACACAGCTGGGTTGCAAGAAGCTTCTGGTCCCCTCCTGCCTCTGCAGGGGGGGGGGGCGGATGGCAGCACTGGGCCATATTACTGGGGCTTAGCAAAATCTATTATTATTAACATGGACCACTTACAGAGAACAAGTAGTACAGTGGTACCTCTGGTTGCGAACGGGATCCGTTCTGGAGGCCCGTTCACAACCTGAAAAGAACGCAATCCATGTCTGCGCACCCATAACATAATATCATCTCCCACATTGTTTTCAGAGGGGACCTGAATATTGCAAAATGGAGTATTCAGATATTACAAACAGGGTGTTGCGTTCTTCTTCTTTTTTTAACACTGGGTTTTCTTCCAAAAGGGTACATCTTGACTAAATGAGGGGCTGAATTTTGGATGCCAATGGCATGCATATAATGTAAAAAGAAGAAGAAGAAAACACCTTAAAGGCAGGAGCAGCATTGGTTGTAAGCCCCTTTGGGTTGCCTGTGGCAAGATAAAACGAATAATTCAATTAAGAAATGGATAATCCCACAATAAACACCTGGCTGGAAGCACCCTTTGTCTCCCTGCTCCTCTGCCTGGAAAAGGAGAATAATAATATTGAATCATGCCATTCTCTTCTCCTAGCACAGAATGTGGGGGACACAGCCCCTGAAGCTGAATGTGGCCCTCCAGGCCCTTCGATCTGGCCCCTGGGAACTCTCTTTGGCCATGCCCCCTCAGCACCCCTGCTTGGTGGCCCCTGCAGAGCTTTTGCCTGCTTCAATCACATCCTTGAACTGCGATGAAGTCTCTTGCTTGCCTGGTTGGAGAGATTCTGGGGCAGGGTGAAGGAACGGCTGACTTTTGCATTGGTGGGATGTAGCCTTAACTGTAGTCTCGTCCATTGCTCTGCCCGATTTTGGCCGCACACGCAGCCCGGGAGAAAATCCCGCCCTGGGCTGAAGAAAGTTGCCCGGCCTGGCCCTACTGTAAGAAATGTACAGTGCAATTTTAAAGGACGAGGGTGGCGCTGTGGGTTTAACCACAGAGCCTAGGGCTTGCTGATCAGAAGGTCGGCAGTTCGAATCCCCGCGACGGGGTGAGCTCCCGTTGTTCGATCCCTGCTCCTGCCAACCTAGCAGTTCGAAAGCACAAAGGGCAAGTAGATAAATAGGTACCGCTCTGGCGGGAAGGTAAACGGTGTTTCTGTGCGCTGCTCTGGTTCGCCAGAAGTGGCTTAGTCATGATGGCCACATGACCCGGAAGCTGTATGCCGGCTCCCTCGGCCAATAAAGCAAGATGAGCACTGCAACCCGAGTCGTCCGCGACTGGACCTAATGGTCAGGGGTCCCTTTCTTTACCTCTCTCTCTCTCTCTCTACACACACACGCACACACACACACACACACAAAAATATCTGGTTTGAAAAGAGCACAAACATCCCCGCTGCATCTTCTCGTTTGACATTAGCCCGGAAAATACGATTCCGCCAAATCACAACAGTGGCAACGTCCTCGGTTTCCGCATTGTCTCCTGCGCGCTGGTGCTGTCCTTCCTCCTGGCTAACCCCACTTTCCGAGAAGATAGAGCAAAACAGCAGATCCAGTCTGCAGATGAAAGGAGTGCCAAGGAACCTTTCCTTGTGGTGACTCATTTCTCATGGGAGAGAGAGATGCCCTGGACACAGGGTAAGGAGGCCTTTGAACTTGTTTTAAAGGCCCGCAGTCTGCATACTTAAGTTTTGTGGGGTTTTGCGGCAGCTGGGGAAGTATAAACTTGCATTCAAAGTCAGGCAGTGGGCATTTTGTTCTGGGACACGAAGCTGACACACTGGTTTAGGCAAAAGCCGGAACTGATCAGAGGAGTAAGTACCGTATTTTTCGCTCCATAAGACACACTTTCTTCTTCCTAAAAAGTAAGGGGAAATGTCTGCGTCTTATGGGGCGAATGTGTGGTCCCTGGTGCTGAATTGCAGTGCAGATCATGTTTTGTTTTGTTTTTGAAAGAGGGAAGTGGGTGTTAAAAGGAAGCAGCTGATCCGCAAGCGATCGGGGAGGGAGATAAGGGACGATAGAGATAAAGGAGGCTGCCTGGGACGCGGAGAGGTAAAAACCCATGGATCCTCAGGATTTTTGAATTGGGTCACCCCAAATTCACCATCAGATCACATAGCATGTCCATGGCTACAGCCTGCACAACAAAAATCATACATCCACTGTTTCTCTCTGTCTCTCTGTCTGTCTGTCTGTCTGTCTGTCTGTCTGTCTCTCTCTCTCCCTCCCTCCCTCTCCCTGACAGGGTGTCTGCGCTCCCAACAGCTCCAGTGTTTAAGATCTGCAGAGTTCCTGCTCACTCAAAGCATTTTAGTGGCGGGCTTTCCCCATCCCTGGAAGTTTTCGAACAGAGGTTGGTCGGCCACCAGTCAGGGATGAGAAGGAGATCCATCTATGCTCAGCCTGCACATTTGTAAACAAACTGAAGTATTACCAGTGGCTTATAACCCTTCAATACCCTCTTTCCAAAGGAAACCATGCCTGGGTAAGCATTGCACCTCTGGAACTCCTCGCCCCTTGAAAAATTGGAGTGAACATTAATAGTGCCGTTATTTGTCATACTTTTAAAAACATAGTTGCAGGCCCTCCAAGTGTCCCTGTTTTCCAGGGACAGTCCTGGATTTACCGAAGCCGTCCCAGTTTCTGATTTGAGCCTAGAATGTCCCTATTTTCACTGGAGAAATGTTGGAGGATATGGAGTTATGCGACCCCTGAGCTGAGGAGATAAGTAGTAACTATACATATACAACCTTTAGAAGACTTCCAAAGGTCGTCTCATATAGGGAAGTTTGTTAAATGTTTTATTATGTTTTTATAGATGTTGGAAACAGAGTGGGCGGGGACAACCCAGTAATATGGGCAGGGTATAAATGTTAAAATCATCATTATTATTATGGAATAAAAAGGTAAAGGTACCCCTGTCCGTACGGGCCAGTCTTGCCAGACTCTAGGGTTGTGCGCTCATCTCACTCTAGAGGCCGGGAGCCAGCGCTGTCCGCAGACACTTCCGGGTCACGTGGCCAGCGTGACAAGCTGCATCTGGCGAGCCAGCACAGCACACGGAACGCCATTTACCTTCCCGCTGGTAAGCGGTCCCTATTTATCTACTTGCACTTAAGGGTGCTTTCGAACTGCTAGGTTGGCAGGAGCTGGGACCGAACGACGGGAGCTCACCCCGCCGCGGGGATTCGAACCGCCGACCATGCGATCAGCAAGTCCTAGGCGCTGAGGTTTTACCCACAGCGCCACCCGCGTCCCTATTATTATGGAATAGGCCATCCCTATTTTCATCAGAGGAATGTTGGAGGGTATGTAGTTACTAGGTAAATTTCATGGATAGCTATATTTAATCTCCCAGAGTTTCAGTGGTGGGTGGCTTTCCCTTGGCTGTTTTTCCAACTGCCCCCCCCCCCAAAAAAACCTCTCCTCTTTCTCCTTGTAATAAATAAATAAATTGTTGGATAGAGGAACCAACTCTTTGCCTCCTTAATTAAAACCAGTGTTCTCTAAGTACTGTCGTCTGCTGACCACTTCTGCCTCTTGTTTCCAAACCAGAGCGGGTCTTATTTTACCTCCCAGCGAGGAAGTGGGAACATATGGCTTCTGAGATAAGAGATTTATGGTTGCTGTCTGTGGAGCAGAGCAGCCGTTTTCCACACAAATCCATTTATAAACTAAATTGTGCGTAAGCGGCCCATCGGCTTGTGATTGTTTTCTGTGGTTTTTCCGTACCGTGACTCGGTTCCCCCCACAGCACACATACCCCCCCCCTTCACCATCCTATTTACAAAGGGAAAACCTCCAAATTTCCTGCGGGGAGATCATTTTGAAGCAAATGGGGATTTGTTGCAAATGAGCGGGACGTCAGGTGCTTGGGTTAGTTAAAAAGAGCTCTTGTTTGGTTTAAATAATGAGTTTAGGACTGGCTCAGTGCTGCTTTGATACAGCAGGGCAGAGTCAAAAGCGTAAGCAATTTGTAGGATGCACGAAAAGGGGGGGCTACAAAGTTTAGGGCTTTATATAGATGCAAATCCTGGTCCTTTAATAAGGGTCTCTGTGGGGCAACCGAATGACAGCAGTGATCCCGGTTGTAATAACTCCTTTCCCGACACCCCCTAAACAGTCTTTAACATTGCACTTTAGTGAGCTATGTCCCGTGTGTCCAGATTCTGCATGCAGATAATTCTGGATTCCACAATGTCAATATCTTGAGCAAATCTACACGTCTCCTGTTAAGCACTGCTCGTGAATGCTACCTCTGCTGGGAAGAGGTGAGGAGTTAACACAAGGTTTTTAAACTCTGCCTTCTGAGTACAGTGGTACCTCGGGTTAAGTACTTAATTCGTTCCGGAGGTCCGTTCTTAACCTGAAACTGTTCTTAACCTGAAGCACCACTTTAGCTAATGGGGCCTCCTGCAGCTGCCGCGCCGCCGGAGCACAATTTCTGTTCTCATCCTGAAGCAAAGTTCTTAACCTGAAGCACTATTTCTGGGTTAGCGGAGTCTGTAACCTGAAGTGTCTGTAACCTGAAGCATATGTAACCCGAGGTACCACTGTACTGCTCCTGTCTCGCTTCTTAGATCTCACTAGGCCATGGGTAGGCAAACTAAGGCCCGGGGGCCGGATCCGGCCCAATCACCTTCTAAATCTAGCCCGCAGACAGTCCGGGAATCAGCGTGTTTCTACATGAGTAGAATGTGTGCTTTTATTTAAAATGCATCTCTGGGGCATAGGAATTCGTTCATTTTTTTTTCTCTTCAAAATATAGTCCGGCCCCCCACAAGGTCTGAGCATAGCTGTCAACTTTCAGATTTAAAAATAAGGGATCAGCAGCCTCGAAAATAAGGGATCAACAGCCTCACCTGTCCCGGGGACAGTCTACAGGATATCTAACAATCCGGGATAGCAGCGGGAAGCAGAAGGGAACAGCGCTGGAATAAGGGAATTTCCCGCAAAAAAAGGGAAGGTTGACAGCTATGGGTCTGAGGGACAGTGGACCAGCCCCCTGCTGAAAAAGTTTGCTGACCCCTGCACTAGGCACTGCACACATTTTCAGTTAAGCCTCTCCATAGGCACAAGAGCTGGAAAGGAATTTGTTTGTATATGTGTTTTATGCTAAGGCCTCCACTAGGCTGTGGGTTTGTTTGTTTTTTGTACATGTATCCTGCAAAATCTGATGCAATAAGAGTGCACCATCTACATCTCGTTCCACTTTGTTGGCTGTTCTGCAAGACTCCCCCAAAGTCTGGAGGGACACTCTTGGATTCTAGTTTAGCAAAAACAGGAGAACCTAGAACATTTGTGGTATAAATGGATTTCAGCAGGAAAATATGAGACATGCACTGCTTGGAAACAAAGTAGTGTGTCCGCCCCCTGAAAGTTTGGGAGCTGCAAATAGCAGTGAAAATCACACTTAACCACCCTGAGCACAAATAATCGTGAATCATTTCTATTTCAGCTCTAAGATCCTCAAGATGTAGTGAGGGGGAATGCAAAGGAATGAAAGACACGCGGCCTTGATTCTAGATGGTTAGTATTTAAATCCTGCAAAACAAAGACATTGCTCCAAAGAAAAGGGAGTGATGCTTGTCCTCCTTGACAGCGAAAGCTGCAGAGAGAAAGGACCTAAAACTCAGAAATGAAACTTCATCCTTCAGCGACACCTACTGGCAATTGCCTTTTGACAAAACTTAACCCGTAAACCACACTTTTTTGAGCCAGTTCACGTATGAGGTTTTTTGCTGCCTCTGCATTTTGGGCTGCAGTTAGGCCTATTGGGAAGCAGCTAAGAGGAACGTGTTGTTGAAGTATATTGTGGTTAAAATGGGTACGTTCTCCTTTTCCACACACTGGCACACAACCAGAAGTGTCTTGTGTCCTTGAAGGAAGAACATAAATATTATCTGGATGCAAAGATACCCAAGACGGCAAGGAAACCTTTGCCTATCTCTGACCTACAGAAAACATAACTCTTTACCCTTTTATATCATTATTTTAATTATTTATTATTTTTTATGTTGTAGTTTTGTTCTATTTTGAGCAAGAGAGGGGCGCTGTGGTCTAAACCACCAAGACCCTTGCACTTGCCAATCAGAAGGTTGGCGGTTCGAATCCCACGATGGAGTGAGCTCCCGTTGCTCTGTCCCAGCTCCTGCCAACCTAGTAGTTCGAAAGCACACCAGTGCAAGTCGATAAATAAGTACTGATGTGGCAGGAAGGTAAATGGTATTTCCGTGTGCTCTGGTTTCTGTCACGGTGCCCCATTGTGCCAGAAGCAGGTGTCTGTGGACAAACGCTAGCTCCCTTGGCCTGAAAGTGAGATGAGCGCTGCACCCCCAAGTCGTCTGCGACTGGACTTAACCATCCAGGGGTCCTTTACCTTTTCACCTTTACTCA
This sequence comes from Podarcis filfolensis, assembly GCF_964270895.1. Taxonomy (NCBI): domain Eukaryota; kingdom Metazoa; phylum Chordata; class Lepidosauria; order Squamata; family Lacertidae; genus Podarcis; species Podarcis filfolensis. The sequence goes on along the minus strand of NC_139614.1, from coordinate 50,102,136 downwards.
GTCACTATGGACATACACAGGGATGTGGGTGGCACTGTGGGTTAAACCACAGAGCCTAGGACTTGCTGATCAGCAGGTCAGCGGTTCGAATCCCTGCGACGGGGTGAGCTCCCGTTGCTCGGTCCCTGCTCCTGCCAACCTAGCACTTCGAAAGCACGTCAAAGTGCAAGTAGATAAGGAGGTACCGCTCTGGCAGGAAGGTAAACGGCGTTTCCATGCACTGCTCTGGTTTGCCAGAAGCGGCTTAGTCATGCTGGCCACATGACCCGGAAGCTGTACGCCGGCTCCCTCAGCCAGTAAAGCGAGATGAGCGCCGCAACCCCAGAGTCATCCGTGACTGGACCTAATGGTCAGGGGTCCATTTACCTTGATGGACATACACAAAGTGCAATTCTGAGTGCAATATTAAAGGAACGGGTTATTGGCCATGGGACCATTTATCTGTGAACTGCTTTTGTTCCTCAAAACATGGAAACAAAAACAACTAAGGGAATGGTACCCAACAAAAACACAGGCGCTAATCCAAAACAACCAATCAGTTGTTGAGTGAGGCCCAAAGTCTAAATGCAGACCTCCATGATTTTTCTATCTGGTCCTCAAAACTGTACCCAGACCTCACTCACCCCCAGACCACCTCTCCTGCTTCGCACCCCAAGTGGGTTGAATTTGTCCTTGAACTCCGATGATGATGCCTCTTGCTTGTCTGTGCGTAAGGAAGGTGTCTGTGCAGAAAAATAGCTTACTGTCCAATGGTAAAGTTTACCTTCAAGGCCCCACCCACTTTTGCCTATGGCCCCGCCCACCAACGACTCTTAAAGAGCATGATTCTCTTCATCTCAGGGCTGTGGGTTCAAGCTCCACATTGGGCAAAAGATTTCTGCTCTTATGCGAACTCATAATCATAGAATTGGGATGAAGATGATGGACTATACGGAACTTGCCGAACTGACCGGGAGACTCCGAGACCAGAGAGAAGAGACGGTGGAAGAAGATTGGAAGAAGTTTAAAGAATATTTGAAAAAAAAATATGTTCATATTTGAATCTTTAGAATAGCTTTGGAAGTGGATACAAGCTGCTGGGTTAGAAGTAGAAGATAGTGTATTTTAAAATAGTATTATTGGTAAAGGATAAAATGTGAAGATTATTATCGTAAAAGTAAGTGTGATTTTAAAAAATGGTTTAAAATTATTATATATGTAAACTGCTAAAGATGAGGTAAAATGGAAATCAGATGGGGAAGCTCCCCTAACAATGTTAAGAAAAAATAAGGATACGACAAGAATTTGTTTGTATTGTTTGTTTTTCTGTTTGTGTTGTTTATTTGTGTTATAAAATGAATAATTGTTTTTGGGGAAAAACCATAATCATAGAATTGTAGAGTTTTAAGGGACCCTGAGGAATACGCAGTGGTCCCATACGGGGATCAAACCTGCAGCCTTGGCAGTATCAGCACCACGCAATCTCAGCAGAGAGGAGCATTTGAGAGCCTCCTTGGGCTAAAGTTCCCAAATCATTAGTTCAGTGTCAGAGGTAATTGCCTTAATTTCCCCTGTGATTGTTGTCCAAATGAATCGTCCTAGCCTTCCCACCATCTCACACGAAGTTACATTGCCCAAATCAGGCTGTTTTATGGTAAGTCATTACTCAAGCCACTTTACGTCAGACGTGAAAAGCGAGTGAACAAAGGCGGACTTTTAAGATGAGACGATTACCTCCCTGGTGAACAATACAAATATGGTAGAAGTGTTAAATATAGCTCCATTGCAAATAGGAAGTCGAATAAATCAACAGGGATAGAGGAAACATGAATAATTTTTGCTTTAAGAAAAGAATGCTTAAATTTACTTTGCAAGAGGGTGGATGTTCAGACCCACAGAAGAATGAGGACAATATCTAGGATTTAAACAATACCAAAATTTGGGTTAATGATTTGGCATTTGACATATCCATTCATGGTGAGAGATTTATGGTGAGCATACACCAGTTTCCAGCAAGGCACTTGTGATAGTCTTTAAGTCCTTGTTTTTGCTGCAACAGATTGACACCTTTTATTATGGCGTAAGCTTTGTAATCATTGAATGTTACCATGAGTAGACAGGGGTATGAGGCAGTACTTTATTCCATTTTCATGACATCTCCTGCCTCAAATAATTTTCACATTTTATGTGATCTTTCACATGGCGGAAAGCCAATTCTGGAATCTAGCAGAATCTAGTGCACATTTCTGGGTTAACTGCTTCCCGAAATAACCCCATTAACCTGGAAAATTGTGGGATGGAATTGGGGGCAGGATTCCAGAATGCAGCTCTTTCCTGCGTTCTTCCTGGGGGAACAGAAGAAGCATGCATGTACTTGAGGGGCGGTGACATGCCCTACGACAGTCTGCTGTTGTGTCACATCATAAACACTGCTGCGAACTTGGCGCAGCTTGGTGGCACGTTGATCAAAAAGCCACATTCCCAAACACAAGTAATGCAGTACAAAAGAAACATGATAAACTGCAGCAGAATTGCTAGCGGTATAACCAGCAAAACAATAATCCCAATGTCTGTATGCACTCTTGAGTGTGCAGTGTACACACAGACACACACACACACACACACGTGTGTGAGTACTGGATACTGGATAAAAGGTAGCTCTGAGGTCGGAAGGGAAACAAAATACAGGCCATGATCATTGTGCTTAGATGTAGGTGATAGAATCAACATAGCTTTGTGCAATTATTGTCACACAAATGATGGGTCCTGCTAGTAAATGTATAATGCATTTTTCCAGTCTGGAAAATACTCTGCATTCTTTATTTTCCAAATATACTTTTTGAGAGAGGGACTATTCTTGCCATCTTCTTCCTGTTGGTACATCAGGTAAGCTTATTCAAGCATCTAAGTATAGGAAGGCCCAGGTAAGCTTTTTTAAACAGGTACGGTAAATATAGCGAAGGCCCAGTTACATAACTGGAGGGCTGAGTTACACAAAAGCTTCATATAGCTGTCAGACTGTGTTAGTTTAGCTCCGCAGTGCAACCAACTCTGTAACATTGTCCATCGCTGTAGGATAAAAGGGACAGCTATCACTTGATGGGAAGACAGGAGTGCCTGGCGTGCTCTGATCCATGGGGTCACAAAGAGTCGGACACGACTAAACGACTAAACAACAACATCACTTGATGGTAAATACCAACGTGCATGTGAAAGTATCCATGTAGGACATTGTTTCCCATGTCCAAACATGACTAAATATAAAACTTCATTGTGCAACCATAGACTCTCGAGGCCGGCTTGAATGAATCAAATCAGCCTCTGACTAGCTGGTGAGTCACCCAGTTGCTCTGCACATTTTAATTATAGGAACAATGGAATGGAAATCAAGGAAGCTCTGAAATCCCAAAGGCTGAAATCCCAAAGGAACGTGTGTGAGTGAATTATCTGACTTGGTGGAGGCTGTTCTGTGTTTCAGGGAATCATGCAGAGTTGCAGCAAGCACCCGCTCCTGCAGGATGAGTAATCTCAGCTCACAGAAGTCTTTCCCTAATGGCAATTTATTTCCAGTGACAGCACACAATTTGAGAGGAAATTGTTCAGTAACTTATTTAAGCATCCCAGTTGCAGTCACTGAAGCATCAGTCTGCATACCAGTGAAGGCAGCATAAGCTACCCCTCTCCTTTGTGTTTACACTCTGGTTGTGAAAGCACAATCCCTGGAATCCTTTAATCCAGGGATGGGGAGCTAGATCTGGCTGGCCCTAAACCTTATCCAGGGACGCAGGTGGCGCTGTGGGTTAAACCACAGAGCCTAGGAGTTGCCAATCAGAAGGTTGGCGGTTCGAATCCCCGTGACAGGGAGAGCTCCCATTGCTTGGTCCCTGCTTCTGCCAACCTAGCAGTTCGAAAGCACATCAAAGTGCAAGTAGATAAATAGGTACCGCTCTAGCGGGAAAGTAAACAGTGTTTCCGTGCGCTGCTCTGGTTCGACAGAAGCGGCTTTGTCATGCTGGCCACTTGACCCGGAAGCTGTACACCGGCTCCCTCGGCCAATAAAGCGAGATGAGCACCGCAACTCCAGAGTCGGTCATGACTGGATCTAATGGTCAGGGGTCCCTTTACCTTTACCCCTTATCTCCCACAGTGGCCGAATGTGAGGGTCTTCATGTCTTCAGATGGTAATGCACTAAATAAATGAGGGGCCAGAGGGGCCCCAGAAGTGACTTTAGTCCACTTTGCTTAACATTTTTGGGTCTGGTAGGCCCAATTTCATCATTAAATGATGCATCATGCATGTATAAAATTCTCCCTAATTTTCACCCACCCTTAACTTGGAAAATATAAGGCATTGGATTTTTTTTTATTCACACCTGTTGACAGGTGAGATAACCCAGCAGAGCAATTCTAATCAAATTACGAGATGCAGCAGATATTTTTAAAATGTGATCTGTCGTGGAACCCCACTGAGGATAAAAGGAGTCCCCATAACAGCTCAAGCTTCAAGGCCCCCGAAATGTCGGTCCGCCACTGCCCAAAAACGCACCCTTCCATTGTCTCCCGACGGATGCCAAGAAATGGGGCAGTTATCCCTGCAGCGCTTGGGGACCCTCATGCTCATTCTGCTATGTGCGTGGGGGAACGGTCATAGACCTTTGCCCCGCAGTCCTTGCCCCGGAGTAGACCCTTCACACAGCTTCGCTTTGGCCTCTGAACGCGCCAGGCGCGCGGTTAAAACACGCCACCCCACCACCCCGCGCCTCTCCAGGGAGTCCTGCAAAGGGTGCGCCGCGGAAAGAAGCCGGGTGCGGCTCCTCCCCTGTGGGCGGCGGGGCTTGGGCACCTCCCGCCCCCTCGCAGTGGAAGGCCGGGGCGCTACAGCAGGCTCCGATCGCCCCCATGGCCGCGCTGAGGACAGCCCTGTGTGTTTTGCGGAACGACCTGCGCTACCACGATAACGAGGTACGGGCTCGGACGGTGCGCCCTGGGCGCAGCAAAGCGGCAGATCGCGGGAACCCCCCCCCCCAACAACGCCAGAGCAAAGCAATTGGGAGACACACGGGTTGTCTAGGAGGGGGACCTCGGTCCGGGGGAAGCCGGGAGGGAATGACCCTCGGCGGCCTTCAGCGCGCCCCGCTGGGCTGGCCAGAGCAGGACCTCTCCAAGAGCCTCGCCGGTCCGGCTTTTGCGCTCCAGAAAGCGCGGCTCCGAAGTTTATGTAACTTTGCCGCTGGCGCTCGAAGCCCCGCCTCCCCCATGTGCTGCTTTTGAAGTGCCCGTGACGTCACGAGCTAAGTTATCAAACAGCGCGGGGGAGGGAACAGGGCGGGGCTTGTTATGAAGCGCAGGGACCAAGGAGGAGGAGGCAGCCCTGTGCTTTCCCTAAGCAAAAGCCTCTTTGAAGCGCAACCGGATAGGGTGGGTGTGTTCATCTGCGGAAGTCAGAAGCATAAGGTGCCACCTTCTATGAATGCGGGCCCTTGGTACAGCTAGCTGGGCAGTGTGGTGTAGTGGTTAGAGTGTCACACCAGGACCTAGGAGGCTAGGGTTCAAATCCCCACTTGGCCATGATGCTCACTGTGATGGCCTGGGATTCAGACTCGGAGACTGAACTTGAGGAATCCCAGCCTGCGCAGGAGTCCCCGCCTCCAGAACCAGCTGAGCCGGGGCTGGGGCTTGAGCCGGAAGGGTCCTCACCTGTGCTGGATCCTCAGGTGCAGGCACCAGCTGAGTCTGCTCTGGCTCCTGTGGTGATGGAGGACCCATTGCCTGCAGGTGCTCCACTCTCAGCCCCGTCAGGGGAAGCTGAGGTTGCCTCTGAGTCCGGTGACCCTCCAGCCTCTCCTGAGCTGCAGATGCTCAGGGCAGAGAGGCAGAGGGAACTAAGTTCCCGCAGGAGGGATGCTCACCTCCAGGCCAGGAGAGGTGAGTCACCTGTGGACTGGGGCCACCCTATGACTCGGGGCAGAAAAAAGCCAGCCAGCCCCAGTCCCAGGTTGCGGGAGCAACATTGTTGGTAGTCTGTTCCTGCCTGCACCCTGTCCTGCTCTTCTGCCAGAGTTCCTTACCTCACCTTGGACCCAGCTTCAGCTTTGACGGCCTCCATACTGCACCCTCAACCTCGGACTGAACTCGGACCTCACCGAACGGTTAACCCTCGGGACCAGCACACTCACTTTGTAACCCTGGGCCAGCCACTGCTTTCCCACCATCCTAACCCTACCTCACAGGGTTGTTGTGGGGATTAAATGAGGAAGGCGAGAGCTGCTGCCAGTCAGTGTTGACAATACTGAGCTAGATGGACCAATGGGCCTGAGTGTTCCTGTGTTTCTGATGCTGATCCCGTCTGCCCCCACAGGTTCTCCACTGGGCACACAGCAACGCAGACTTTGTCATTCCTCTATATTGCTTTGATGCCCGGCACTACGCGGAAACCCATTACTATCAGTTCCCCAAGACTGGCCCCTATCGCCTCAAGTTTCTGCTGGAGAGTGTGGAAGATCTCAGGGAGACGCTCAAGAAAAAGGGCAGGTGTGTGCAGCCTCATCAGTGCTAGTTTCGAAACCCGTTTTTGTATACAGTGGTAAAGGTAAAGGGACCCCTGACCATTAGGTCCAGTCGTGGACAACTCTGGGGTTGCGGCGCTCATCTCGTTTTACTGGCTGAGGGAGCCGGCGTACAGCTTCCGGGTCATGTGACCAGCATGACTAAGCCGCTTCTGGCGAACCAGAGCAGCACACAGAAACGCCGTTTACCTTCCCGCCGGAGAGGTACCTATTGATCTACTTGCACTTTGACATGCTTTCGAACTGCTAGGTTGGCAGGAGCAGGGACTGAGCAACGGGAGCTCACCCCGTCACAGGGATTCGAACCGCCGACCTTCTGATCGGCAAGTCCTAGGCTCTGTGGTTTAACCCACAGCGCCACCCGCATCCCAGTGTATACCGTGGTACCTCGGTTTAAAAACAGCCCTGTTTATGAACTATTCAGTTTACGAACTCTGCAAAACGGGAAGTGGTTTCCCAGTTTGTGAACTTTACCTTGGTCTAAGAACGGAAGCCGAACGGTGGAAGGCACTGGTGGCGGGAGGCCTCATTAAGGAAAGCATGCCTCAGTTTAAGAACGGTTTCGGTTTAAGAACGGACCTCCGGAACCGGTTAAGTTCGTAAACCGAGGTACCACTGTACTTCGTTTGATGCAGTTTGCCGTTCCAGACACAGCTGCACTTCATCCCCTAAATGCTCTTTCTAGTACAGTGGCCAGCAGACCAGAGAGATAGGCAGCCTGATCCGCTCCTGCGCTCGCAACCGTAATTTGATCTGCCGGATTTAACTGATGAAGCTTTTCACAGCATGGAGGCATTTCTCTCCTGCTAATGTCTGCAGGTGAAGCTGCTGTGGTCTAACAATCACCCCTTCTTCCTAGGGAACTCTGGGTATTGTAGCTCTGTAGAGGAATCAGGGTCTTCAGACTACTCTTAGCAGTCTCGGCAAACTACAGTTCCCAGAATTCCTTGGGGGAAGCCGTGGCTGTTTAAAGTGGTACAGTGCTGCATTCAGTGCCTTAAGTGCAGATGTGGCCAAGTAGGATCATGCTGCTGTTTAATTTTCTGCTGGCCGTTCTTCCTCCATAGTAATCTGGTGGTGCGAAAAGGGAAGCCGGAAGATGTCGTCTGCGATCTTATTTCCCAGCTCGGTTCTGTGGCTGCCGTGGTCTTCCACGAAGAGGTAAGGAAAGATCTCTCACGGTTTCAGAGCTTAAACCAGTGATGGGGTATCTCTGGCCCTCCAGATATCCTTGGGACTCCAACTCCCATCAGCCCCCAACCAGAATAGCCAATACAGTGGTACCTTGGTTCTCAAACTTAATCCATCCAGGAAGTCTGTTCCAAAACCAAAGCGTTCCAAAACCAAGGCGCGCTTTACCATAGAAAGTAATGCAAAATGGATTAATCCGTTCCAGACTTTTAAATAACAACCCCTAAAACAGCAATTTAACAGGAATTTTACTGTCTAATGAGACCATTGATCCATAAATTGAAAGCAATAATCAATGGACTATAATCCATGGTACTATAAAACAGTATTGTAGATGATAAAAATTAAAAAAAATTTTCTTACCTGCACTGATGATAGTCACTGTTTGGATAGGGGGCTTTTATCCATTTCTGCAGTCACACAATCAATCAATCAATCAATCAGTAGCTGAACTGGGATCCACACAGTCACGAAAACAAATTAACTGAAAATAGTTTTTACAGTTATATCAAAAATTGCCGATTTGGTTATACTATTAGAAATACATAGATAATTATGAAATTATTGGGAGGTTAACCGTTTATATTTGGACAACTTTTCTGCTGTACTTTATTGGAAGGAGAAAAAGAATCATTTCCTTAATAACAATTTAAACAATTTATTTAACTAAAACAATAACATTGTAGCATATGTATCCATGTTTGTTAACTGATGTGGTTAAACAATGAAAAAAGAAACCAGACCGAGTTTTAGCACACATTAAAAACTTAAAACAAATCCTTATTTCCTCCAAGATGCACAGTGTGATTTATTGCTGGCTCACTGTTGCAGTTGTTGCACAGATGGGAGAATCTCTCTCTTTTGCTTCCCGCTTACTCTAGGCGACAAAGGAAGAGCTGGATGTGGAGAAGGGGCTGCTGCAGGTGTGCTCTGAGCAGGGGGTGGTGGCCCAGAAGTTCTGGGGGTCGACGCTCTATCATCGGGACGACCTGCCCTTCAAGCACATTTCCAGGTGAGCTGAGCCCCTAGCCCTGACCTTATAGTAGTGACTGGGAACCTGTAGCCCTCGATATGTTAGTGGGACTCTGTTTTGCAGGTTGCCCGATGTGTACACCCAGTTCCGGAAAGCCGTGGAGTCCCAGGTGAAGGTCCGGCCTCTTCTGCAAATGGCCACTCAGCTGAAGCCTTTGCCTCCAGGCGTGGAAGAAGGGAACATCCCCAAACTGGAAGATTTTGGGATGCAAGGTAGGGATGGTTTCGCCCAGCATTTTTCACTGCACCGGTGTTTATGGTGGAATTGGCACTGCTTATGCACATATAGAATCATAGGGTCCTCTAGTCTCAGGGCCGTCTTTACCATTGCTTCAAGGGATGCAGGGCACCTCGGCGCCGAATTCTGGGGGGCGCCAGGTGGCTGGTGGGCATGCAGCTTCCCTCCCAAACCTCTGCAGGGATTGCTCTCCTCCTGCAGTGGCATGAGCTGCAAAAAAGCTCATTGGGGGTAATGGGCGGTTTTTTGCACCCCGGTGCCGCATATGCTAAAGACGACCCTGTCTAGTCTGACCCCCTCCAACGCAGGAATCACAGCTAAATCTCTCCATCCTCCACCCACCCCGGCAGCAGATGTTAGGATATTGATGTTCTGTTCCACCCTAAGAGGAACAGATATGTGGATTGTTGTATGTTACATGTTGTGCTGGTCCCGAGGGTTAACCATGTGGTGAGGTCCGAATCCAATCCGAGGTCGAGGGTGCGGTATGGAGGCCGTCCGTCAAAGCTGAAGCAGGGTCCAAGGCAGGGAGTCGGGTGAGGTCAGGAGCTCTGGCAGAAGAGCAGGACAGGGTGCAGGCAGGAACAGGCTACCAACAATGTTGCTCCTGCAACCCGGGACTGGGGCTGGCCGGCTTTTATCTGCCCCGAGGCACAGGGCGGCTCTGGTCCACAGGTGACTCACCTCTCCTGGCCTGGAGGCAAGTGCTCCTCCTGCGGGAACTTTGTTCCCTCCGCCTCTCTGCCCTGAGCCTCTGCAGCTCAGGAGAGGCTGGAGGGTTACCAGACCCAGAGGCAACCTCAGCTTCCTCTGACGGGGCTGAGAGTGGAGCACCTGCAGGCAATGGGTCCTCCATCACTTCGGGAGCCAGAGCACACTCAGCTGGTGCCTGCACCTGAGGATCCAGCACAGGTTCAAGCCCCAGCCCCGACTCAGCTGGTTCTGGAGGCGGGGACTCCTGTGCAGGCTGGGATTCCTCAGGTTCAGCCTCCGAGTCTGAATCCCAGGCCATCACACATGTCTATTTACATTCCAGCACAGCTTGCTGGGTACTTACATTTGTGTATTGCTTTTGCTTAGTGCTTCTTGCTCTGGGACATGAAAGAGAGCAGACATGTTTTTCTCTGTCCTGAACTATGCTGAACTATGCTTGTAAATATGCTTTACCTATGCCTCTGTCCGCCGCTTCTGTTGCGGGTTATTCACTCTGCTGCTTAAGGCGTGCTCAAGTTCCTGAAGACTTCTGAAGCTGTGAGTCGCTGTTTGATGCTGTTCGAAAGGACCGGAGTTTGCCCGGCTGCCGGCCGGTGGGTTGGGGCCAGGTGGGGGCCTGCAAATTGCCCCCGTTCCCTTGGATGCATCTCGACAGCATCTCCATCTAAATGGGAGAACGGCAGCATTTTGTTGCAAATCCTGCTTTGTTTAACTGGATAGCCAACCCCACCCCTAACTGCAGGATTTGGAGGGTGTTTTCAGGGCAGGAATCCCCCCCCCTTTTTGCTCAAGTTGATTCTTCCCCCTTCCTCGGCAGATCCGTCAGTCGATCCCCGCACTGCCTTCCCTTGCGGCGGAGGAGAGACACAGGCCTTAATGAGGCTGCAGCATTACTTCTGGGACACGGTAATTCATAGAATTGTAGAATTGGGAGAGGGCTTGTTTTGGTTTTGAGAGGAGAGACAGTGCTTTGTGTTCGGGGAGGGGGGCAGCCTGGCTTAGCCCCCAATAAAGGTAAAGGGACCCCTGACCATTAGGTCCAGTTGTGGCCAACTCTGGGGTTGTGGCGCTCATCTCGCTTTATTGGCCGAGGGAGCTGGCATACAGCTTCCAGGTCATGTAGCCAGCATGACTAAGCCGCTTCTGGTGAACCAGAGCAGCGCACGGAAACGCCGTTTACCTTCCCGCCGGAGTGTTACCTATTTATCTAATTGCACTTTGACATGCTTTCGAACTGCTAGGGTGGCAGGAGCAGGGACCGAGCAACGGGAGCTCACCCCGTTGTGGGGATTTGAACCGCCAACCTTCTGATCGGCAAGTCCTAGGCTCTGTGGTTTAGACCACAGTGCGACCTGCGTCCCTAGCCTCCAATATCTCTAGCTAAAAAGTCTGTGTTAGCAAGGTTGCAGAACAGTCCTAATCTGGAACCCTGGAAAGGGGCTGCCGGCCCGTGCAGACAATCTTGGACTAGATGGAACGATGTTCTGACTCGGCGCAAGAGAGCTTTACCTGCTCGTCCATCTGTCTGCTCTCTCCGCCTCTGGGGGGGGTGTACACATGCAAACATGGAGCGTAACCTTTAGTTGGGGACTGCGGAGCCCTGTTCAGCTCAAGGGCCGCATTCCCCTTCTGGACAATCTTCTGAGGGCCAGAGGCAACAGAGGAAGACTAGCTTGAAAAGCAAGCCAGTTTCTATGCACACCTCTCTGTCCTTCATGTAAGGCAAGCAAGAGGCACGATCCAAATTCGTGGACACATTTCGGCGGGGCCAAAACTCTTGAGGCATGAGTCGGGGCCAGTGGAAGGTATTGGTCAGGGGAGAGTTTTGAGGGCCAGGTGGTGGCCCTCAGGGACTCTCTATCCCCCCCCCCCCCCGGTCTGACGTTCTTCACCTCTGATTTAGTGAATTGCGGTGTTGTTTACTGACAGCTTTTAGGGACCCTTGTTCTGCAATTGTTTTATTTGTTTTATTCTTGTCATTTTACTGTTGCAAATTCCCTTGGCATTTACCGTATTTTTCGCTCTATAAAACGCACCAGACCACAAGACGCACCTAGTTTTTGGAGGAGGAAAACAAGAAAAAAAATATTCTGAATCTCAGAAGCCAGAACAGCAAGAGGGATTGCTGCGCAGTGAAAGCAGCAATCCCTCTTGCTGTTCTGGCTTCTGGGATAGCTGCGCAGCCTGCATTCACTCCATAAGACGCACACACATTTCCCCTTACTTTTTAGGAGGGAAAAAGTGAGTCTTATAGAGCAAAAAATATGGTATTTTTAAAATGGAAAATGTCGCAGAGATTAGCTGTTTAACTATTGTTGAGATCTTTGTATTGATTGAAAGTCACGCAACACCCCCCCACCCCAATTAATCAGGCTGCAAATTGTGTATGTGTTAAAAATGAATTTTATTTAATAAGGGCAATATGAAAGTGCTTCCTTAGAAGAGCTATCTCCCTCTTTTTTCTCAAAACGGGCAGGAATGCCTCTCCTATGATGGTCTGGCCTGGACAAAGCAAACAGGGAAGGCTTTCCCTGAAATTGAAGTGTTGCTAATTCACTTGCACATTTCTTCAGATTTATTCGATTAATTAGTTAGCTAACTGATGACCTTATGGCTTGCTAAGGGTTCTTTATCTGGCGATCTAATTTACACAAACCTGCCTGCCCACCCCCATATAAATAATGGAAACCTCCGAATTGCCCACTTCATTCATTTCATGGCTGCATAACTCCCGATCCTGGCCACTAGAGGGCTCTCTTAGATGTAGAAATCTCTGTCTCAGACGTTATGTTCATAGATTCGTTCTACACTGTTCAATTTGCAATCTCTTGCATTTATAGAAAAAGTGTTGCTGTTTTTAAAGCACTTTTTATGTTTCCTTGTAAATGCCTGACGTGTACGTCCATTTGCACAGAACCTAGTCGCTTCGTACAAGGAGACACGGAACGGATTGATTGGAGTGGATTATTCGACCAAGTTTGCACCCTGGTAAATGTCTTCATGCGCTTAGGATTGGGTAATCCTGTTTCAGAGACATCTGCCTTCTCAGTGGGCGTCACTCAACGTGCATCCCAATGTGGCTTTGGACAAAGAGCAGCCCAATTGCCTATTGATATGCTTTTTTTGCCTGCATCTATGACAATGTTGTACGAAAGCCCACGGGAAGGTCCGCTTTGCATAACCTCACAGCTCAGAGCCACGTGATACGCAAGTAATAGAAATCAACTTAATTAAAGTTGATTTAATTAAATATGAACTCGGATTTAATCAATGTGAGTAGGTGGTGGTAATCGAGCATGTCGTTATGCACTTAAGATGGGCTATGCCTCAAATTAAACAGTGGATGTTCTGAGTTCAGCTCCATCACCTAAATGATGGCATTCCACCCTCAGAGATCACATCCCTCATGACATCCTTGATTTGTCTTCTAGGCTGGCTGTGGGCTGCATCTCGCCCCGGTATATTTACGAGCAGATCCGGAAATACGAAAAAGAGAGAACAGCAAATCAGAGCACCTATTGGTAGGATATAAACAACATGGCCTGCTTTGGAAACATTAACACGGGAGAGAGAAAATTATCCTCTTGTTCACGTTCTGCCTGCCTCTCCCCCTCCCTCTCTTTCTTAGACACACACATACATCACTCTGCAGCCATTGGCTGGGTTTCTGTGATGTCACGGAATGAGATAACTGACAGTGCGGAATGTGGATAGAGCAGGTTCAGAGAGGGAAGTGAAAAATAATTTTTAAAGAAAACCCTCACACAAGATGCCCCCCAGATGTTTTAAAACAAAGGTTAAAAAATTTAACGTTTATAATTTGTTGGAAGCTGCTCATAGTGGCTGGGCAACACAGTCAGATGGGCAGCATATAAATAAAAAATAATTATAATTATTATTATAGGTTGGATGGCTGTCTGCTAGGAATTATTTAGCTGAGTTTCCTTCATTGCAGGAGGTTGTAATACCTATGTGTGTTTGTGTGTATTTACTCTCCCAGGGTGCTTTTTGAACTGGTGTGGAGGGATTACTTTCGGTTTGTGGCCCTGAAATACGGCAGGAGGATTTTCTTTGTGAGAGGTAAGTGAGTGAATTGCCCTTTCTGGTCAAGATGGTGGAAAGGAGCCAGGCCTCTTTCTTGCATGGATGGAAAACAGAAACCTCACACTCACAAATGGCTGACGCCTGCCACATCGGTGGCCACGCCCACTTTGCTTGTGTCACGCCCACTTCCTGCAACTGGCCCCTCCCACCAGGGTCATGTGGCCTCTCAGAAGGTTGGCCAAGAGGGAAAGCTACCTTCGGGAAGGAAGAGGTTCCTCATCCCTGATCCAAATACAAGGAAAGAATTCTTCCTTCCCGTTTATTCCTAGGCAAATTCGTTCAGATCTTATCAGTTAAAAGAGCAATTAAAACCCCCATGTTTGTAATCCCTCAAGAAAATGCAAGGTTCGCAGTGCAGCCCCATGGCTGCCTATGCATCTGTCTCCATTGGGTCCTGCTCTTGGGTTTTACCACTCTGCTGTTGACTCAACAATATCAGTTATGTGTAGCCAAAGATGTACCGTATTTTTCGCTCTATAGGACGCACTTTTACCCCTCCAAAAATTAAGGGGAAATGTGTGTGCGTCCTATGGAGCGAATGCAGGCTCCTTGGCTTCAGCGATAGCAACGCGAAGCCTCTGAAGCGCAGAGGGAGCGCTCCCTTTGCACTCCAGAGGCTTCGCGTTGCTTTTGCTGAAGGCTGGAGAGCGAGAGGGGTTGGTGCGCACTGACTCCTCTCGCTCTCCAGGCTTCAGGGATAGCCGCCTGAAGCCTTTGGAGTGCAGCGGGACCTCGCGCTGCGCTCCGCAGGCTTCGGGTTCCTTTTGCTGAAGCCGGGAGAGCAAGACTCTCCTGGCTTCAGCAGAGAGGGAGAGCTGCACAGCGCCCCTTCAGCGAAGCGGGAGGAGAAATGGAAGGGGCTCCGTTTCTCCTGCCGCTTCGCTGAAGGGGCGCTGAGCAGAGAGGGGGAGAAATTTTTTCCCCTGTTCTCCCCTTCCTATGGTCCGGTGTGTCCTATAGAGCAAAAAATACGGTCGTTTATTATCTGCACTGGGTCCTTAGCGCTGGAGAAGTTCCTCTTCACTTTTTTTTATTGAACTTGGGCAATAAAGTCCAGCCTGGGTGCAACTTGAAGAAAAATGTGTTTATTCAGGGCTTGGAGGAAGCTGGGTCACATTTTAAACAGCAATTGTTCAAGACCCTGCCACCAGAAAGGAAAATAATAATAAATAAATAAATGGATGAACATTCCCTAAATATATGCAGGAGAAAAATGTGAACCCTAGTCTGAGAAAAGTACATCTGCATACTTTGTACCTCTTGGTTTTGGATGGCAGCCCAAGTCTCAGAGCTGTGCCTGAACAGGATTCTTTGAAGACCTTCAGTCTTGTATGGGAAATCCCAGCTGCCACTTCTGGAATAGAAACCCCTTGCCATCCGACAATGCCCCCTAATGCCCAGCCAATCCTGTCTCCCCACGTAGGGCTCCAGGATAAAGAGGTTCCCTGGAAGAAGGACCCCAAACTGTTTGACTCTTGGAAAGGTCAGTAAACCAATGAGGGGCAAGAGATCTGCTGGCACATGCGCCATCGCCTGCTTCTCCTCCACCGTCGCCTACCCCACTCATTCCAACGCTGATAATCACTTTCTCCTTTAATTCCGATTTTCACTCCCCTCTCTCATCTCAACTGGCAGAGGGAGGTGCCGTTTTGTGGTTCGCCTCGGGTGCCAAAATGTCTTGGGCCGGCCCTGGCCAGCCCTACCATTAGGCAGAATGAAACCAGTGGAGTTTGGTCCATTAGAGGGTAGGTTGGTCACAGTGGAGGCTGGTCCTCTGCCTGACCTCCGGCATCTCTCCCCAAACCTGCCTGCCTTCTTACATACAACCACCCTCAACTTCCTCCTCCTTAATCCATGTAGGAAGAAAGGAAGGGAGGAAGATGGGAAAATCCACTTCTTGGGAACACAGAGGAAGCTCAGCGTTCATTTCCTTGTTGATTTGTTTCCATTAAAACAGGCACAGGCAAACTCGGCCCTCCATATGTTTTGGGACTACAACTCCCATCATCCCTGACCACTGGGCCTGTTAGCTAGGGATGATGGGAGTTGTAGGCCAAAAACATCTGGAGGGCCGGGTTTGCCTATGCCTGCATTAAAAAGCCTGTTTGCAATCCCATTAACTCAGGATGTTTGCGTTGCAATTCCGCATGATGGAATCTGGGGCAGCCTCCCAAACTTAAGTTATTTACTGCAGTTTACAATTTAACACGACCTAGTGGTATATTGATCAAAAGGCTGCATTTCCATAGCGCAACAGGTACTGCGGTGTAAACAGAACGTTAGAAAACGATATTATTACCTGTAAAATTGAGGCAATAAGCCTAGTGTTTATTGTAGCCTGAGTTGGCTCCGCCCACCGTTGGCTGTGGCTCCGCCCACCATTGGCTTCCTTATCTCCGGCCCTACCAGACCCAATTGGCACCAGCCACCACAGAGTGAGACAACTGCCTTGGACTGCAGAACAGCAGGCAGGTGGGTGGCATTTGTGCCCCCATTTCTCCTGAGTCCCTTAAGCTAGGCTACCCTCCATCTCTCCAGCTAGCCTGCTGTCCTCAGGCGGCTGGTCCATCACCATCTTTCAAATAAGATTTGAAGTGCTGATTCGTTCAGATTATATAGGTGGGGAAACCAAAATGTTAAGGCCCGGACTATAGCACGAAAGCCCTCTTTCCCGCCTCTCGGTTTGCAGAATGAAGCAGTATCTCAGTATTTATACAGGGACACGGGTGGCGCTATGGGTTAAACCGCAGAGCCTAGGACTTGCCGATCAGAAGGTCGGCGGTTCGAATCCACACAACGGGGTGAGCTCCCGTTGCTCGGTCCCTGCTCCTGCCAACCTAGCAGTTCGAAAGCACATCAAAGTGCAAGTAGATAAATAGGTACCGCTCCGGCAGGAAGGTAAACGGCGTTTCCGTGTGCTGCTCTGGTTCGCCAGAAGCAGCTTAGTCATGCTGGCCACATGATCCGGAAGCTGTACACCGGCTCCCTCAGCCAATAAAGCGAGATGAGCACTGCAACCCCAGAGTCAGCCACGACTGGACCTAATGGTCAGGGGTCCCTTTACCTTTACCTTTACCTCAGGCTAAGAACTTAATTCATTCTGGAGGTTTGTTCTTAACCTGAAACTGTTCTTAACCTGAGGTACCACTTTAGCTAATGGGGCCTCCCGCTGCTGCCACGCCGCCAGCGCATGATTTCTGTTCTCATCCTGAAGCAAAGTTCTTAACCCGAGGTAATATTTCTGGGTTAGCGCAGTCTGTAACCTGAAGCGTCTGTAACCCGAGGTACCACTGTACAAAAGTGTCTGTGTGTCTGTGTGACTTCTTGTTCCTGCAGAAGGAAAAACGGGGGTTCCGTTTGTCGACGCCAACATGCGTGAGCTGGCTGCCACGGGCTTCATGTCGAACAGAGGGCGCCAGAATGTGGCCAGTTTCTTGACCAAGGATTTGGGTTTGGACTGGAGGATGGGAGCCGAATGGTTTGAGTCCCTGCTGGTAAGATGGGAGCAACTTCGCTTATATCTTAAGGCCAGCTGGTTGCTGGAATTCACCCTGGGTTTTGAGAGGTATGCAGGATTGGAATAAGTTCCCAGGAGTCGTAGAATGGTAGAGTTGGAAAAGGGACCCTGACGGTCATCTAGTCCAACCCGCTGCAATGCAGGAATAATGCAATGCGTGAGTCTTTGGAGGACGTATTGTAGAGTGTGCACAGCCTCACAGGCACTGTGGAGATATAGGTGTGTGGTGTGTTTTATTATTTATCTATTAGAATATTATAAACGGCTTAATAAAGATAATAATCTCTAGCGGCAGCCACCCAGCTGGGCTAAAGCCAGGGGCAGAGGATGTTTTCTTCAAAGAACTGAATAATAATAATAATAATAATAATAATTATTATTATTATTATTATTTATTATTTATACCCCACCCATCTGGCTGGGCTTCCCCAACCACTCTGGGTGGCTTCCAAAAAAATATTAAAATGCTGTAATACATCAAACATTAAAAGCTTCCCTAAAGATAAAATGTATCTTTGGCTGAGCACCTCATGTCGTGCACAGCTGAGAGGTCAAGATACCTTCCCGAAATCCCTTGGAATCGTCAATGCAACTTTAGCAAATTGGGAGCCATCTCAGAAAAGGAAGAGGATTGCATTGAATATCTGATCAAGCCCTTTTTAACAAGTCATTGTGATATATAGATATATATATATACACATATATGTATATGTGTTTCCTAAATTCAAGGTGGATTATGATGTCTGCAGCAACTATGGCAACTGGTTGTACAGCGCTGGAGTCGGCAACGATCCGAGGGAGAACCGGAAATTCAACATGATTAAACAAGGCTTGGATTACGACAGCAACGTAGGTTCTTGCTGGGAAACCCTGACACTGAACACCACACAGTATCCTGCTTCCTTTGTTGCGTTAGGCTTTATGAGATACCACCAGGCGTAATAGGGGGAATTTGGTATGGTCAACCATTTTATTTCATTAAAGTGTGTGAGAGGTGTGTTCTCTTAAACGACCCAGCAAAACTGGGGAGGGGCCAGAGCAGGAAGACCTCCGTGGCAGAGCATCTTTTTGGAAGCGCGTAAAGGCCTCAATTCCAACCCCTCACATCTCTAAGTAAGACTGACAGCGATAAAGCCAGCATTTCAGGAAGAAGGCTAGGTTAAAACCCTGGAAGGCTAGCTTTCCATTTGCAAGGAAGTGCTTTGTTTTACTTAATGGGCAGAGTCCTCAAATATGTGATTCCACTTTCCTTTTTTTTTTTAAATGAATATTTATTAGATTTTCCAATTTTATATAAACACAAAAAAGAGAAAAAGAAAAATATTAAAAACAATTCAGTTTCAATAACAGTTTTTCAATCACATATTTCTTTGACTTCCTCATACCTCCCCTTCTTGTTCTCTAGTTCACCTTATTAATTCAGCAAATCCTAATCTCTTAACATTCCTTTTAAAATAAAACCTTATTTTCCATTCAGCTTTTTTTTTTAAATTTAATAACATAAACCATTATAATCCCCATTATCTTTATCATAACAGCTAGTCCCCACCAAAGTTCAAACCAACATCTTTTCAAAATTCATTAATTTTATAATATTTCTGTAGATAGTCCTTAAATTTCTTCCAATCTTCTTCTGCTGACTTTTCTCCCTGGTCGCGGATTCTGCCGGTCATTTCTGCCAGTCCCATACAGTCGATCAACTTCATCTGCCATTCTTCCAGAGTGGGTAGATCCTGAGTCTTCCAGTGCTTTGCTATAAGTATTCTTGCTGCCGTTGTAGCGTACATAAAGAAAATTCTGTCTTTCTTTAGCACCAGATGGCCGACTATGCCCAAGAGAAAAGCCTCTGGTTTTTTCAGGAAGGTATACTTAAGTATCTTTTTCATTTCATTATAAATCATTTCCCAGAAGGCCTTAATCTTTGGGCACGTCCACCATAGGTGAAAGAATGTACCTTCAACTTCCTTACATTTCCAGCATTTATTATCGGGCAAGTGATATATTTTTGCAAGCTTGACTGGGGTTATGTACCACCTGTATATCATTTTCATAATATTCTCTCTTAAGGCATTACATGCCGTGAATTTCATACCTGTGGTCCATAACTGTTCCCAATCAGCAAACATGATGTTATGTCCAAGATCTTGTGCCCATTTAATCATAGCTGACTTAACCGTTTCATCCTGTGTATTCCATTTCAGCAGCAAGTTATACATTTTTGACATGATTTTAGTTTTAGGTTCTAGCACTTCTGTTTCTAATTTAGATTTTTCCACCTGGAAGCCAATTTTCCTGTCCAAATTATATGCCTCCCTTATCTGAAAATAATGTAACCAGTCTCGGACTTTGTTTTTTAATTTCTCAAAACTCTGCAATTTCAGTCTATCTCCTTCTTGCTCCAAAATTTCCCAATATTTTGGCCAACTGGCCTCCATATTGATTTTTTTCTGAGCTTTCGCTTCCATTGGTGACAACCACCTTGGGGTTTTGTTTTCCAGTAAATCCTTATATCTAGTCCAAACATTAAACAAAGATCTCCTAACAATGTGATTTTTAAACGCTTTGTGAGCTTTAACCTTGTCATACCACAAATATGCATGCCATCCAAAAACATTGTTAAAACCTTCTAAGTCCAAAATGTCTGTGTTTTCAAGAAGCAGCCAGTCTTTCAACCAGCAGAATGCTGCTGACTCATAATAGAGTCTGAAGTCTGGCAGGGCGAAGCCACCCCTTTCTTTTGCATCAGTTAAAATCTTATATTTTATCCTAGGCTTCTTGCCCTGCCAGACAAATTTAGAAATATCTTTCTGCCACTTCTTAAAACATTCCATCTTGTCCACAATTTGTAATGTTTGAAACAAAAACAACATTTTAGGCAATACATTCATCTTTATAGCTGCTATTCGACCCATCAAGGAAAGCTTCAAATTTGACCATATTTCGAGATCTTTTTTCACTTCTGACCAGCATTTCTCATAATTATTTTTAAATAAGTTCCCATTTTTAGATGTCATGTTAATCCCCAGATATTTCACCTTCCTCACCACAGACAGACCTGTTTCATTCTGAAATTTCTCTTTTTCAAACAATGTCATATTTTTCTCTAAAACCTTAGTTTTGGTCTTATTCAATTTAAATCCTGCCACCTGACCAAATTCTTGAATTAGTTCTAAAACTCTTTTAGTACTAGATTCTGGCTCCTGTAACGTCAACAAATGTGTGATTCCACTTTCCTAGCCAGTTTGGACTGCGGCACAGAGCAATCCAGGAAAGTTCATAATAATAATTAATAATAATAATAATTTATTATTTATACCTCACCCATCTGGCTGGATCCCCCCAGCCACTCTGGGCGGCTTCCAGCAAAACACTAAAATACAATAACCTATTAAACATTAAAAGCTTCCCTAAACAGGGCTGCCTTTAGATTTCTTCTAAAAGTTTGGTTGTTATTTTTCTCTTTGACATCTGGTGGGAGAGTGTTCCACAGGGCAGGTGCCACTACCGAGAAGGCCCTCTGCCTGGTTCCCTGTAACTTGGCTTCTCGCAGCGAGGGAACCACCAGAAGGCGCTCAGCGCTGGACCTCAGTGTCCAGACAGAACGATGGGGGTGGAGACACTCCTCCATTGATGGAGGTGGAGGTGGAGAGGCTCATACAGAGTATTTTTCTCTGTATGGCTGCACTCTGGTGGTAAGTGCAGAGGAATATAAAATAGAGCATCTCTGATAGCTGCCAACGTACTGGGGGCTGATAGCCTTGCTGGCTTTATAAGGAGCTAGCATACTGATAGAAATTCTCTCTCCAAAGCCTGGCCCCATCTGTGGACCTAAAATCATTTAACTGCCGGTGCCAGGGGGCGGATTTGAGACCTTTGTGTGTACTCTCCTACTGAACAACGTCGAGTCTGAGTGAAGGAGCATGCGCTGGCCTTGGGTTGGGGGCTAATGGCCCCTGATCTTATGAGCCCAATGCATGTGTCCATGCATCAGCTAACAAGCTCACATCCCGAAGCAGTATTTGCAATCCTCCTTTGAGATACTGTGCAGATCGTTAGATCTTTGAACATAGTGTTATGAGTTGTGGGGGGGGGGGGACGGAGTGGACTGTATACAGCAGGCACCCCCAAACTCGGCCCTCCAGATGTTTTGGGACTACAGTTCCCATCATCCCTGACCACCGATCCTGTTAGCTAGGGATGATGGGAGTTGTAGTCCCAAAACATCTGGAGGGCCGAGTTTGGGGGTGCCTGGTATACAGAGACCCTTCTAACCCCTGGATTCAGCAAGGATTAAAAGGTGAGACGGGCTAGCTTCCTGGATTCAGGCGATGGCCTGGGCGATGGGCCATGGCCTTTGGCTTGGAATCAACTTGATCCCCGTCCCCTCTGTCCTTTTTCCTTTCTTCTTCTGTGATGGAACTCCTATTTGGGGACTTCCTTGGCTTTTTTTCTGGCCCACGTAGGACCAGTATGGATAGTTGGCCTTGGTGAAGATTTGATGTTTTCACCCCCCCAAAGTTTTTGATTTGAGTTTCTACTGAAATGAGGCTGCATTTTAATCTTGTTTTTAAGTTGTATTTTAATCAATTGTTTTATACCTGGTGTTAGCCGCCCTGAGCCCGGTCTTGGCTGGGGTGGGCGGGGTATAAATAAAATTTATTATTATTATTAAGGGAGACAAAGGGAAATAGATCTGTGTGATCCTCCATCAACTGGCTGATAGTTAGAAGAAGGCAAAAGCCGGAGTTGAGAGTTGGCAGTGACGTGACCCAGAATTAAAGCAGAAAGCTGGAGAGTCAGACCATGATGTTTGATTTCTGTGTGAATTCACGGCTGTGACTAGGGGAGAAACAAGACCCATTTGGTGTCTTGATGTTGTGAACCCCTCCATCATAGACTCAGGTTGTGTGTGTGTGTGTGTTTGTGTGTTTTTTATTATTATATTCAATTTGTATGACACCCTATACGCATAGATCTCGGGCGGTTCACAACATAAAAGTACAATATAAAAAAAACACACAAAACATTGAATAAAAATAAGAGCAAAAACAAACCAATAACCACCCCCCTCTCCCGCAACACATTTAAAAGAGCATCAGACGTCATTCAGCCGAAGGCCTGCTCAAAGAGGAACGTTTTCGCCTGGCACCTAAAGGTGGATAATGAAGGTGAGGGAGAGCCATCCCACAAACGGGGGGCCTCTGCAGAAAAGGCCCGTTCTCATGTTGTCATGAAGGAGGCACATGAAGGAGGACGAGGCAGGGTCTGGGTTGGTTTATGTGGGGGAAAGGCAGTCCTTAAGGTATCGCGGTCCTGAGCCGTTTAAGGCTTCATAGGTCAAAGCCAGCACTTTGAATCTGATTGAATAACCCATCTAGCCTAAAGACACTACAGTCTCTGCTGTTGCTCATTTCCAAAGGAATCGCGAATTCTGGGTAGGCACTTGGTACCCCTGGAATCTCACGCCTCTCAGAGATTGGGGTGGCGGCATGCAACAACCTTCTACCACTTCCGATGAATGGTCCGTTCAGTTCAGTGCTGTGTCTGAGCTTCCAGGGTTTCCCAAAGGCGACATTCCCAGCCCTACTAAAAGACGCCAGAGTGAAAAAGCAATGGGAGGGTTTAAATGAATACCTTAAAAGTCAAGGTTCGAGGACAGAAATCTGGCTGAGTCTGGAATAACCTTGTGAAGTGAAAGGAAAAGAAAGAGGGATTTATAGCTAAATGCTAGGATAGAGATGATAAGGAAAACAGGAAAACACAATGAGAGGTAAAGGAGGTGTTGTGGGATTGGTGGAAGTCAATGTTTGTTTGTTTTTCTTTTCTTTATTAACTTGTAAGATATGGATTTGTGGTTTTTTTGTATGTTGGTTTTTGTGTTTTTTTGTATTATTTTTCGATATTTTTTGTGTTGTTGTGTGGAAAATACTAATAAAATTTAAATTATTAATTAAAAAAAAGAAAGTCACCAGGGATTGAACCAGGGATCTCCTGCCTTCCGAGCAGGTGTTCTCTCACTGAGCCTCAGCAACAGGCAAGGACCAGACTGAATTGTTTGCCTCTGCAGGGAGACTACGTCCGACTGTGGGTTCCGGAATTGCAGGGCATAAAAGGAGGAGACGTACACACCCCTTGGGCCCTGAGCACCGCTGCCCTTTCTCAGGCTGGCGTAAGCCTCGGGGCCACCTATCCTCTGCCAGTCGTCATGGCCCGGGAGTGGAGCAGGCACATCAACCAGAAACCGGTATGTGCTAAGTCAGTCAATCTTACTTGCCTTGCCCTGTGCACGGCTAAAAACCGCCCTATGATCTTCTGATGAAGGGCAATCTATAAACTTTTCAAAAGAGGCTTAATACCTTTTGGGGACCCACCGTATTCTAGGGACTGCAATTTGTTTTACCTGATTTTTTAATATTTCTCACATTTGTATATCGCCTTTTGCTCCAAGGAGCACCAAGCGGTGTACAGTTTCTATCCAAATGTGATTTTGGTTTTAAATGCAGTGTAAGGTAGTCTCTGGGACGCGGGTGGCGCTGTGGGTTAAACCACAGAGCCTAGGACTTGCCGATCAGAAGGTTGACTGTTCGAATCCCCGTGACTGGGTGAGCTCCCATTGCTCAGTTCCTGCTCCTGCCAACCTAGCAGTTTGAAAGCAGGTCAAAGTCAAATAGATAAATAGGTACCACTCCGGCGGGAAGGTAAATGGTGTTTCCGTGTGCTGCTCTGGTTCACCAGAAGCGGCTTAGTCATGCTGGCCACATGACCCGGAAGCTGTACGCCGGCTCCCTCGGCCAATAATGTGAGATGAGCGCCGCAACCCGAGAGTCGTCCACGACTGGACCTAATGGTCAGGGGTCCCTTTACCTTTACCTTTAAGCATCTGGCTAGTTCAGATGGCAACCTTGAGCTAGGTTAAGAACCTTGAGAGCTTAAAGAAGAAGTCACTTGTCCAGGGAAAATCCACATATATATATATTGACCTATTATGTTTTTATATGCACTGCTCAGAGTATTTGGGGAAACCCATCTGGTGGGTAATAACAATAGTAGCAGCAGTAGTAGTAGTAAGTCTGTACGCCGGTTCCCTCGGCCAGTAAAGCGAGATGAGCGCCGCAACCTGAGTCGGCCACGATTGAACCTAATGGTCAGCGGTCCCTTTACCTTTAAGGTAGTCTCTATGGGAGTGTACAGTGGTGCCTCGCAAGACGAAAAGAATCCGTTCCGCGAGTCTCTTCGTCTTGCGGTTTTTTCGTCTTGCGAAGCAAGCCCATTAGCGGCTTAGCGGATTAGCGCTATTAGCGGCTTAGCGGGCTTAGCGGATCAGCTGATAAGCGGCTTAGCAGATCAGCTGATAAGCGGCTTAGCAGCTTGGGGAAAAGGGGGGGGGAAAGGAAAAAAACCCCGCAGGAACTCGCAAGACATTTTCGTCTTGCGAAGCAAGCCCATAGGAAATTCGTTTTGCGAAGCACCTCCAAAACGGAAAACCCTTTCGTCTAGCGGGTTTTCCGTCTTGCGAGGCATTCGTCTTGCGGGGCACCACTGTATTGTATTTAATTATGGGGTATCAGAGTTTTTAGGGGGCTAACCAGGCTGGGATAGCAGGCTTGTTGGTTTTTGAATGTCTGAAGTAGTTTTTTTCAATTTCGTTGTTCTGTATGGGACAATGACAATAAAGATTATTGTATCGTATACACGGTTCTGCCCTTTTATTCACAACGGTCCTGTGGGGTAGGTTAGGGGGAGAAGCAGGGAAGCGCCCAAGCTCTCATCCAGTGAGCTTTGTGGCTGAGTGGGGATTCGAACCCTGGTCTCCCAGCTCCTAGTCTAGTACTCTCAACCATTGTACATTGCTGTAACATGCTCTGGGACTTTCTGGTGCAGGGCGGGTAAGAAACCAAATTAAATAATAATAATAATGGTAATAAATGTAAGAATTCCTGACCGTTTCCCTCTTTCTTGCAGAACAGCCAAGGTCCCGCTCTGAAGGGAAAGAAAGGTCCTCCGTACACCCCAAAGCAGCACAAAGATAGAGGAGTGGATTTTTATTTTTCTCGGAACAAAGACTTATCTTGAGGGGAGTGGCTGTGGTTTCCTGGGAAAATGACCCAGAGGCTAAGGGTCCCAATGGGCCTCTGCTACTGGGTATATCTGGTAACCCTTTTTGGCTCTTCAGGGGCTGGGAAACCTGTGGTGTGGTAGGCCACATTTTTTGGGCGAAGCTGTGTGTGTAACTTGAAGGCTTGCAGAGGCAAAAGCTACTCAAACTGAAAATTTGGCCTCCTCTGGAATCTTGCTATTCTGACAAACTTAATATGGCCGCCCCTTTGTAAAACAAACCGAGGGATTCCAGTGCATTCTGGGGGAATTTTAGGGTTGCACAATTAAATCAGATCAAAGTGCTCTGTCGTCCTTGTGCCACAAAGCGGCTTTAAGAAAGAAACAGACTTTTGCAGTTAGGAAAGTGATAGGAAATGCATTGAAAAACGTGGAGGCGGAAAAAAGGATTAGCAGGAAGATGTACTAACACCCTGCAAACAAATCAGAACAACTGCTCAATAAAGCCTGGATATATTCTAACCCCTGCATAAACGTCGTGCAAGCGAATCAGTATGAATAATGGAAGAAACAGGTTGTTTGGAAGAGTCTAAAGTTATCACTCACATAGGAGTTACAAATCAGTTGTGCTAAATGCTGTGCAATGCAGTCTTCTTTTTAGCTAGGTGTCCTACCTTTGGGGAAAAGCGTGAGGTTCAGAAAATAGTTTTTGATATTAGCATGGGCTTTGTTTTCTACCACAAAAATGGTCTGGGCTATTAAAAAATGATCATGACAAATAAACTTGCTTTCGGCATCAAGATTTTTCTGAGTTTCTTTCAGTTTTCTTTTACCATCCATTGATAAACATTTTGCAAACGAAGCAATGAAGCTTGCTGGCAGGGCAGTCAGCCCCAGAGTTCAATGGGGTGGGGAAGTTTTTTCAATAGCTATGGATGGCTCTCTCCTCTATCAAATTTAATAAATAATAACTGTGTGCTGGAGAGAATGGGGTTATTGTTTATCTTTGTTTTGTATTTTGTGTTCTATTTCCTTGTTGCAATCTTTCGGCTAAGGCAGAGCTTTCCAAACTTTTCCTGATGGTGACATGCTTTTTTTGCACGCATCATTTCACAACACAGTAATTCAGTTTTACTTGCAAATTGTCGGTTAAACTAACCCCTTTCCAATCCCCGGGAGGAACGTGGGGAGCGTTCGCGGGACAAACCTACACACTGCAGCTGTAACGACACAGTTTGGAAAGCTCTGGGCTAAGGACAATACTCAAATTTTAATAACTAAGAACAATTTTAGAGCCGTCTAGCTTGGCGTGGACATCCCTGCCTCTCGTGGGAGCGCGCGTCCCGTAGCTTTAACCACTAGATGCATCTATTCTGAATCTTCCAATCTGCGGGACGGATGCATCCCGCAGCTGAGCCGGCACCAAAAGCGAAACCGGTTTGGAGGCTCATCATCTCCTCCTCCTGCTCCGCCCCGTCGGGGAAGTTGCGAAAGCGGCCGCGGGGACAGGAAAGGGAAGGTGGCGAGGCGCGAGAGAGCCAGGCGAGCGATGGCGGAGGTCGCTGCTGCTGTTGGCGCCGCTGGCGCGTCTCCGTCCTCCCCGTCGGAAGAAGACTCGGTGCCGCTGGTGGCGCTCAACTACTCGGTGCGCCGCCGCCTGGGGCTGTTCCTCAACCCGCGCGCCCCGGTGGCCTCCGACTGGACGGCGCTGGCCGAGGAGCTGGGCTACGACTACCTGGAGATCAAGCACTTCGAAGGCAAGGCCGACCCCACCGAGAGCCTCTTGGCCGACTGGCAGAAGCGCTGCCCCGGCGGCGCCACCGTGGGCCGCCTCCTGGGGCTGCTGCGCCTCCTCGGCCGCCGAGACGTCCTGGCTGACCTGGGGACCAGCATCGGTGAGCAAACAGGGCCCGGGGACGCCCCTGATTCTCGCCCTCCCCCGTCCCGTCGATGCCCCCTCTGCCCCTGATTCTCGCCCTCCCCCCGTCCCGTCGATGCCCCCTCTGCCCCAGTCCAAGGGGGGACACCTCTCTCTCCCCGCGCCCTGTTTTACGCACGGCTTCTCCTTTCTGTTGCGCCCCAATACCCAGTTCCCAACAGAGGAGGCTTTGCGCCCATCCTCGGAGCCGCCGGGCGCCGGGGCGTCGCGGGTTGGATTTCTGCCTGTAAGGGAGCAGTTTCCCGGAGAGAGAGAGGAAATGGCCACTGATATTCTTCCTCCCTCTTCCTAACGTCTTGGTTTTGTTTCCTTCTTGACGCTTCCTCGTTGTTTAGCACTCCTGTTTGAAGCTGTTTTGGTTCCGGGTGTGTTACTGCAATGCTGCTGCTTTTGTTGTTGTTATTAAACCTAAAAACATAGGATCATAGAATTATAGAGTTGGAAGGGGCACCGAGGGTCATCTAGTCCAACCCCCTTCAGTGCAGGAATCCCAACTATTGACAGATGGCCATCCAGCCTCTGCTTCTAAACCTCCATTAAAGGAGAGTCCACTCCCAAACAGCTCTTACTGGAAGACCTTTCAGTGGGTGTTTGAGCTCTCTGCTCTTAGCATCAGAAAGATCCTTGTGATGTTTAGCCAGAATCTCTTTTCTTGTACAGTGGCACCTCGGGTTACAGACGCTTCAGGTTACAGACTCCGCTAACCCAGGAATAGTACCTCGGGTTAAGAACTTTGCTTCAGGATGAGAACAGAAATAGCTGGTATCTCAGGTTAAGAACGGACCTCCGGAACGAATTAAGTTCTTAACCTGAGGTACCACTGTAACTTGAATCCCCTACCAGAAGAAAACACGCTTGCTTCATCAAGAGAAAACAAGTCTTTCTTTCTTTCTTTCTTTCTTTCTTTCTTTCTTTCTTTCTTTCTTTCGCTGAAGAAATTTTAGGGAGCTGTACAGCTGAAGGGTCCCTGCTCCTGCCCACCTAGCAGTTCAAAAGCACGTCAAAGTGCAAGTAGATAAATAGGTACTGCTCCAGCGGGAAGGTAAACGGTGTTTCTGTGCGCTGTTCTGGTTTCGCCAGAAGCGGCTTAGTCATGCTGGCCACATGACCCGGAAAAACTGTCTGCGAACAAACGCCAGCTCCCTCGGCCTACAGAGCGAGATGAGCGCCGCAACCCCAGAGTCGTTCGCGACTGGACTTAACTGTCAGGGGTCCCTTTACCTTTTTACAGCTGCATTCCCGAGTGCCTCTACCTGGCTATGGCTTGTTCATCCTTACAAAAAACACAACAGCATCACCAACGAATGAGAGCCCAAACTTGTTGTTGTTTAGTCGTTTAGTCGTGTCCGACTCTTCGTGACCCCATGGACCAGAGCACGCCAGGCACTCCTGTCTTCCACTGCCTCCCGCAGTTTAGTCAGACTCATGTTTGTAGCTTCAAAGACACTATCCAACCATCTCGTCCTCTGTTGTCCCCTTCTCCTTGTGCCCTCCATCTTTCCCAACATCAGGGTCTTTTCCAGGGAGTCTTCTCTTCTCATGAGGTGGCCAAAGTATTGGAGCCTCAGCTTCACGATCTGTCCTTCCAGTGAGCACTCAGGGCTGATTTCCTTAAGAATGGAGAGGTTTGATCTTCTTGCAGTCCATGAGACTCTCAAGTGTCTCCTCCAGCACCATAATTCAAAAGCATCAATTCTTCGACGATCAGCCTTCTTTATGGTCCAGCTCTCACTTCCATACATCACTACTGGGAAAACCATAGCTTTTACTATACGGACCTTTGTTGGCAAGGTGATGTCTCTACTTTTTAAGATGCTGTCTAGGTTGGTCATTGCTTTCCTCCCAAGAAGCAGGCGTCTCTTAATTTCGTGGCTGCTGTCACCATCTGCAGTGATCATGGAGCCCAAGAAAGTAAAATCTCTCACTCCCTCCATTTCTTCTCCTTCTATTTGCCAGGAGGTGATGGGACCAGTGGCCATGATCTTCGTTTTTTTGATGTTGAGCTTCAGACCATATTTTGCGCTCTCCTCTTTTACCCTCAATAAAAGGTTCTTTAATTCCTCCTCACTTTCAAACTAGAGACTGATATTTGAAGCAGCAACAAAATCTAAAGCTTGGCATCATTTTGTGTTTTGTTTGCTGCATTTATATCCTGCCTTTATATCAAGCTGGCCCTTCTGGGCTCTGCCCCTCCTCTTTCAGTCCCAACAACAACCCTGTGGGGTAGGTGAGGCTGAAAGACGACTGTGACTGGCCCAAGGTCACCCAGCGGACTTCATTCCCGGGTGGGAATTTGAACCCGGGTCTCCAGGGTCCTAATCCGGCACTCTAACCACTGCACCACACTGCCTCTATTGCATGGCTGTAGGTTGTGCTTGCTCCTGCAATCCTCAATCTGCATTTTTAGATGCTGTTGCACTGTTTCCCACAGGGTAGATTTGATTTAAAATGAATTGATTTAAATCACTATTCAGTAAGACTTGATTTAAATCATTTTTTTAACAGAAAGACTCATTCTTGTTGGTATAATCTTAATATTTACAACCAAATGAAGGTTTCATTTTTGGAATATTAAATTTTCAGAGTAGTTTTTACAAATAATTATGAAATTATTGTGAGGTTTAATAAGTTAACTGTTTATATTTGGACAACTTTTCCGCTGTACTTTATTGGAAGGAGAAAAATCATTTTTATTTTTTAAACAATTTATTTAACTAAGACAATAACATAGCATATGTATCCATGTTTGTTAACTGATGTGGTTAAACAGTTAAAAAAACAACAACTTAGACTGAGTTTTAGCACACATGAAAAACTTAAAACAAATCTTTATTTCCTAATGAATAGTCTTTGGACTATAATGTAACTTCAATAGAAAGACTTTTTCCTCCAAAAGCATTTTATTTTAAAAATCCAATTTAAATTTTAAAAAAAATCTGATTTAAATAAAAAAATATTATTTTTATTTTTTTTAAATCATTGATTTTTATCCACCCTGGTTTCCCATCAGCCCCAACCAGCATGGCCAATGTTCAGGGATAGTGGAAGATGCAGTTCAATAACACCTGGGGAGCCCAGGCTCATTATCCTTGCCCCAGAGTGTTCCCCAGTGCCTAACAAATCCAGACCCCTCTGTCTGTCCCCAGTGGCAGCCTAGTGTTTGCTACAAGAAAGTTCCCAACCAGGGCAGGTGGAGATCTGCACCCTCTCCATTGCTGTCCCCCAAGATCTTGCAAATCTGAGGTATACTGCCCCAGGACATGGAGGCTCCACTTTCATGCAATACTCACCTGACCTCTGCATGCTAGTTGCATGAGGTTGAGCTGATTCTTTTTTTAAAAATAATTTTTATTCATTTTAAGACATATTAATTGTCATACATACCACAAAATTTCACATCTTATACAATTTTTTGGACTTCCATCAGCACCTCTGATGATCCCCCATTTTTATGATTTCTTCTGCATTTCTTAAATTCATATTGCCTTTCATTATCTTAACTAACATCGTCCTTTTCATCCAATTATGCAATAATTCAAATTATTCACCTCACAAAACTTCCTGCAAACCTACAAATGTAATCTGATCATCACAATTACTTTTCAGATAGTCCGTAAATTTACGCCAATCTTCTGTGAATCTCTGGTCCCGCCAGTTTCGAATTCTTCCCTTTAGTTTATCTAATTCTGCATAGTCCATCAGTTTCATCCGCCAATCTTCTTTCGTCGGTAATTCTTCTTGCTTCCATTTTTGTGCCAGTAATATTCTTGCTGCCGTCATTGCGTATAAAAACAGCTTACAATCATTTCTATTTATATCATCCCCTACAATGCCCAATAAAAAAAGCTTCTGGTTTTTAAATAAATGTATATTTCAACATTTTTTTCATCTCATTGTATATCATTTCCCAGAAGTTTTTTGCCTTTTTACATTCCCACCACATATGGTGAAATGTTCCTTCTTTTTCTTTACATTTCCAACATTTATTGTTTACCTTATACATTTTAGCCAATTTAACGGGTGTAGAGATTGAGCTGGTTCAGGGTCAGTTTGTGTGAGTCCCCATCATTGGCTTTAGGTTATTGGCCCAGGAAGAGAGATTTAGCCTCCTCCTGCTCCCTCTAGCCCATGTTTCCTGTGTTTGTGGTTTACCACTGAGCAGAGGAGGCTGTCGTGCGGACAGGCCCGAACCGCAAATGAAGCATACCCAGAAACAGGCCTTATTATTATTATTATTATTGTTCTATGACTCTTTGCAGAAGAAGATTGCAAGAAGTACCTGCGGAGGAAACAGGAGGAGGAGACAGAGAGGCCCGTTCAGGTCCCGGCGGTGGACAGCAGCATCGCAAGGTCATCGGAACTGCAGGGCATCACTACGCAAGATGACCCCCTTGGTAAAAGAAAAGGAAAAGACCATAATAATAAGGCTCAGGGCAGCTTACAAGCAATAATAAAAACAAGTTGAATGATTACAACTTAAAAACAAAATTAAAATACAACATTAAAATATTGAAACATTAAAATATTAAAATGTAGCCTCATTGCAGGTGGAGAAGAAAAAGAAAAAAGAAAGAGAGGGAGGGAGGGAGGGAATCAAATTGGCTCCAAGCCAAAGGCCAGGCAGAACAACTCTGTCTTACAGGCCCTGCGGAAAGAAATCAGATCCTGCAGGGCCCTGGTCTCATGAGACAGAGCGTTCCACCAGACCGGAGCCAGAGTTGAAAAGGCCCTGGCTCTGTTTGAAGCTAATCTAACTTCCTTAGGGCCTGGGACCACTAGGGTGTTGCTATTTATGGACCTGTTGCTATTTATGGGAGAGGCGGTCCCATAGGTACGAGGGTCCTAGGCCGTGAAGGGCTTTAAAGGTCAAAACCAGCACCTTAAATCTGACCCTATACTCCATCAGGAGCCAGTGCAGCTGGAAAAGCACTGGGTGAATATGCTCCCATGGCAGAGACCCTGTGAGGAGCCTCGCTGCAGCATTCTGCACCCGCTGGACTTTCTGGGACAGCTTCAAGGGCAGCCCCGCGTAGAGCGAATTACAGTAGTCAAGCCTGGAGGTGACCGTCGCATGGATCACTGTGGCCAGGTCGGGGCGGGAATGGTAAGGGACCAAATAAGATTATTTGATTCGGAAAAGATGGTCTGGGTGTGAGAGAGAGAACAGTGTTTATGCAGCCACTGAAAGGAAGAGGAAATGAGATAACTTTCCCACCTTTTGTGGCTAGGGTTGATGGGCGCCTAATTTTCTGGCAGGGCTCCTGAACCTTTTAACGGTTTTGCAGCAGGCAGAAATTCACAGGTAAAGCTCCCGGCCTCACACAGATTGCACCTCTTTGAAGTGCACCTGTTGAATTTGCTTGCTGTGCAGCTATTCAAAAGCACCAGGTAAAATACCGTATACAACGCTAAAGTCTCATATTAAACGTAACCGACCTGCAGAAAAGACTTTATAACCTGAAAAAATAGACTGATGCGCATACTTTTGCAAACAGAGAAAATCTTTAATTGAAATTATTTTAAAAAGAAACAAAGAGAAAAGCACCAGGTAAAATGAGCACAATCTATCACACTCTTTTTTAAAAAATATATATCATGGTAGCTAATGCTTATTACTGGGAAATTAATAACACTCTTGAAAAAAGAAACAGTTAAAATGCTGCGTTTTGGGAAACCAGTGTAACCCTTGAGCACAGCAACACGACGATAAACGTGCAGCTAAACTAAGAGGGAAGACATGTGCAAGCAAGTTTTTCTTTGACCTCGGTATTACCGCCCATGGAGGCGCCTGCATAGCTCATCGGCCTGTCTAGAATTCTTCCTGGAGGAGGGTGCTCTGTAGAGCAATGTGTTAAATGGAGTTTGAGCTACGTGTACCGTATTTTTCGCTCCATAGGACGCACCAGATGATAAGACGCACCTAGTTTGGGGGGGAGGAAACAAGAAAAAAAAATGTGAATCTCAGAAACCTGTTCTGGCTTCTGGGATAGCCGCTGAAGCCTCTCCCAGGCAGCGGGATGAAGGCTCTCCCTGCGCGGGTAAGCTGCCCTCTGTACCTTCCCCCATCTCCCGCAAGAACCGTGCGCTCTTTAAAGGGAGCGCGGTTCTTGGGGGCTTTTCTGGGAGGTGGGAGAAGGGACAGAGTTGCACGCTTTGTCCCTTCCCAGCGAGAGCCAGCGTGGTGTAGTGGTTAAGAGCGGTAGTCTCGTAATCTGGGGAACCGGGTTCACTTCCCCGCTCCTCCACATGCAGCTGCTGGGTGACCTTGGGCTAGTCACACTTCTCCGAAGTCTCTCAGCCCCACTCACCTCACAGAGTGTTTGTTGTGGGGGAGGAAGGGAAAGGAGAATGTTAGTCGCTTTGAGACTCCTGAAGGGGAGTGAAAGGCGGGATATCAAATCCAAACTCTTCTTCTTCTTCTTCTTCTTCCCCCCACTTCCCGCAAGCCTTCGTCCCGCTGCCCTACGGAGGCTTCGCGGGGGCTATCCAAAAGCCAGAATAGCTAGAGGGAGTGCTGCGCAGCGCTCCCTCTCCCTGTTCTGGCTTCTGGCTTAGCCGCGCAGCCTGCATTCGCTTCATAAGACGCACACACATTTCCCCTTACTTTTTAGGAGGGAAAAAGTGCGTCTTATAGAGCGAAAAATATGGTGATTGCCAAGCATCTGTTACAACATGCGGTTTGCAAGCAGCTACTTTCCTGCTCTCCTGTGGAGAGCGGTTACATCCTCCAGGTGACTAGCAGGGAAGGTATACAGCAATTTTAAGTCTGAGGACGTTTCACAGCTCTATGTGAGCCGGGGGACGGTAATTTTTGAGAACGTGTGTGCAAGGCTGGCTCAGACGGGTAACACTTCCCCGCTCCCTCCATTCGCGCCAGTGTGGTATAGTGGTTAGCGCATTGGGCTAGGACCTGAGAGACCAGGGTTCGAATCCCCAGTCCGCCATGAAATTCACTGGGTGGCCTTGGGCCAGTCTCTGCTTCTCAGCCTCACCTACCTCACAGGGTTGTTGTGGGGTTTAAAGGAGGAGGGGGGTGGTCCATGTTTGCCACCTTGAGAAAAAGGGGGCATATTAATGCAATGAAGGCCTAAATCAGGGATGTCCAACAGGTCGATCGTGATCTACTGGTGGTTCCCCACGAGGTTTTGTTAGATCGCGGTTGATCTCTGGCTCCCTTTCCTCCTGCCCCACCCCCTTGCCACGCCCATTAACCCCCCAAAAAGGAATTCCCCCCAAAATGGGGCTTTCCTCCTCCCTAAAAAAAGCTCAACAATTATTTTGAGCTGAACCCCCCAAAAAGGGGGCAGATCACTGCCAGTTTTTAATTCTGAAAGTACCGTATTTTTTGCTCTACAAGACTCACTTTTTCCCTCCTAAAAAGTAAGGGGAAATGTGTGTGCGTCTTATGGAGGGAATGCAGGCTGCTCAGCTATCCCAGAAGCCAGATTGCTTTCAGTGCGCAGCGATCCCTCTTGCTGTTCTGGCTTCTGAGATTCAGAATATTTTTTTTCTTGTTTTCCTCCTCCAAAAACGAGGTGCGTCTTGTGGTCCGGTGTGTCTTATAGAGTGAAAAATACGGTAGATAGCAGTCTCTTGAGAGTTGGCATAAATGAATGCATAATCTCATCTAGTGTTGTTTTCGTTGTTGTTTTAATTCAGGACAAACGGTAGAGATGTTTGATGCCTTCATCTGTTACTGCCCGAACGACCTTCACTTTGTGCAAGAGATGATCCAAGAGCTGGAACAGACAGAGCACAAGCTGAAGCTCTGTGTGTTTGACCGGGATGTCCTCCCCGGAACGTGCGTCTGGTCCATCACCAGCGAACTTATAGAGACGCGGTGAGTTGAGGAATATATACCCAGGTGGGCAGCAATGGAAATATCCATTGTGCCTCCCGCAGCTCTCTGGGTTTGTTCCCAGCTAAGTTCTACTCAGGAGTAGACTCTTGATTTATAACGAGCTTAAGAAAATGTTCAAATGCTCTTTCCCTTAAAAAAACCCTGAAGCCTTCCTACTAGGAATTAAAGATCACGAAATCCCAAAAAAGTTCAGGAGAGTCTTTATGTATGTGTATGGTTGCTGCCAGAATTCTAATCGCCAAAGGCTGGAAGGGAGAGGATATCCCATCTAAATCAGACTAACAAAATAAAATAAGAGAGTACGTTGAACTGGCGAGACTATCAGCAAGGTTACGAGACGTTACTGACGAAAAATTTAGCAAAGTGGGACATATGTAAAAGAACATTGTCAAAAATATTAATCTGTTGGCAGGTTTTGATTGGATAATTTTATAAAACAAAATTTATAGTAAGTTAAATCACATGTATTTAAGGAATTTAATCTGGGAACACAGTGGGAAGATCGGAGGTCATGTTAAATTTAATTACAAATGGATGTACAAAGCAAGAATCAGTTAAGGAATGAATGTTTGTTTTTGTTTTTCTGTTTTGTTTTCAACATCTATTGAACATTTCCGTTACAAAGTTTTTAACCAGTAAAGCAGAAAAAACCAAGAGTAGACAGCGAAATCAATAGAAGTAGTCATGCCCCTGGATTTCAGTGGATCCGCTCTAACAGTGGATTCAGCCTTCTGCCCCCGAACAGCCCCCCATTAAATAAAATTATTTAAAAGAATGCAACTCCCAATACAACTGCTTGTTCAATTCATTCTGAAACAACTGAGACCTTACAAAGCTTGCCGCTTTTTTCCAGTAACCTGTTGGAACAGGGATCAGCAATCAGCTGGTAAATACCTTTATTCTAAGCAATCTAGAATAACTAGGAACTAGTTAACAAGTCTAGTTTTTAAAAACGTATTGCATTCCTTTTGTATTACTTTAAGGCTGGGAAAAGGTGGCTGTAATATTTATTTGCTTTAGGGACTTTTATGCTGCCCATCAACACTTATTTTATTCATTCATTCATTCATAATTGAATTTATAGCCCACCTTTTCCTCCAAGGAGCTCAAAGTGGCTTACATGTTTCTCTCCCTCAGTTAATCCCCACAAGTAGCAGGCAGAGAGAATCTATTGCTATGAGTTAGGTTAGGCTGAGGGGCAGTGAGTAGCCCAAGGTTACCCAGTATACTTCATGACAGAGTGGGGATTCGAACCATGGTCTCCCAGGTCCTAGACTGACACTGTAACCACTACACTACACTACACTGGCTGCCGAGGGCATTTTCACAATGTATTTTTTATTATATCTACTTGTTTCTAAAGTATGATTTTTTTACTGGCGTTTTAAATAATATCTTGTGCTATTTTATGTGAATCGCCTAGAGTTTTCATTTCTTTTTGATCAAGTGGTCTAGAGGTTTTGTTGAATAAAAAGAAATAAAACACTACCCCTCAAAAAACTACACAGTAAAAATAGTAGTGATAAAAAAAGGAATTGGCAGAATAGAACAGCCCAGAAAAAACTGAGAATGAAATCGGTGCTGAAAAGGTTGTAATTTAATGGATTTTATCATTATCTATTCAGTCCAGCATCCTATTCTCACAGCGGCCAACTGGATACCTGATATTTATTTATTTTGTTTATGAATTGCTTCCAGTGAGGCATCCCAAAGCAATTTAGGATATAAATTAAGTAAAACAGTTACATTAAAAAAAAAAACCCACCTGCATGTGTCATATAGAAAATAAATTGTAAGGCTGTTGTCATGCTGCAGTTCACATGGCTGCCTGTTGGTGGCAGTAGCAACTCCAGCATGATGACAAAACGGCAGGCAGGCAAGTCAGCCAGCAGTGCGGGTGGAACATAAAACCAATGAAATCCAATAGAAATACCAAGTGGAATGAAGATCTCCATTTAGAAGTCTTCCTATGGCAAGCTCACAAGCAGGACCTGAGCACAACAGCAATCCCTGACACACACACTCCTGCAATTTACAGCAATTGATTCCTTACCGTATGCCATTCCCAGGCGCCACCTGGATATTGGGAGAATGTGGTCTGTGCATTTTTAAATGAATGAATGGTCTTCAAAGCCCAGTGATGTTTAAGATGGAGACAGCCAGAGAGAGCAGCTTTTCCTAAGATTGTGTAACAGTAAGCTGGAGATTTGGGATCTCTATCTACCTCTGCAACTGGTCCCATCACCTCCTGGCAAATAGAAGGGGAAGAAATGGAGGCAGTGAGAGATTTTACTTTCTTGAGCTCCATGATCACTGCAGATGGTGACAGCAGCCACGAAATTAAAAGACGCCTGCTTCTTGGGAGAAAAGCAATGAGAAACCTAGACAGCATCTTAAAAAGTAGAGACACCACCTTGCCGACAAAGGTCCGTATAGTAAAAGCTATGGTTTTGCCAGTAGTGATGTATGGAAGTGAAAGCTGGACCATAAAGAAGGCTGATCGCCAAAGAATTGATGCTTTTGAATTATGGTGCTGGAGGAGACGCTTGAGAGCCCCATGGACTGCAAGAAGATCAAACCTATCCATTCTGAAGGAAATCAGCCCTGAGTGCTCACTGAAGGACAGATCCCGAAGCTGAGGCTCCAAGACTTTGGCCACCTCATGAGAAGAGAAGACTCCCTGGAAAAGACCCTGATGTTGGGAAAGATGGAGGGCACAAGGAGAAGGGGACGACAGAGGGCGAGATGGCTGGACAGTGTTCGCGAAGCTACCAGCATGAGTTTGACCAAACTGTGGGAGGCAATGGAAGAAAGAAGTACCTGGCGTGCTCTGGTCCAGGGGGTCACAAAGAGTCGGACACGACTAAACGACTAAACAACAACACCATCTACCTTTGCATATGGTCACAGAGAAGAAGAGGAGGAGAGGCTGACAAATACTTTACAGTCCGTATTCGTATAGTCAGGCTCTGCTTTAAAGTTTGGGTCGGATGCAGTTTTGGGGCTATATTAAGATGTTTCTCGCCACTTTAAAGTATTGGGACTAGGTAGATGCAGATGTGCGGGGACTTAAGAGAAGATGTGCATATGGTGGGGAGGAAATGGAGTGCCTTGTGCTTTGACCCACACATCTTTCAGGCTCCCCAGTTACCCACTAGGCCAGAGGCCCTTAATCTTTTTTCTCTGGGCCACACTTTCAGAATGAAAGTTTGCTGGCGCCGCACCGAATATTTTATCAACAAGAAATACACTGGGAAACAAAAAGAAACAACTTGATTTAAAACATAAAACACAACCGCTTTATAATGTGATCACGGGACATCCAGGAAGTATAAAACAACGCAGCTACAGAAGAGGAGGAGTCATTCTCAAAACAGAGTATTGATTGTCCTTGAATGTTCCCGCCATTCTCGCCATTCTCTCCTTTGAGGACCACTGCACTAGGCCGTATCTAGAGCTCCGAAAACGCCCCGTTCCCTGTTGGTCAGAACACTTCCAGTTGCCTAGGCTTCATCCTCTCAGTTGTCCGCTCACTTTTCACAAACGTGTTTTCTCTGTTCTGTGTTTTTTTAAAAAAAACTTCAGGTGCCGGAAAATGGTGGTAGTGATTTCGGATGACTACCTCGATAGCGAAGCCTGTGACTTCCAGACCAAGTTTGCCCTCAGCCTCTCCCCAGGTAAACACCTGCATGGCCTACCTGATCCATATTGTTGCTACTTGTTTGTTAAATTTATGATCCACTTCCCGTGAGGCACCCTGGAGCCTGTGTGTGTGTGTGTGTGTGTGTGTGTGTGTGTGTCCGGGGGATGGAGTAAAGGTAAAGGGACCCCTGACCATTAGGTCCAGTCGTGGCCGACTCTGGGGTTGCAGCGCTTATCTCGCTTTATTGGCCGAGGGAGCCGGCGTGCAGCTTCCAGGTCATGTGGCCAGCATGACTAAGCTGCTTCTGGCGGACCAGAGCAGTGCACGGAAACACCGTTTACCTTCCCGCTGGAGTGGTACCTATTTATCTACTTGCACTTTGACGTGCTTTCAAACTGCTAGGTTGGCAGGAGCAGGGACCGAGCAACGGGAGCTCACCCCGTCATGGGGATTCGAACCGCCAACCTTCTGATCGGCAAGTCCTAGGCTCTGTGGTTTAACCCACAGCGCCACCTGCGTCCCTTACGGGGGGGTGGAGAGGAAGGGGTAAAAGGGAAATTCTCAGAAAAAGTTTTTCTGAGAAATTTTGACTCTGCTCTGACGCAGAGCCTCGTTGGAGCTCAGAAAGGAAAGTGGGGGCACCTGTTTCCTGCCTCTCTGTGAAGGAGAGAGGAAGAGGGTCTCAGGCCATCTCTTGTTATGTCACATTCCCATGTCGGCTTCCTCTTTCAGGAGCTCGCCGCAAGTGCCTCATTCCAGTTAAGTGCAAAAGCATGAAGAAGGAGTTCCCGAGCATCCTCAGGTTCATTACAGTTTGCGACTACACCAACCCCTGCACCAAGAAATGGTTCTGGATGCGGCTGGCCAAGTCCCTGTTGGTCCCATGATGCAAAGCCGTGAGGCTGAGTGTCTTGCGTCGTGACTTGAACTGCGTCTTGAGGAAGGGAAGTGGAGGGGCTAAGTCTTTCTTAGCCTTTGTCGACTTGTGCTAAACCCTTGCCTCACCGAATCTCCGAAACAACCCCGTGCCTCAGAAGCCAGTCCGTTTTAAAAAGGAGGGCTAGAAAGTACTGAGAACTGAAGCTGCTCTTGAGGTTTTGGGTCGACGTTTCCTGATTTCAGCTGATTTCCTCCTTGCGAAACAGGGGAATTGAGAAAGAATGAACGCGGGCGGGAGAAAGCTTTCAACAGCTGCGGCTCGCAAAATGGCGGTGATCTTCTGCAAAGTGTCTCTCTTTCTGACAACTCAACAGCAACCTTTTTTTTACTAGCACAAACCAACAAATGGACTAACGTCCCCTTCCCCAGTATCCTGTTTCTGGCAAGCCTGAGTTCCTAGTGCCTTAAAAAATAGAGATGGATCACTGGTCTCCCAAGATCCACAACTTAAACCTGCTATTGTACAGAAGGATAACCAGATTCCGCAACTCTCCCTGCCTGCCATTTGTCATGGGGTGGAGAATTATTTTAAGTGTATGTGGTGGGCATTCCTACGGAGGGGTTTAAGTTTGAGGTGGGCATTCCTGAAGGATCTTAGGCAGCTGCCAAGGTGTGTTTGATCCTGCCCTCACCCCAACTGCATGCCTAGAATTGGACCAACAGCCTGCCAATCCAATCCATTCTCTCTTTAATCAAAGCACTGCCTGACTCTGGGTGCCACAGCACTTCTCAACATTTTATAATGGCCAGTGGGGGAAGTGGGTTGAAACTGTGGTTTCTGTTTTCTTTCAAGCTTTCTGCTTCCTAAACCTTGCCCAAGCACTTTGAAAAGCACGTTGGGATTTTCTGCTCTTTGGGTCCATTGAGTTTCCCAAAAATCTGCCTGCCTGTGAAGCTGTGGATAGGAAGGAACCCCTACAATTCAAACAATATGTTTGCGCTGCAATACGTTTGCAATGGTCATTTGCATTCTTTGCATGCTGTTGTTTAGTCGTGTTCGACTCTTCGTGACCCCATGGACCAGAGCACACCAGGCCCTCCTGTCTTCCACTGCCTCCCGCAGTTTGGTCAAACTCATGCTGGTAGCTTTGCGAACACCGTCCAACCATCTCGTCCTCTGTCGTCCCCTTCTCCTTGTGCCCTCTGAAGGAAATCAGCCCCAAGTGCTCACTGGAAGGACAGATCCTGAAGCTGAGGCTCCAATACTTTGGCCACCTCATGAGAAGAGAAGACTCCCTGGAAAAGACCCTGATGTTGGGAAAGATGGAGGGCACAAGGAGAAGAGGACGACAGAGGATGAGATGGTTGGACGGTGTTCTCGAAGCTACCAGCATGAGTTTGGCCAAGCTGCGGGAGGGTGGAGGATAGGGGTGCCTTGCTTGTTCTGGTCCATGGGGTCACGAAGAGTCAGACATTACTAAACAACAGCAACAGTCAATCACGATTAACGGCACATCATGGTTTGGTGTTACATGTTTGAGTCTTGGCTCTCGAGCTCTCCATGCTCCTCCCACATACTCTGCTTAATTAGTTAATTCCTGGTTTGCAACAAGCCATAATTCACCATTGCATCTGAACCAGCAAACTATGGCTTGTGCTTGTTCTGCAAAACTAGAGCTGAAGCAATGGTTTGCAGGGGAAGCACAAGCCATAGTTTATGGAATCATAGAGTTGAAGGGAAGCAAGAGGGTCATCGGTCCAAACCCTCTGCAGTGCAGGAATCTCCACTGAAGCATCCCTGACAGATGGCCATCCAGGTTTGCTGCAAGCCAGGAAGTAACTGACTAACTGGATCTTGCGAGGGGAGGAATGAGTGTACGAGCGCTGAGTTGAGGACCAGGGGTTAGCCAGTCTTCTACTATTATAAAAACACAAAAAGAGATCTCATAGATGTGTCCCATGCTGTGCCAAACATTTCCATGAGTTCTAGCCCAGATAGCAATATTGACAATAGCTCGATAGGAATAAGGGCATTTTCACAGAAGATAAATTGTGGATATTATAAGGAAAACAAGTGGGTTGTACAACAAAAAGGCACATTCTGGAATGCTGCTGTTCAGGATTGCAGCTGCTCTGTTTCTCTTCGCTCTGTCCAGCAACCAGCATTTGTTGTGATGGAACATGCTTAGCCCCCTTCAGGCCTTTTATTTTTAAGGCTAATCCTCTCTTTCCCTTACACATTTTTTGGTACTTCTGCAAACTTTGGGGTCCCCACAAGCCTTCCTTGTGCGCGCGATGCCATTTTGGAACACATGCTTAGGCAGACACAGGCTGAACATCAACAGAGGGAACGATTCTCTCCAAATAATGTGGCAAGTCAGAATAAAAGTGCCTTAGTTTCGTTGGGGCAAATTGAGTTAGAGAACAGTTCTGCTGCATTTCCTAGTTGACGTGTCTCGAGTTTGCATCTGGGAGGCTGCCCGCGGGAGACAGTAGGAGAGCCAGTGTGGTGTAGTGGTTAAGAGCGGTAGTCTCGTAATCTGGTGAACCGGGTTCGCGTCTCCGCTCTTCCACATGCAGCTGCTGGGTGACCTTGGGCCAGTCACACTTCTCTGAAGTCTCTCAGCCCCACTCACCTCACAGAGTGTTTGTTGTGAGGGAGGAAGAGAAAGGAGAATGTTAGCCGCTTTGAGACTCCTTCGGGTAGTGATAAAGCGGGATATCAAATCCACTCTTCTCTTCAATGATCAGAGTTCATTGAGGCTCTTTTTTATTTTTTTAAAAAAATCCTGATTGATCTACCTCTCCTTGCATGTGTTTACACAGGCTGCATTTGGCTGGGTATTCTAACCGCACCCTGTTGCTCACCATTTCCAGTTCAACTCAGCCCACTGCGTGCTTGCTTCCAAATTTTCTGAACTCTACTCAACCCTGCCACCCTGAAAATGTTTTTCCTGTGACCTCCAGAAATGAAAGACGGGGAGGAATGGGTGCTCGGTTAATCCTTGGATTTTTCTCTGGGTGTGCATTCCGTATCCATCTATGTACAGAGACATGTCCAAGGATGAGGATATATTATGTGCCCAAACAGAATAATTCTAAACCACGAAAGCTGAATGGAACCTCCATAGAGAGGGGCAGTTTACCTCTGCTTACCAAATACTGTGGGAAACAAGAAGGGTAGGCTGGCCCTGGAGTTGCTTGTGGTATTTAGGCTCTTTGTGGTTTTGCCAATAATAATAATAATAATAATAATAATAATAATAATAATAATATACCCCCGTCCATCTGGCTGGATTTCCCCAGCCACTCAGGGCAGCTCCCAACAGAATATTAAAAACATCAAACATTAAAAACTTCTCTAAACAGGGCTGCTTTCAGATGTCTTCTAAAATTCAGATACAGTGGACGCTCGGGTTGCGAATGTGATCCGTGTGGGATGCACGTTCGCAATCCGCAGTGGTGCATCTGTGCACGCGTGGGTTGCGATTTGGTGCTTCTGCGCATGCGCAAAGCACGATTTAGCGCTTCTGTGCATGCGCGGCCACCGAAACCCGGAAGTAACCCGTTCTGGTACTTCCGGGTTTAGGTGGGTCCATAACCCGAAAAAACGCAACCTGAAGCGTCTGTAACCCGAGGTATGACTGCAGTTGTTTATTTCCTTCACATCTGATGGGAGGGCATTCCACAGGGCGGGTGCCACTACCGGGAAGCTCCTCTGCCTGGTTCCCTGTAGCTTCACTTCTCGCAGTGAGGGAACCACCAGAAGGCCCTTGGAGCTGGACCTCAGTGTCCAGCTCTGCCACTGGTATTCCTTCCAGGGAAAGGTGAATCTTAAGATAAACGCAAGCTCTTTACAAAATGGCGGTTCTCAGCATTCCAAAGAAGTGGGCTGCAGCGCAATTATTCCTGGGCAGGGAATAATACCCCATGTGATGTCTGTAAAACTAAATTGGTACATCGTCTGTTGTCCTTGTGTTGTATTACATTCCTGAGTGTTGCAGAGACCTTCCTTCAGATCCCATGCACTTTGAAATAGTTCCTATCATTATATATGAACGAGAGAGACTGTGACAGCTACTTAGAAAACAGGGAACTGTGTTTTCAAAGAAAATAACGATTGAAAACTGCAGCTGGGTATGCACTTAAACCACTTAACTCAGTGGAACTAACTTCTCAGTAATAGCACTGCACAGTCATCCTCTCCCCTCATGATTGCATGGTTCAGTTCTGCAATCACAAAATGGTTTATACTCTTTCCCCCACTTCTTCACATGTTAAACTGTGGATCTTACAAGGTGTAAGGATGGCCACTAAAAATACATGGAGGACAAGGCTATGAATGGCTGCCCACCATAATGGCTGTGTTCTTGGAAACCATGTGCTGGGAATCGCAGGTGGGCAAAATGTTTTGCATTCATCTCCTTGCGAGCTTCCCCTAAAGCATGGGTAGGCAAACTAAGGCCCGGGGGCTGGATCCAGCCCAATCGCCTTCTCAATCCGGCCCATGGATGGTCCAGGAATCAGCATGTTTTTACATGAGTAGAATGTGTGCTTTTACAGTGGTACCTCAGGCTAAGTACTTAATTCGTTCTGGAGGTGCGTTCTTAACCTGAAACTGTTCTTAACCTGAAGCACCACTTTAGCTAATGGGGCCTCCTGCTGCCGCTGTGCCGCCGGAGCACGATTTCTGTTCTCATCCTGAAGCAAAGTTCTTAACCTAAAGCACGATTTCTGGGTTAGTTGAGTCTGTAACCTGAAGCGTCTGTAACCTGAACCGTATGTAACCCGAGGTACCACTGTATTTAAAATGCATCTCTGGGTTATTTGTGGGGCATAGGAATTCGTT
This sequence comes from Podarcis filfolensis, assembly GCF_964270895.1. NCBI lineage: Eukaryota > Metazoa > Chordata > Lepidosauria > Squamata > Lacertidae > Podarcis > Podarcis filfolensis. Next base: position 50,057,569 of record NC_139614.1, on the reverse strand, counting down.
CATATTATTTTTCAAAATATAGTCCGGCCCACCACAAGGTCTGAGGGACAGTGGACCAGCCCCCTGCTGAAAAAGTTTGCTGACCCCTGCCCTAAAGCAACTGGAAGAACAGGACGTTGGAGATGAGCCTTTGGTCTGATTCTTGTTCCTAAATCACTGCTGAATTTCTGAATGTTGAGGCACTTTCTTGTATATTTACCTTTGTGCATACATTTAAATAATCCAGCCCCGGGTTGACCTATCGTTGGCAGAGTGCTGCCTTTGAGGAATTCAGGTTCAAATGTAGGTCTAGGGTGGCCCTGGGCAAGCTGATTGCTCTTGTGTTTATCTCGGCTTAAACCAACCACCCAGGTTTGCGATGTGAGGACCCAGCACTATTCTGAGCTCTTTTAAGAAAAAAGAGATGTACAGTGGTACCTCAGATTAAGTACTTAATTGGTTCAGGAGGTCCGTTCTTAACCTGAAACTGTTCTTAACCTGAAGCACCACTTTAGCTATTGGGGCCTTCCGCCGCCACCACGCAATTTCTGTTCTCATCCTGAAGCAAAGTTCTTAACCCGAGGTACTATTTCTGGGTTAGCAAAGTCTGTAACCTGAAGCGTATGTAACCCGAGGTACCACTGTAAATGTATTTTTAACATTAAGGTCAAGGAGAATGCTTTGTATTAAAACCTTGGTTTAGCCACTTCGAAAACACTGGTAATAAACTGGTTTGGTTTAGTTGTTTGCCTTTGGGGGGGGGAACTGTTTGTGGTTTAGAAAATGCTTACTAGCAATTGTAAGATGGGTGCAGAGTTGCACATACTTTATAGCAGCCCTCGGTAGCCATATTTTTGGGGGAAACAATGGCTCATGCTGGCCGCTGCTGGTGGGAGTTGTAATCCAGAGCATCTAGAGGACACAGAAATGAAAAACCAGTGTTTGAATTGTGCTCCGAATTGAACCAGAAGCCAGCGTGGCTGTTTTAAAATGGGCAAGGTAAGTCTCCGTACCCAGCAATCTAGCTGCAACATTCAACAGCCTCAACTGTTTCTAGTAAAGGGCAGCCCTGTATATAATTCAATGTAGTAGCTCAAACAAGGTTACCAAAACATGTCCTCAAAAAAACACACACTAGAGTTGGAAAGGGTTCGGGAAAGCGCAATCGGAATGATAAAGGGAATGCAGCAATTCCCTGGTAAGAAAAGGTTGCAGCATTTAGGACTTCTTAGTTGGGACGCAGGTGGCGCTGTGGGTTAAACCACAGAGGCTAGGACTTGCCAATCAGAAGGTTGACTGTTCAAATCCCCGTGATGGGGTGAGCTCCCGTTGCTTGGTCCCTGCTCCTGCCAACCTAGCAGTTCGAAAGCACATCAAAGTGCAAGTAGATAAATAGGTACCGCTCCAGCGGGAAGGTAAACAGTGTTTCTGTGCGCTGCTCTGGTTTGCCAGAAGCGGCTTAGTCATGCTGGCTACATGACCCGGAAGCTGTATGCCGGCTCCCTTGGCCAATAAAGCGAAATGAGCGCCGCAAACCCAGAGTCGGCCACGACTCGACCTAATGGTCAGGGGCCCCTTTACCTTTACCTTAGTTTAGAGCAGGGTTTCCCAAACTTGGGTCTCCAGCTGTTTTGGGACTGCCATTCCTATTATCCCTGACCGCTGGTCCGGTTATCTAGAGATGATGGGAGTTGTAGCCCCAAAACAGCTGGAGACCAAAGTTTGGGAAACCCTGGTTTAGAGTGAAGGCAAGTTTATAGACTAGGACTTGCAGATCAGAAGGTCGGCGGTTCAAATCCCCGTGACGGGGTGAGCTCCCGTTGCTTGGTCCCTGCTCCTGCCAACCTAGCAGTTTGAAAGCACGTCAAAGTGCAAGTCGATAAATAGGTACCGCTCCAGCGGGAAGGTAAACTGTTTGTGCGCGCTGCTCTGGTTCGCCAGAAGCGGCTTAGTCATGCTGGCCACATCACCCGGAAGCTGTATGCCGGCTCCCTTGGCCAATAAAGCGAGATGAGCGCCGCAACCCCAGAGTCGGCCACGACTGGACCTAATGGTCAGGGGTCCCTTTACCTTTACCTTAAGTTTATAAAATTATGTATGCCACGGGGGAAATGGATGCAAAAATGTTTTCCTCCCTTTTTGGGACTCGTGGACACCCAGTGAAGCGGAATACTGGGAGATTCAGGACTGATAAAATAAAGTACTTGATTCACTAAGAACTTTGCTTCACAGGAGGCAGTGTTGGCTCACAGCTTGGATGGTTTCACCTCCATGGAGGATAAGGCTGAGAATAAGGCTATCCGTGGCTACTTGTCATGATGGCTATGTTCTGTTTCCACCGTTAATAATAATAATAAACTTTTATTTATAACCTGCCCTCCCCAGCCAAGACTGGGCTCAGGGCGGCTAACTCCAAGTATAAAAACAATTTATTGAAATACAGCTTAAAAAACAAGATTAAAATATAACATTAAAATGCAGCTTCATTTCAGTGGAAACTCAATCAAAAACTTTTGGGGGGATAAAAATGTCAAGTCTTCACCAAGGCTTAACTATCCAGACTGGTCCTACATGGGCCAGAAAAAAGTCAGGGAAGTCCCCAAATAGGAGTTCCAACACAGAAGGAGAAAGGAAAAAAGAAAGGGGGAGGGAATCAAGTTGATTCCAAGCCAAAGGCCAGGCGGAACAACTCTGTCTTACAGGCCCTGCGGAAAGAAATCAGATCCTGTAGGGCCCTGGTCTCATGAGGCAGAGCGTTCCACCAGGCCGGAGCCAGTGTTGAAAAGGCCCTGGCTCTGGTTGAGGCTAATCTGACTTCCTTAGGGCCTGGGACTTCTAGGGTGTTGCTATTTATGGACCTTAAGATCCTCTGTGGGGCATATCGGTAGAGGCGGTGCCTTAGGTATGAGGGAATGAGACAGAATGCTTCTGAAACCACCTTTTGCTAGCAATAACAGGTGGGGAGAGTGGCTCTTGTGTTCGAATCCTGATTGCAGGCTTCCCACAGGCATCTGACTGGCCACAGGATGCTTGGACTAGATGGCCCACTGGCCTGATCTTGCAGGGCTGTTCTTATAACCAGCTAACATTTTGTCATATAGCAAATGTTGGCCAATCTCTTATTACACGGGACTTAATCATTTGGCTGTTTCGTCTTGCTTCTCTTGGGGTAAAGCCAGGCCTAGTTGGGTGTAGCCTGCATGCTCATACAACATGCTCAGAAAGGCATAAGCGTTGACTACAATAGCCGAGAGGTACGCATTCTTGGATGTATCAGGAGCAGCCTCGACCTTATTGGAGGACGAGATCCCTTTCTTCCTAATATAGTCATTCGTTTTGAAACCTCAGCTGCTGTGAAGCTCTTCCATAACTATTCAGAGGTTGGTTCCATCCTCAGCCTGGGGGAGTAGGTTTTGCACCCAGCCCTGAAAGGGGGCTGCAGTGTGGGGATGGAGGGGGGGGGAATAAATTCAGTTTGTGTTTAAAGGCAAACTGACTTAATGTGCGCTTTCCAAAACAGCATGCAAAGAGAAAGACAGCCATCTTTCGAGATTTATCCAAAATCTAGCAGTGCAGTTCTCCGGCTGAGCAGTGTGTAGAAGAATGTGTATGCTAAAGAATAGAATGCAGGTATTAGTAGCGATATACAAAAATACATTATAGCATATAGATGGAAACGGCTATGTATAGTGAATACCGTATTTTTCGCCCCATAGGACGCACTTTTTCCCCTCCAAAAATGAAGGGTAAATGTGTGTGCGTCCTATGGGGCGAATGCAGGCTTTCGCTGAAGCCTGGAGAGCGAGAGGGGTCGGTGCGCACCAAACCCTCTCGCTCTCCAGACTTCCCGCAGCTCTCTGCAAGGCGCGGGAGCCCGGCGCTGGGCTCCCGTGGCTTGCGGAGAGTTGCCTGTTCTGGGGTCGGGGGAAGCTCAGGCTTCCCCCGCCCCAGCCCTGCGCCTGGGGGGGAAATAAATTTTTTCCCCTTTATTCCCCCCCCCCCCAAAAAAAAATTAGGTGCGCCTTATGGGACAGAGCGTCCTATAGGGCGAAAAATACGGTACTTATCTACTTTTAAAAATTTTCACCTATGATTCTTTTCTTTTACTTCTTTCTTTTTTTTCCAGATATATTATCTTTCATTTCACTCCTTTATTGTGAATAGCATTTTATAGAGGTATAAATAACTGTAAATATGAAAAGAGACAAAATATTCTCTAATTTTTTTCCTTGGTTATATGTATTTTCTTTTTCTTTTGTATTTTCTTTTGTTGTAAATATGTATGTTTTCTAATTTGTACTTAATAAAAAATAAATTATATATATATACAAAAAAATACAAAAATACATTATAGCAGGGGAAGTTGCAGAATTGCATATATTAGGCAAACTTGCATGTTAGGAGAAATGTGAAGTTAAAGGGTGAGGAATTTTCAGGCAAAGTTTTTTAAAAAATGAATAAATCACAAAGTAGTAGTAGTAGGAGTAGTATCAGACCAATCAGTGACCCATAACGGCGCTAGATATGATTTAAAAGCCAACACAGCAATTTCCCAAAGCTATTATAATCGGGAGCAGGGGGAAGCCTGTAGTTCTCCCAATGCTGTTAGACTGCGACTTCTATCAGCCCCTTCCACCGTGGCCACAGATCAGGAATGATGGGAGCTGTAGCCCAGCAACATCCTTAGGCCTGGAGGGTCTCCTCTCCTCTTGCAGGCCAAAACATCTGGGACAGAAACGGGGCTAAAGTGAGAAGCTGCCATCTTTTATTATATGATAAAGGCTTTTGGAGGGGGATAAGGCCATGCAGTCAGAATTCCCTTATTGCTGTTAATGAAATACAGTGGCACCTCGGGTTACAGACGCTTCAGGTTACAGACTCCGCTAACCCAGAAATAGTACCTCAGGTTAAGAACTTTGCTTCAGGATGAGAACTGAAATTGTGTTAGCCCCATTAGCTAAAGTGATAACTCAGGTTAAGAATAGTTTCAGGTTAGGAACGGACCTCCAGAACGAATTAAGTTCTTAACCCGAGGTACCACTGTACACATTCTACAGTCTCCATCCTACCGCTCACCTTTCAGACACAACTTTAAAAAATTAAGTAATTTTTAAATGGGTGGGTTTTTGTTTTTTTGTTTTTTGTTTCCTCCCCCCAACACACACTGCAGTAGAAAGTCTTCTGATAGGTGGGTTGTCCTTGTTTCGTTTTTCTGGCAATGCTCCCAAATTTCATTATTGGCCCTTATTCCCTGCTTCGCTCCTGCATACCGGGTCTCTCTCTCTCTCCCTCCCTCCCCCCTCCCCCCATGTGTTCGATTCTGATCCTTCCTCGGTTTTTCTATACACAGAAATGCGCCTATTTTTAGCAGCCGTCACTCAGCTCAGTGACATTGTCCTTGGCCTTTAAGCAACAGCCACATCATAAGGAGGGGAGGAGGGAAAAGCTTTTTGCAGTGTGCAAATTTGCTGAGAAGGCACTAAGAGAGGAGACCCTCCAACAAACCCGTATGAATTGATGAGATGAAAGCGAGATTGCTACTCCCGTGGGGAAGGCTGAAGATCAACCAGAGGTCAAGGAGAAGCTCGGGGTTTTTTTTTTTATCTCTCAGGGATATTGTCCCATCATCCAGAAAATTTGTTGTTGTTGTTTAGTCGTTTAGTCATGTCCGACTCTTCGTGACCCCCTGGACCAGAGCACGCCAGGCACCCCTGTCTTCCACTGCCTCCCGCAGTTTGGTCAAAATCATGCTGGTAGCTTCGAGAACACTGTCCAACCATCTCGTCCTCTGCCGTCCCCTTCTCCTTGTGCCCTCCATCTTTCCCAACATCAGGGTCTTTTCCAAGGAGTCTTCTCTTCTCATGAGGTGGCCAGAGTATTGGAGCCTCAGCTTCACGATCTGTCCTTCCAGTGAGCACTCAGGGCTGATTTCCTTAAGAATGGATGCGTTTGATCTTCTTGCAGTCCATGGGACTCTCAAGTGTCTCCTCCAGCACCAGAATTCAAAAGCATCAATTCTTTGGCGATCAGCCTTCTTTATGGTCCAGCTTTCACTTCCATACATCACTACTGGGAAAACCATGGCTTTAACTATACGGACCTTTGTTGGCAAGGTGATCCAGAAAATAGTCTCCTTTATTTAGATCGGGGAGTTGGGGGGGGCTACTATATGACCTTCCAGGTGCAGCTGGAACTGCAAGCACCACCATCGCTGACCATTGGTGATGCTGGCTGGGGCTAATGGGAGTTTGGGGAGGGGCCCACAGGTTAGCCACCTGGATTTAGGTTTCCAAGCTCCCCTAGCTTCAGAGTTGTCAGCCTGTGGCTTAAAAAATATCTGGTCTGTGGACAGAACCAATGGAGAAGTCAGGACAGAGACTCCTTTCTCTTCGACATTGGATGTTTCTGTTGGGAGCAAGCCAGCAACAAACCACAGAATAAGCGAAGTGAACTCTTTATTAGAAGAAACAGGATCTCTACACAGGTATGCCAGGTCTAATGAGCACAGCAACTCTTCTTGGTAGATTGTGCCCCATGAAGAAGTTGTGGAGACTGAAGGTCCCCAACTTTCCTAAGTCTCCTCCTCTTGTGAGTCTTTCCTAAGCAATCTGAGACTATGTCTGCCTTTGTTCCTACCACTTCATACCTCTCCTGGTCCTGGGAGATGAGGAGGGAAGGGATTTTGTTGCAGCAGAAGGGGGAGACACCCTTGCTTCTTCAGCAGCCTGAGTCATCTTTGTCCCTTGGCCTCCCTCCTCTCCTGCTTCCGATTCTGAACTTCTCTCTGCCACAGACTCTCCCCGCTCACTAAGGCCCGTTACCTCTTCATCTTCTGGCACCACCTCCTCCCAGTCTGCTCTCGATGACCTCTCGTTGTCCCACCACCACTCCCTGGGCTCTGAGCCTTCTTCCCTTGGGGGGGTTCCCCAGTTGCCTCCTACCATTCCTCTGTGTCCAGCTAGTCCATTACAGCTGCCACCCCCACCCCCTTGGGTCCCTCCAGCTCAGTATTTTTGGCATCCTGGGGACTGAACAGAACATTCTGCCTGCAAACAGATGCTCTACCACCAAACAGTGGCAACCAGGAGATCGTGCAGTTGGTTAGAGTATGGTGCCGACAACACCAAGGTTGCAGGTTCGATCCCTGTATGGGACAGCTGCATTTTCCTGCCTTGCAAGGGGTTGGACTAGAAGATGATCCTTAGGATCCCTTCCTATCCTAAAATTCTATGCTTCTATAAGTACAAGATGTGCCAGGGTTACAATTGGCGCTGGACCTTTACTAGGGCACGGACATTGGCAGAGTTGCTGCCGCTGCTGCTGCTCTCTTCCTTGAAAATAAAAAGTGCCAACGTTCAGGATAAAAGCACACACAAATTAAATACAGTCTTCATTCATAACAGCCGGTGTGCATTATGCATTTGGGGGCTGTGGGGTTAGGTGGTGTTAGGAAAGGCCTGCGAGAAATGAATGGGAAAATAACCTGGCAGGCTAACAGAGCAGTCGGCCTGAAGGGCTCGGCATTACAGAGAATAATTGGTGCAGGAAACCTCCTTGGCAGAGATTGTGCTCAGCGTTGGCTCCCGTTTTGGAAGCCTTGCCCTGCGAGCCGATGGCTGAGCAAAACCCCATCGAGAGTCAAGGGAGAACTCAAAGGCTCTGCTCTGAACACTGAGGTGGGGCTTTATAGAGTATGTTTTACTGTTTCATTAAGCACAGAGCGGGGTGGGAAGCAAAACAAAAAACCCCCGAGTCCACCAGCTCCTTGCAGGATTCATTGGGCTGCGAATGGAGATGGAGCCCTCTTGTTTAACAAGCCTGTAAACGTCCCCTTCAATGGAAACCAGGAGGCCCAGTGACAAGGTCAGGCGTCCCGCTTGCCAAAAGCCGCTTGCTCTTTTTGTGTGAGCGGAATAACAGGGCAGGCATTGTTCACTGGGGAAAGAGTGGCTGCCACAGCCAGCGCCTTAAGCCCACAAACTGAAGGTTGCTAAGTTCAAATCCTGAGCGTGTTCCAGAAACTTTGAGGGAATATACCATCTAGAGCAGCTTCTTCTTCTTCTTCATGTGGTCAGTGATCCTAAGAGCACGGGGCACAGGGGAGAAGAGCAATCTGGTCCTGTGCACTTGCACGCTCCAGCATGGAGACTGATGCGCACACAGGCAGCGTCTCAGAATAATGCGCCCTGGAAAATGCTACCAAGCCACTGCTTCATATTTTACTTAGTAGTTCTATTGGGGCAGTTGCCCCATGTGATGAGGTGGGGAACCTTCAGGCCTTCATTGCTGGACTACAATTCCCATCATCTCTGATGGGGGTGGCGTCCGGGAGAGCCACAGGCTCCCCCATCACTGCCCTTGGTGATGGATGACACATTATAAAACAAACATTAAACATATTGGCGTGCGAGCAAAATACAAACAATTCAAAATACCGTATTTTTCGCTCTATAAGACTCACTTTTTCCCTCCTAAAAAGTAAGGGGAAATGTGTGTGCATCTTATGGAGCGAATGCAGGCTGTGCAGCTATCCCAGAAGCCAGAACAGCAAGAGGGATCGCTGCTTTCACTGCGCAGCGATCCCTCTTGCTGTTCTGGCTTCTGAGATTCAGAATATTTTTTTTCTTGTTTTCCTCCTCCGAAAACTAGGTGCATCTTGTGGTCTGGTGCGTCTTATAGAGCGAAAAATACGGTGGCCCAGTCAGCCGATGAGTAAAAAGCAAACATGCACACAACTTGCAAGATCCGCTCCGCTGCGTTGGCATTTCTCAAACCGTTTCACCTTCCAGTTTTGGCAACTGGCCCAAAGGATAAAATTGTGGACAATCCAGCACATTTCCGGTTGGGAAGCAAGCGGAACTAGCATGCCACACACAAACAATCGTGCGAGGTGATTAAGCAATGTGAGTACCAGGGTGCGACTACGCATACATATGGTGGTTTCTTTCCACTTCTCCTTTTCCGTACTGAAGGTTCTTGAACCTGAGGTCTGCTATTTATTTTATTACGGTGAATTGCACCTGTCCTCTAGAGTTCAGGGTCCCATGTTATCTCCCCATTTTTATCCTCAAGAATATGTGGCGAGGCAAGTTATTTCTGCAGGTGTATTCTGCAGCATGCTCTCAGTGGATTGCCGTTCCGATCTCCCCCAGATAACCTATTTATTCAGCATTTTTCCTGATTTGTTTCCACCAAGAGACAGTTCAGCTATGTCCAGTGGGTTGTTGTTTTTAGCCTTTGTCCTGATTTGTTCGCAGGAAGGTTATGTGACAACGAGCCTTCATCTGGATTTGTCTGTAGGATGTTTTACATGTCTTGCTGTTTTCCACCCGCCCTACACTTTTCAATGTGTTTCCCTGTTATTTTCCAAACTTCAAAATGTTGTTGGTTTTTTAAAAATGTGAATCTGCTGTGCTAGGATGAGAGAGAGAGCTTTAACTATGCATACCTAAAATTCAATACGTGCTCGACTCCCTCTTTAAAAATGCAGTCTGGAGGCCCCAAAGACTCTCCGACTACCTGAAGGTGAATCCAACTATTTCTATAACTAATAGAGAGGAAAAAAACATTTGAGACTGACGGAAACAGGGAGAAAGAACCAAGAAAACAGCATTTGCTTTCCAGCCAGTGATAACTCAAAACCAGTGGTAACTGGTCCTCTCTGCCAGACTAGCTGGTCTTTCCAGCTATGCTGGTGTGACATAAACAATCACAAGTCTTGAAACAAATGAAAGCAGGACAGATCAGGTTTGGTTACCTGGGACTCTTGCAGCCCAGCAATGATTACAAGGCTCTTTCTTAAGGAACGTTCATTCTTCTATTGTTATAGGGTTTTTTTGGGGGGGGCTCCCCTAAATCCTAGAAATTAATAAATGGTAGGATTTTGATTATTTGGGATGTGAAGGGAGAAATACAAGCTGCAGAGCCAATACTACAACAACAACTACAACAACAACAAAAACCCCACAAAACCCTGACCTGGCCAATCTAGGCCCATTAAGAAACAATTTAGGGCCATTTGCAAGAACATTTGCAAGAACAGAGGTATTTAAGGCAGAGCAGATTGCCCTGTGGTGGCGCTGTGGGTTAAACCATAGAGCCTAGGACTTGCTGATCAGAAGGTTGGCGGTTCGAATCCCCGCGACGGGGTGAGCTCCCGTTGCTCGGTCCCTGCTCCTGCCAACCTAGCAGTTCAAAAGCACGTCAAAGTGCAAGTAGATAAATAGATACTGCTCTGGCGGTAAGGTAAACGGCGTTTCCGTGCGCTGCTCTGGTTCGCCAGAAGCGGCTTAGTCATGCTGGCCACATGACCCGGAAGCTGTACACCGGCTCCCTTGGCCAATAAAGCGAGATGAGCGCCGCAACCACAGAGTCAGCCACAACTGGACCTAATGGTCAGGGGTCCCTTTACCTTTAGGTTGCCTTGATAGCTAGCCTAGCAGGAGCAACCCCACTTTAGTCTAGCCGGGTCTACTCTGAATTTTATGAAGTCCCTCCCAAGTGGAACCAGACACAAAATGGTCACTTAGGGTGGGGAGGCAGAGCGAGATGCAAAAAACGATGGCTCAATGGATGGACTGGGCTATCCGTTTTGTTTATTATTTTTATCTGTTTATTTGGTGTGGGGATTTTACAACTGCCATTGTTTATACTCTTCTACACCCGTAGGAATCTGGTTGTCCACTGTGAGAACAGGATGCTAATCCAACAGGGCTCCTCTTATATCGAGACTGGGGTAGTAGGCAGCATACCTGTATTTTTTAAAAACACACTGGAATACGCTACCTGTGCAGGTATACCTTGCCCCATGAAATGTGCCACCTTCCTCACTGTTCCTCACATTATTATTTTTTCATTTTTTTCTTTTTAGCTTTTTTAAAAATTAAATATTTTCTTGATATACACAAGTGTGCAATGTCTCCCTCTCGTATTCTCCCCCTCCCCATGTTACATTTTTACAAATCAGTTTCATTTGTTGAGACATTGTTAAATACCTTTTCAATTCAGAAGGCTTTTAGTTTATGAGGCAGACAATGCCTTAATGATCTTATTAAACTTCTGGGGTTGTTTTTTTTGTAATAGTTTTAGATTGTTTTATGAAAAGGGTGAGTACTGCAATATATCAATATATTTGTATACAGTATAAACACACACATTGGCGTTACTACAATTTAAGGATCCTAACATAAAACCCTAAAGTTGGCCAGCAATCTGCCCAAAATACGTGGGCAAAGACAATACAAATATTCTACAGGTGAGGAAAAAGTGAGGCATAAGTAAGACATTACCGCAAGGCAGGCCGAGTCAGAGAATGTTTTGGGGTTTTTTGTGTGCTATTGTTAAACTATTGTGAGTCAGTTACAGATAGGTAGCCGTGTTGGTCTGCCATAGTCAAAACAAAAAAAATTTTTTCTTTCCAGTAGCACCTTAAAGACCAACTAAGTTAGTTCTTGGTATGAGCTTTCGTGTGCATGCACACTTCTTCAGATACACTGAAACAGAAGTTGCCAGATCCTTCTATATAGTGAGAAGGTGGGGAGGGGTATTACTCAGAAGGGTGGTGGGAATGGGTGATTGGCAGATAGCTGTGATGAGCCTGTTGACGACTCTTAACGACTGCAATAGGTCTTACAGGAAAAAGCAAGGGGTGAGAAGGTGAAAAATGGCTTTGTCATGTATAATGAGATAAGAATCCAATGTCTTTGTTCAGACCAGGTCTCTCCATGGTTTTAAGTTTGGTAATGAGTTGCAATTCAGCTGAACTTAAAAAGTTCAGACCAGGTCTCTCCATGGTTTTAAGTTTGGTAATGAGTTGCAATTCAGCTGAACTTAAAAACTTAAAACCATGGAGAGACCTGGTCTGAACAAAGACATTGGATTCTTATCTCATTATACATGACAAAGCCATTTTTCACCTTCTCACCCCTTGCTTTTTCCTGTAAGACCTATTGCAGTCGTTAAGAGTCGTCAACAGGCTCATCACAGCTATCTGCCAACCACCCATTCCCACCACCCTTCTGAGTAATACCCCTCCCCACCTTCTCACTATATAGAAGGATCTGGCAACTTCTGTTTCAGTGTATCTGAAGAAGTGTGCATGCACACGAAAGCTCATACCAAGAACTAACTTAGTTGGTCTTTAAGGTGCTACTGGAAGGAAAATTTTTTTTTTATTGTGAGTCAAAAATCCTTGCCTACCTACTGCGGATCACCCAAAGATACCAGTAGATCCAGATCTACTTCCTGTCTGCCCAGGTACAGAGTGATTTATTTATTTAGATGATTTATATGCCACCATTTGTACTGGCCACAGGGTGCTTTGCAAGAAAAACAAGCAGGCAAGAATACATAAAATCCGCAAGAATAGCACAGCCCATTAAGAAATGCACAACTATTCACTGAATGATAGTTACTAGTAGCAGCAGTTGCTCCTCCCCCATAAGCATCTCTTGACCAACCACATGAAGCAATAAAGAGATGAAGCCAGACACACCTCAGAAAGGAGAGATTTCCATATGCAAGGAGCCACCACTGAAAAGGCCCTTCTCTGGGCACTTACATCATCACCATTATTGGTTACATATATTTGTTTGCTTACTACAAAAAAAAAGAAGAAATGGTTTCAAAGTGACTTATAATAATAAAAAACACCAAAATCTCAAAATACATTATTGATTATAAGAGCTCATCCTGCAATAACATAAAATGGATAAATAAAAACATATTTACCCAGTACCTAGAGATTGACTGTGATGGTGCCAGGCACATCTCACTGGGGAGAGCATTGCATAATCGGGAAGCCACCACCGAGAAGGCCTGATCTTGTCTCTACACTTTCCTCAAAGGGGATCATGTACCTCCTCCTACCTAGGGATCACCAGGAAAGCCTCTTATGCTGAATTTAAAGCAAGGGCAGGCTTTAAAGGTTATCTTGCAGCTATTTGGGTCCTGAGCTGTGACATGAATAATGTTATTATATACAACACTTAAGAGAGTTTTCTGACTAAGCAGCCTATCCATTTATCTAAATAACTATAGTAAGTACAAAAATAAATACCAGCACGCTAAACATCACAATCTGGCCAGATCATACATACGGACAGTGGAGGTTTTCATCACTCCCTTAGACCTAATTTGCACTGTACATTTAAAGCTGTATCCTATCACCTTGTACAGTCCTGGCTTCCCCCAAAGAATCCTGGGAAATGTAGTTCTTTGAGGGGAACAAGGCTCTCCTAAAAATTCTCAGCACCCTTAACAAACTACACTTCCCAGCAGTTTTTGGAGGGAAAGCCATGACTGTGTAAAGTGCAATGATACTGCTTTAAGACTGGTCTTTTTGAGAACTGGCACAAGCCCTACTAGGGCCTTGTTTATTTTTATTTTTATTTAAAGAAATATTTATAAACAGCTGATATAAAATACCAAAGTAGCGTACAACAAAATATTGCGAGTGAAAATAATGTGTCAGTAAAACGATACAATAATCATCATTTTTTAAACGGCTGGCTCATCTGAACAGGTCTCTTGGCATGAAGAGACACCTGAAAACTAGGCTTGTGCCAAACGCCAGACTTTTAATGGAAGTCTTAGCAGATGTTGTTCAAAGCTCTGCAAATTATTTTCTGCACACAATGAAGTTTGCATGGAGAAAAGGAGATAGAAAACAGGGTTACAATACAACAGGGAGAAGCTATGCACATTCAACAGGCTTCCCTTTTACAGAGATTTTTTTTTTAAATGAGAAAAGCACTCTGTGCATGCTCAGAGACACCTTTGCCCAAGTGGCAGCATTTGAAATACTGAGCAAAAATCGGAGAACTTCCGAGCTACAGTTCCTAGCTTGGCAGATGCTTTGCATTCCTACCCAACCCAGCTCAACTCTTCCTCCTTCCCAGCAAAAGGCAACATGAAGCCAAACCCTCCCCTGCTCATCTCAGTTCTCCTCCCCAGCAACCAAGTCCTGCCAAGGGACAAAGGCGGGAACGAAGCGTGACGGACACCCAAGCAAGCCAATGCCCGGCAGGATATCCATCCCCACCTCGCCCACTCACCAATCAGCGCCGCCCAGCCCCACAGGGGCGGGGTTCCTTCCCGGCTCGTTCGAGACGAGCGAAGACGAAGAATGCGCCTTCCGCCATCTTGGGTGCGGCGCCCATCGCCTCAGCCTCCTTTCCGCACTCGTGGTACAACCCAGCGCCGGGCGGGAGAACGGGAGTCGGTGGGCCCGTTCGTGGAGTATATACATATATTTATATATATCAGGAAAAAAGCCCCCACACAACCTAAAGTCATGCCTTTGTTTCATAAGATACTGTAAGCGACTAATCAAGCGGACGCCACGCTCAAGATGGCGTCGGCGTCCCCCCCACCTCGTGAGGGAGACGCGCGCCGTGCGGGGTGACGTCACCGCGCGCTTCTGGGCATGGGCAGGTGGGAAGAGCAGGCTAAGTTTGGCCCCTGTTAGGAGGAGGGAAGCGGGAGCAGGAGGCAGGCTGCTGTGCGTGGGAAAACTCAAGGCAGGCTCCGGTCTCCTTCTCCCTCCCCCCTTCTCTCCCCACTTCCCTGCCTTTGGGGGCCAGGCCTGCCAGCCTTCCCTTTTTCCTTTTTGCCTGTGCTGGGGGAAGCAGCTGCTGGTGCCATGGCTGCTGAAGACTCCAGCTCCCTGCCCTGGTCCATCAACAAGGATGATTACGAGCTGCAGGAGGTGATCGGTGAGTGGGGCCGGGCACTTGGGGGGTGGGAAGGGCGAGGAGGCCGGCGGGGGTGCTGCTCCCTCCCCAGATCTCTCCAGCTAGGCCTGGCGTGGCCAAAATGCAAGGAAGAGGAGGGTGGATCTTGCATTTTCTAGGGGGGCTGCACTTTTGCACCGTGTGTGTGTGTGTGTGTGCCTAGGAGTTGCTTTCCTCCCTCTCCCTCTCTCTCTCTCTGTGTTGGGACTCCCGTGTGCAGCATTTAATCCTGCCTTTCAGCTGGAGGAGAGGAGCACAAGGGGGTGTGCCTCTGCCTGGCATTTTCGCGTGTGCACTTGGGAGTGCGTGGGTCTGGGAAGGGCTGGCCTCTCCAGGTCTGTCTCAGGGCATCTGACACTTTCTCTGCTCCGCTCTTTTCCTAAAATCTTGGGCCAAAGGGCCCAGATGGGTTTACAGTGACTGTTTTGTGTCGACAGGGTTGCCTCCCTTGTGAAACGGAGTCCTCTGCCCTGGGGAGGAAACACTTCTGAGCCAAGCATTGTGGGCACCTTATATGTCGTGCTTGCGGAGTGGAAATTATATCTGTGATGTGTACTGTATGTGTGTATGTATGTATGTATGTGTGTGTGTATATATATACACACACATATATACATGTGTGTGTGTATAAATATATGTATAGCACACCTTGACTCCTATCTTAAATGTCCTTTTCTGGCTACAAGTCTTGCTGAGGTCAAAGGGGTTGTGAATAGTGCTCTGGATTGCAGCCCGGAAAGAACCAAATTAATGTAGGGAATTGCATGTGTCATGTTCATGCAACGAAAAGCACAGAGTGGGCATTGTGTGCTTACGGGCGTGTGCAGGTTGTGTATATATGTCAGGATGTGTGTCTGGCAGCTCTTAGTGGTGACAGGCAAGCCTCTTTCTTGGAGCTGTGTGGGTGGTGCTGGATGGTGGTGCTTTGGAGGTGGGGGCCTTGCATGTGTTGCGCCTGCCGCACGTGTGCTTTGGTGCTGGCGGGTGACCCAGTTCCGGAAATAATAGTTTTCTGGATGCCTTTTTTTCATTCATCTGGAGGACCATGTGTGTCTCCCGGGAGCTCATGGTGTATGTCAGTTGCATCTGGGGAAAGCTTCAGTATTGGCATTCTTGCTTTTCAAAATATTGTAGAGCTTGCTAGGTGGGAGAGTCATGCTTTCTCATGCGAAGTTGGGGCTAAGGTGTTTGTGCATGCGTGAACATGTGTGCCCTGAGCTGCTTGGCTGTGGTAGATGTATGAGATTCTGTGGAATTTGGAGTGTGCTGAAGTGATTACCGTGGACCTGAGAGATCAGGGCTTAAATCCATATTCAGCCTTGAAGCTCACTGGCTAACCCTGGGCCAGTCACCATCTCTTAGCCTAACCCACCTCACAGGGTTGTTGTGAATATAAAAGGGGGAGAGCAGAACCATATATGACTCCTTGGGTTCTTTGGTGGAAAGGTGGGATATAAATGTAATAAATCTGTGCCTGATTTGGAGGTGAAGGAGCACTTGAGTGGAGTGTTCTCATGCATAATACCATTGTATGCACCCCATTTTGTACACAATTCAAATACCTGGATCTTATTTTGTAGGCACACAGCTATAGTTACATGCTACCAGTTCAGTACACCTACTCCTGCATGTGTGTGTTCCTGTACAAAGCTCTACAGATGATATCTGTTGGTGTTAGCGCTGTAGGGTTTCCTGGGATCTCTGTCTTCTCCGAAGGGAATGATGTGTTGCGACTTTATACTGGGTTGTAGGTATCTGCAGGCCTGCAGCTACTCTCCCTGTTAATGATGCTCGAGGGATGAGGTGGTTTGAATACCTGTGGTTTGAAAGCTCTGGGGGTGTGGCTCTGCTATCGTTTAAGGTTTTTGTAACTGGATCCTTGCTCTCCGTCAAACTTTCTCTTGCTGGAGCTGTGGAGATACAAGGTGCACAATAGAATTTTCATTTTTTATATTTCCTCTTTGCCTCTTTAGTTTGCTGTAACAGACGCTCTCGCATTTCAGCGCTCGGAGGTGCATCTGTAACACTCAGGAAGAGGTCAAAACTCTTGAGGAGGTGTTAGCTGCTGGGAGATTGGAGGGTCTGTTGCATTGTGGAAGTCATTGTGGGCTTGCAAAGTAACCATTTTAGTGTTGGTGCAGCCTTGCAAATTCATAATGCATTGCTGATACAGTGTTTGTCGCCCTTCATCTTGACACCTGCTCTTGTGTGGTGACTCTTCTCCCCCGCCTTGGGGTGTGAGTTCATTGGGAGGACATCAGTGCTTGTGACCTTGGAATGGATGGTGGGTCCATAGAGTTGGTGCCCAAAGCTAAAGGAAGCCCTAGTCCCAAGTGCAAGGAAGTTTGCTATGTATTTGTGACACCTCTGTACTGCTCATCAACCAAGTCCTCTGGTTTTATCAGAATCAGCAAAGTCAGTCTAAAAAAGTGATTGGACACAAAGCAATCTAAACAATTTTATAAAAGCATCCTGAAGCCCAGCATGGATTAGTGCCAATGATCTGAAATGTCCCCTCCTCAAAACTATATAATTTAAAGATATGGGATTTTTTTAAAAAACCAAAAAACAGATGTTTAGTTGGCACTGGAAAGACCATAACAGAAGTATCGGATGAGCCTCTCTAAGAAAAATAATATGCAACTGGGGTGCCAACACTGCAAAAGGCCCTCCTCCTGGTGACCTCTCACCTTGACTCATTAGGATGGAAACCTGGAGAAGCACATCTGCTGAAGATCTATTCTTAAGGGCCAGAGAGGGATACCTGACTGGAAGTGATCCAAGCTAGTCACAAGCTGTTGGAGGCTTTAAGGGTGCTTTGAATTGGGCTTGGAAATTAAGGGTGTGGGTTTTCCAGAAAGCTGTGAATTGTAAAATTCTACTGTGAATTTTTATCAACATTTTCAGTTTGCATTGGGAAATGTTACAATGCCCACCAGAGTGATCTGATTCAGCGTGTTCGTTCCACTCGCGTTGTTTTAAAAAGCCGAACTTTTCTGAAACTGCCCTGCTTGCCTACCATATTTTTTGCTCTATAAGACTCACCTTTTCCCTCCTAAAAAGTAAGGGGAAATGTGTGTGTGTCTTATGGAGTGAATGTAGGCTGCGCAGCTATCCCAGAAGCCAGAACAGCAAGAGCGATCGCTGCTTTCACTGCGCAGCGATCCCACTTGCTGTTCTGGCTTCTGAGATCCAGAATATTTTTTTCCCTTGTTTTCCTCCTCCAAAAACTAGGTGCGTCTTGTGGTCTGGTGCGTCTTGTGGTCTGGTGTGTCTTATAGAGCGAAAAATACGGTAATTTTTTTATTTGCAGTTGGCATCTCTTCTTTGTTACAAACGAACATATAAGATGGAATTTTCCCCATGAGATTTTTCCGTCCCATATCCCTGACTGGAAGCCAGTGCAGGTCACGGAGCCTGGTGTGATGTGATCATACCTGCCAGCCCCAATTACGATAACCCTGGTGCCCCACACTCTAGGCCTGTTGAAGTTTCCAGACCCATTTTCAAAGGCAGCCCCATGCATATCACTGTGTTGCTGTAATAACCCACTAGGAGGTTACCAGAACCTCGTTAACCATTGTAAGGCTATCTCTGCCCAACTAAAATTGCAGTTGGCCTGTCTGCCAAAGCTGATGAAAGTGACTGTGCTGAATCGAATAGCATCCCCAGTTGTCAAACCTCCTCTTTGGATGGATGGAGCAGAATGCTAACCATTAAATGAGCAGATGAACCACCCACTAGTTCCGCTTCTTGAGATCAACTTGGCAAAGGCTGCACTAACAGCTCCTCTGCCTTGCCCAGGATTGAGGCTCCATTCACTGGCTGTCATTCATTCCATTTCCATGCCAAAGCTGTGGTTCAGAACACCCACTGAGTTACCTGGATTAGATGAAAAGGAGATATAGAGCTGGGTGTCACCCGCATATTGGTGACACACCAGCCCCCACCCCTCGTGACCTCTCCCAGTGGTTTCAGGTAGGTGTTAGATAGCCCGGGGGATAAAATGGAGCCCTGTTGAACCCCATGGCATAACTGAGATAGGTCAGGGCAATAATCCCCCAGAGTAATAATTTCTTGAGTCAACCATCCAAGTGAGAGCACCATCATTGCCATGTAGGGCCACTGGGCCCCAAACCAGGCAATCACAGATACTGTGATTGATGGTATCAAAAGCCACTGAGAGGTCCAAGAGAATCAACAGGCACTTTGGTGAGATCTCTGGGAAAGATGCAGCAGGGTGAAGTATGGGGATGGTAGCTGATTACAGCGCCAGAAGGGAATAGACAGGGTGATGGTGATGAATGGTGCTGTAAGAGGGTGCATGCAAAAATCCAGTAGAATGTGAAGGCAGGGGAGATGGGAAGTGAAGACAATGGAAGGCCCATGAGAGCAGTGTGTGGCAAGCACATTAGGCTTGTGAGCATGGGTAGCCAACATAGTGCTCTCCAGATATTGTTGGACTGCAACTCTTATAATTCCTGGCCATTGCTGGCTGAGGTTGATGGGAGTTGGAGTCTTTCAACATCTGGGGAGTATTCTCTTGACTATCCTTGTCCTAGAAGATGGCTTTCCAGGAAAGGTCAGGGATGGAACCACCCTCATTGCGAGAGTCTTCATCCATGTCAGTGTTGGAGGTCTTTACATTTCTTGGAGGTATCTTGAGGACAGATGGGGCATTCCAAGCCCACCTATTGGTTTGTTGGACTATGGTAGCTGCTGTTATGCATCAGAGCTGTGGAAGAATTGCCTCTTGGAAAATACTGGTGACACAGCCTCTCCTTTGAAGACTTCTGAATTCTGAACCAATATTGTTGGTTGGTTCCTCAGTAGGCTGTCCCATGGCACCCACTTTGTCTCTTTCCCCTGTAAAATAGTGAGTGACTGCAAACCCTCTCCTGGCTGCCATGTTTATGTGATCAATACCTTGGAGATAAGGAATTGTGTTACATTCAGTTGGGCTAGTAGTTTGACAAGTTAACTGTCCCGTTTTCATCATTCAGAAAAAGCTCCCATGCGCATCGTGGCTGAGCGTTGGGGTGTCAGCCCTGGCAGGCTCTCATAAGCAAATGAGTCACTTAAAGGTCAAACTCCACCACTGAGACCGTTGCTCTGCTATCTGTCTGTCCTGTTCCTCAGGTGATGGTCTGGAGTTTGCATGTGTGCGCCTGCTGTCCAATCCATGCTGTTTATTTTTAGTGGAGGCAGCAGCAGGTGAATAGGGCTGGTGCCCTTTGTCTGGCTTCTACAGCAATCACAAGTAACATGACTCATTTAAGAGGTGCGGTGGGGAGGAAGAGGAAAAAGAACCTATCGGTTCAAATTTTAGAAGAAGGGAAAAGAGCACTTAAATGTTCCTTTTCCAGCAGCTTTCAAACGCCTTCGTTCCCAGATCTGTGTTGGACAGCTGCACCATGTCTGTGAGTTAGGTTGAGAAAACTTGGAGCCAGACAAGACAAGATACTGCTCTTCTGGAAATTGCTTTGGATCAAATGCTGTCCGTACTGTAATAGGGAAGTAGGAGCACAAACCTGCCAAAGAGGTCTGCTTCTGTTTAAGCATAGTTGGTCTCTGACATGAATGTTGCAGGCTTGCACAGACAGCTTCACAGTATGAAAAGGGACCAAGTCCCCTGGAGCCAGTGTCTGATGCAAAGATGCTGAGCTTTATGATGCCATCATTGGTTAGGAAAGGCGTACAGTGTGATGCCAATGCTCTGCTTCTCCGCTGCCTGCAAGGGGGGTCAAATGAAGTGGAGCGGGAGGCAGGGAAACCTGATTGGGATTGGATGGCTTGGCTGCTTCAGCTAAGTTCTACTGAAGATGCCTTGGCTGGTGGTAGCTTGCATGTCCCATGTAATGTGTAGTTTGGTCGTAAGTGGTTGCTGCTAAGTTGGGGCCTATTTCCTTTAGTTTCCTTTAGTTTTATTTGTGTAGCTGAAGCCATTACAAAACAAGATGCGTGAAACAAAGCAAAATGTACTATTACCCAGTAAAAATTGTGATTAAAACTGGGCATTCTGTCAAATACAAAATTGTTCCACTGAAGAATTTGACTTGTCGTCCCCACAAACTTCCCTCCTTAAAAATGCTGCTCTGGTAAAGAACTTCTGGGAAATGATTTATAATGAGATGAAAAAGATGTTGAAATATACATTTTTTTAAAAAACCAGAAGCATTTTTACTTGGTATTACAGGTCAAGATATTAATAGGCAGGATGTCAAATTGTTTTTATATGCAACAACAGCGGCAAGAGTATTGTTAGCCCAGAAACGGAAGCAAGAAGAAATTCTGATGAAAGAAGAATGGCAGATAAAATTAATGGACTATGCAGAATTGGATAAAATGACAGGAAGGATTCGAAACCTGCAGGACCAGAGATTTACGGAAGACTGGAAGAAGTATATGAACTATTTGAAGAGCAATTGTAATCAACAAATTACGCTAGTAGGACTACAATAAGTTTTGCAAGGAGAAATATATGAAACGTTACAAAATAGGAAAAGAATAGAGATATTAGTTATGAGATTTAAATGTAATATATATAAAATGCTGCTCTGAAGGCAAAGCAGGGCGCCTTTTCAGAAGTGTCCCCCCCTAAGAAAAGTTAATCAAGTGCCCCGTAAGTCTTTCAACTGATAGATTTAAATCTTTGGACAAGGCTGCTCTTAGGTCCTCATAAATGGGTCAGACAAATAAGTAGCTAGGTAAATTTTCAGGCATATTCCGCACCGCCCCCCCCCCCCCCATGGACAAGCTCTGTCCCCATACAGAATCCAGCGATGGCGTCCTTCAGCTATAGCAAAGTGCATAGGTTGGAATTGCAGAGATGTAGAAACGTTTGTCCATTTAAACATTTGTCATGTTGGGACACGGGTGGCGCTCTGGGTTAAACTATAGAGCCTAGGACTTACCAATCAGAAGGTCAGCAGTTTGAATCCCCGCGACGGGGTGAGCTCCCGTTGCTCGGTCCCTGCTCCTGCCAACCTAGCAGTTCGAAAGCACATCAAAGTGCAAGTAGATAAATAGGTACTGCTCCGGCGGGAAGGTAAACGGCATTTCCATGCGCTGCTCTGGTTCGCCAGAAGTGGCTTAGTCATGCTGGCCACATGACCCAGAAGCTGTACGCCAGCTCCCTCGGCCAATAAAGCGAGATGAGTGGCGCAACCCCAGAGTCGGCCACGACTGGACCTAATGGTCAGGGGTCCCTTTACCTTTACATGTTGGTTACATAGTAGGGATAAGGAGTCTGAATCGGGACTGATTATTTTGGTGTGTGTTTGCTCTTTTTTATGTAATGAAGGGTAATGAAATAATTAGTAGGGGAAGAATCATATTAATTTATTTCTCCTGTAGACTGTCTCCCTTGCAACTGGCTGCTGGTCTTCAAAGATTGCTTCAGGATTTTGGACTACGTGTTAAAACACATGTTGACAATTGGGCGAGAAGAATGGGCTTGTTCTTATTTTCGTCCTTCTTACCTTCTCCCCCCTCCCTTCTTGACCCTCGAATTCCTGAAAGCACTGAAATACTCAACCGTTGCAGGCTGTGACTAAAAGCTCTGCAAAGAACTCGTGTAAATCATAGGAGGAAAGGTGAGAGGTCATGGATCTTGCGGGTGAGATAGGGCAGAAAAATTCCCAGGTCTTTTTCCATTTTGTAATTTTGTTAGTAACAATGAATGGATGCTAATTGGAAATATTACGCAAGCTTGGCAGTTCCAAATGGTTTTGCTCTGACAAGTAAAATAACCTGACTGAATTGGACAACACTCTAAGGCAAGTGGTTCTCAAAGGGTGTGGTAGGAGACAGCGTTAGAAACTCAGATTTTTTTGTTTTCCAATGTATTTCCTATCAATAAAAAAACTCAGTGTGGCCCAAGCAATCTTTTGCTCTGAAGCTCAGAGAAAATGGCTTGAGCACCACGGTTCTAGAAATTACCAGCTTAGTTCTAGAAATTACCAGTTTTGCCTTTCAGAATTTTCTAGGAAACCTGCACTCCTGGGTGTTGTGTTTCTTTCCCCCTCCACTGTCTTTTTGTTATGCTCAGTTATTTGTGGGGGGGTGGGGAGAGAAAACCACTTTCACTCTACCCACTCACCGCTTCGTGCCTCCCTCCCATCCTTGTCCTGCAGCTTGTACAGTGGTACCTTGGGTTAAGTACTTAATTCGTTCCAGAGGTCCATTCTTAACCTGAAACTGTTCTTAACCTGAAGCACCACTTTAGCTAATGGGGCCTGCTGCTGCCGCCGCGCCGCCGGAGCACAATTTCTGTTCTTATCCTGAAGCAAAGTTCTTAACCTGAAGCACTGTTTCTGGGTTAGCAGAGTCTGTAACCTGAAGCATATGTAACCCGAGGTACCACTGTAGTTGTTTTTTTTGGGGGGGGGGCGGAATCTTTGAGTTGTCATATTGGAGTTCTTGGTGAAAGACCTTAAACCTTGCACCAGTATGCAAACGGAGAATCGGCTACCTTTAAGTTGGCAAACTGCTAATGTTGCTCCAAATCACATTGATACAAAACACTTTTAATAGGAAACTACTTCGTGGTTTCTCCCCTCCCCTCCTTTTTTTGGGTTAAAAAAACACTTCCTCATGCTGATTCTTTGCCTGAAAACCACCCACGAAAAACTCTTTGAGTTACTCTAGTGGGCATTGTGCCATCCTGCCACCGCTGTTTGCTGAATGCTTTAAAGAGAGAGAGAGAGGAAATCCCCTTGTGAAATGTCCTTGCTTTATCTAGGGCCCAAAAGAGGAAAAAATCTATTACTCAGCACGGCTCTGATTCATTCCATTTACAAGGTATGCATTATATCTGTGTCATGATCTGGGATTAGCCTGGAGTGACTAACAGCTGCAGCGTCTCTGTGGACTTAGATTGGAGATCCTCTGCATGTGAAGACAGCAGCTGTTGGTGGAGGCAAAGATTATAGCCAGGGTTGCGTCTATTCCTTTCCCTGTATGGTTTAGTGCAGGGGGTCAGCAAACCTTTTCAGCAGGGAGCCGGTCCACTGTCCCTCAGACCTTTTGGGGGGGCCGGACTATATATATTTTTTTTGGGGGGGAGGAACGAATTCCTATGCCCCACAGATAACCCAGAGATGCATTTTAAATAAAAGGGCACATTCTACTACTACTACTACTACTACTACTACTACTACTACTAATAATAGTAGTAGTAATTTATTATTTGTACCCCGCCCATCTGGCTGGGTTTCCCCAGCCACTCTGGGCGGCTTCCAACAAAGTATTAAAATACAGTGGTCTGCTAAACATTAACAGCTTCCCTAAAGAGGGCTGCATTCAGATGTCTTCTAAAAGTCAGATAGTTGTTTATTTCCTTGACATCTGGTGGGAGAGCATTCCACAGGGTGGGCACCACCACCGAGAAGGCCCTCTGCCTGGTTCCCTGTAGCTTTGCTTCTCGCAATGAGGAAACCGCCAGAAGGCCCTCGGCACTGGACCTCAGCATCCAGGCAGAATGA
Source organism: Podarcis filfolensis (assembly GCF_964270895.1). Taxonomy (NCBI): domain Eukaryota; kingdom Metazoa; phylum Chordata; class Lepidosauria; order Squamata; family Lacertidae; genus Podarcis; species Podarcis filfolensis. Next base: position 50,033,373 of record NC_139614.1, on the reverse strand, counting down.
TGTGGGTGGAGATGCTCCTTCAAGTATACTGGGCCGAGGCTGTTTAGGGCTTTAAAGGTCAACACCAACACATTGAATTGTGCTTGGAAACGTACTGGGAGCCAATGTAGGTAGGTCTTTCAAGACCGGTGTCATGTAAAAACACTCTGATTCCCGGACCGTCGGCTGGCCAGATTTAGAAGACAATTGGGCCGGCCCCCGGGCCTTAGTTTGCCAGCCATGGTTTAGTGTGAATGAATGCATTTGGGCAGTGTGCAACACACACACACACACACGCACGAGTCAGTGAGTGCAAAATGTAATATTGGACTCAAAATATGATGATGATGATGATGATTTTTACTGTTGACCAGGTGGAAACATACATGATTTCGTTCAACCAGTGTTAGAAACTCAAATATATAAGTTAGGTGCCAAATGGCTCCTTAAAGCAAGGTTGCAGTTGCCAAAATGGAAAGTCTAGTTGCCATTTTGGACAAGGCAGCTCTAAAGTCTTATTTTTCAAATGGTGCGCTGACTGTGATTGATGATTAGTTTAACATCTGGCTAGTTCATAGGACAACTTTGAGAACTTCAAAAGAAAAGTCACTTGATCCAGGGACAGTCTGCATATATATTTGCTTATTCTGACCTGCTTTTCTTAATGCTGACACAGACCATTCATAGCGTAAGAATATCCTTCACAATATATTGGAGAATATGAGCAGGGCAGTGGGGTAAGTGGAGACAAGCTACAATTAACTATAACATTGTTTACTCCTCCTGCTCAGGCTGCACAGAAAAAGCATTTTGATCCCTAAAATTCATTCTACAGATACAATATAGCTGATAGAATTCTGCAGGATGTGATATTAGTGTGTGAAAACAGTCAAGATCCAATGATTGCCAGGCACACACCGCCAGATGGCGAAGATGTCAAGTCGCAAGTGGACGACAGTCAGGTGCAGAATGCGGCTGGGTAATTTTGAACACTGCCTACAGCCCATTTTACCTTTACTGTAGCCCTATGGGGTAGATTAGGTTCATTGGCCTAAGGTCACCCAATGAATCTTCGCAGTTGAGGCAGGATTCAAATCTTGATCTCCCCATATGTACTACTTTCATGATAACAAACTGAGCAAGGACAGTGTCTGATACGGGGAGAAAATAATTTTACCTTTCTTAGGTCAGGTTCCTTCAGAACCACTTAACCCTTTACTGAATGGCCTGGCTGTTGCACTTGAGTAGCAGCACGGAGTGATACCAGCTTTGACGACTTTAGAAAGTTATTGTTTGTGCAGATCAAAGACCTGAATTTTTAACTTCCTTAAAAAACAATAGCAGCAAGAAGTTGTTAAAATTCTGCATATTTCTTTGACCTTTACAAAGAAATAGCAAGGCAGAAATGCACAAAATAATTCAAAAGGTAGAATACATTATAATAAATTTGCAGAATTTAAGTTTACATCACAGGTAGAATCATTATTTTGCTTGAGCACTTGAAACTTGTGAGCACAGCTCTGGATATGTAACACTGCATTTTAGTTGGGTTCATATTTCTCCTTTGTGGTGAAGTTAGGGCTGCTTTGCTTTAAGGTTTCCAGAATCAGAGCTGAATGAAGTATTGCAAGGGAGGGAAGCAAGGTGCCTGAGCTGCTCTGGTACAAGCTAGAATAGCCAGACCAGCTGTAGCCTGAGATGGAACTGTCTTGCCTGTGAGTGGAGCTGGGAGGGATCTTTTTAGCTAGTGCACCACCTCAACCATATTGATGCTTTGCCTATGGAGTGCCATGCAGTTGAGCAACAAAGGACGCCAGTTGCTGGAGCAGCAGAGACTTTCCATGCTTTAGCACCAAGAAAATTGCAAGGATTTTATGATCTGGCATTCTTTTCTTTGCTTTCTTGAAATCAAGACAGCTATTCGTGCCAATTAAAAGGACATAAAGCATTAACATTATTATTTTTTAATTCAGTGACTAACAATCTTTAGCTACTGTCATGAGATTTGTGGCTTTGTGTTGCTTAATCTTATTTGATCAAGACTTGTTTCCTTCGGTTACTCAATGAGTAAGATTTGCTTCTTGATGTAGCGGCATAAATACCAGATGTGTGCGTTCTGTGTGCTGCATCTCTAACTGGATGATCTGTCCATATGCATTTCAGCATTCTCCATGTAGTCATTTCCCTTCTTTCAATGTCCTTGCAGCAGATCTCTGCTGTAAATGAACACAAGAATGTCAATTTGCACCAGCCTTCTGTTCCTCACGGTGACCGGCAAGGTGCATCTGGGAAGCCCACAACCAGGATATGAAAGCAATAACCTCCCCAGCTCCCAGTATTTAAGAGATACACTGCTTTTGAGCCAGGAGGTTTTGTTTAATCATCATGGCCAGTAGCTACTGTGCTCCCGTGTATGTTTTTGTCTTCTTTTCTCGCCACAAAGTACCTTTGTTGTTTTGTTTTTTAGGAACAGTTTGTCAAGGCTTTCCATATCAAAGAAATACAGACAACAAAAACCCGGAGCATATACACCTATACACTTGGTTACAGCAAACGTAAGACCAAAACAAGCAGACAGCAGAAAATCTCCCGCAAATATACAATACGTAAACACATGAACAAATAAACACTCAGTGAAGCAATAAAAGGAGCTGTCTTTTATGTAATTAACTAGCCAAGCATAACAAGAAGGGAAAATAATTAACTCAGCCAGCCTGTAATAATAAAGCAGTACGAGTTGATGGAGGAAGCCAATCACCCTCTTTGACCGAAAAATATTTAATAAAACTAAACCATTTCACATAAGACTTTTTCCCTCCGAGAACTCTTCCTTTCCCTCAATTGACAAGTTTTTACATAAGGGCCACCAACCAAATATGAGAATACCCCTCCCGTATCAAATTTGCTGTTACTAATCTCAAATATTGTGCTACCACTATACAGGCTGCAATTACAAAGGGAAATGATAATAAAAGTAAAGACGGAAACAAATAAACCAATAAACTCTTATCACCACATAGTTGAGAAGGTTTCCCTCCCTATATGCTAACAGAAGCCGCACTGTCTGCTGAGTGACTCTGTTGGACGCAGCCCCACGTGAATGATGCTTACCAGATTGCCCCTGCCTACGTATTTCACACTCTCACAGAATTCTTCCTTGTCATACTGTTGCTGCCTTTGTATTGATGGATTTTGAATTGAGTTGGTGCGGTTGGCATGCATAGTCCCTACCAAGAATCGAGGCACACTCATTCATGTTTTGTACAGCATATCAGATTGGCCGCCATGTTTGGTTGAGATTCTCACTCATCAGCTTATGTCAAAAATATAAGAAGCCTTACTCTATAGCTAAAATCAGCAGGCTTATGCTTTCAAGTCCAAGATTCCATTGTAATTGCTTACATTTATATGCTGTCTCCCTTTTACCATGGAACCAAATACGACATGGGGTTCCCAGGTAGTCACTCAACAAGGTGCTGGCAAAACACAGGCTTGCTTAGCTTTAATGTGGCCATTGCTTCATGTTCCTTTAGAGTTTAGACTGTACCCTTAGACTGACCGAGAACCCTGCTAGACCAGTCTAGAGGCTGATCTAGTCCAATATCCTGTCCTTACAGTGGCCTGTGGGATGCCCATGAGCTAAATACACATTTTTTAACCTTTAAGGTGCCACAGGGCCTTGCTTTCGGCCAAAATGCAATGATACTCTTGTTGATCACTCCCACAAAATGACCTTTTTTGCCCCAGTGGTCCTGTCCCACTTTTGTGTAGAGCATTGTGTGAAAACCCAATGTACGTGAGCCTGAACAGCAGATTGATATCCGGGAATCATCCTGGGCCTGCACATGGTGGATTTTGTGTGTCCTATTGATACATTAAGCCTGTAGCATCGTGGTGGAGCAGCATGTTGGGTAGTTGGGAAGCAGAGGGAGGGTACATAAGTCTTAGGCATGTGGAGAAGGGAGGTGGGTATGTTTAGCCTGGAGAAGAGAAGACTGAAAGGTGATATCGTAGCCACCTTCAAATGTCTAAAGGGCTGTCACAAGGGAAATGGAGCAAGTTTGTTTTCTGCTGCTCCAGAGGTAGGACCTGAAGCAATGGATTCAAATTACAAGAAAGGGGGTTCCAACTACAGTGGTACCTCAAACGCCTTGGTACTAAAAACAAGTTGGAACCCAAACACTGCAAACCTGGAAGTAAGTGTTCCGGTTTGCGAACGTTTTTTGGAAGCTGAACATGCTCCGTTTTGAGTGTTACACTTCCAATTTGAGTGCCACACTACCGTTTTGGGTGTTACACTGAGGTCTGTCTATTTTTTCCATTTATTTTGCGTTTTTGTGGCTCTTTTGTTTTTGTGACTGTGCGGAACCCAGTTCAGCTACTGATTGATTGACTGATTGATTGATTGTGTGACTGCAGTACATTGTTTATTGCTTTCATTTTATGGACCAGTGGTCTTGTTAGATAGTAAAATTCATGTTAAGTTGCTGTTTTAGGGGTTGTTTTTAGAAGTCTGGAACGGATTAATCCATTTTGCATTACTTTCTATGGGAAAGCATGCCTTGGTTTTGGAACGCTTTGGTTTTGGAATGGACTTCAGGAACGGATTAAGTTTGAGAATTAGGGTACCACTGTACAGAACTTTCTGACGGTAGGAGCTGCTTGACGGTGGAACAGACTTCCTCAGACGGCCATGGGCCCTCCTTCCTTGGAGGTGACCAAGAAGACGTTTGATTGCCATCTGTCAGGGATTATTTAGCTGTGATTCCTGCATTGGAGGGGGATGGATCTTTGGGTCTCTTCCGACTCTACAATTCTGTTATTCTATTATTAATTTTCTCTTGCTGTGGGGGAGCCATCGGGTAAGTGCATCATTTGAATCGGGCCTAAATTGCTGCAGACTAGCACAGCTATCTCTCTGGAATTAAAATAGCAATTGGTAGATGTGAAGAGGAAATGGTTCAGCTCTCTGATCAATTAATCAAATTGAGGCTATTGCACAAGGGAATACAGAGAAGAACTTCATTGACTGATACTTCAGAAACCTGCACATTAGAGGCGGGAGTTAGTGAGTAAGCTTGAACTAATATATTACGCCTTTCCTTCTGCTTGTTCTTATTTGACGTAAAGTGAAATCTATATTAATATATTTAATATCTGCTATGCAGTGTAAGGGTTTGCAACCTTTGGAGACTTGTGGAGACAATTCTATGAATTGCCTTCCCTCCATGCAAGTCTTTACTTATATGTTTCTATATGCAATACGTTGTCCATTCAGGAAATAGTTATTATATCTGGTGGGTTTATTTAATCTCTCCCCTTCCTTAACCTGCTAGGTCATTAATACTTCAACTGGTGGTTTAATTTATGTGAAACATGACCAAAATCATTAGGTGTAATTGCATTTTTTAAAACAGTTATCAGGCATGTGGATGTGTTTTTTAAAAAAACGAAATAGGATGGAAGCAAGGTACTACTTAGGGAGGCAGTGCTGAGGAAATTCGGGGTGTCTTTGAGTTTGGAAAGAAGACAAGTAAAGCAGGGGGCATGATAGAGGTGTAAAAAGTGATGCACGGGTGTAGAGAAAGCAGATAGGGTATAATTTTTCTCTTCCTTGTATAATACTAGAACTCGGGGCATTCAGCGAAGTTGAATCTAACAGAGCTGCTCTTATTTTCCTACAGCAACGTATTTGACTAGTCGGAAGAACTGGGAAAACTAGCATTATTTGGAAGAGAAGAATCGCTAATGAAAAAAATAACAGGATTGATGTATAACAGCTGAATCTAGTAAAGGAAATTAGGCAGTAGAACTCTTGCATCATATTTTGAAATACTTGTGTACTAAACCCAAACATTTTGCAGCTTGTGACAGGCCAGGAAAATTATTAGCTCATATGCTGGCAAATTGCTTTTGGAAAGAGTCGGTTCCCCCCGTCAAGAAAAGTACATAATGCACTGGCTATGAGCAATAAAGAAAACTGCGCAATATATGCTGGCATATTAATAACACCCCACAAAGGTGCCATTAGAATAGCCATATTATTTCATAAGCTTTTTATTCTGCTTTTCACGCGGACCTTACAAAGAGGTTTATTGATGGTCATTGTTACAAGAATGTCAAATCGAAAAGACAAATGTTTTTGTTTTTAAACGAAGCCGGTATCTGTTTCTTCTATTCCCTCAGGGCAAAGAGAGCTCTTCAAAAGCTTCTGTGGTGGAAATTGGGGAAGGCAGGAGCCACTCTTGGGAGCTGGCTAATGGCAGCTCACCAGGAGGCTTCTGCTTTTTCTCTGTGCTCCTCAGGGCGAGGTGATTTCTATTTTAAAAAGCAGCCATGTTAACAGTTTCTTAGGCTGCCTGCACACCATACGTTTAAGGCACAGTTAAAGCACAACCCGCCTCAAAGATCCCTGGAAACTGTAGTTTAGGGGGTGCTGGGAATCGTAGATCTGTGAGGGGTTCCCAAGATCCTTTGAGGAGGGCTGTAAAGACATTATCATGTTTACACATCTTAAATAACATGGCTTAAATAACCCATAATTAAGAGTGGACTGTTGAAGAGCTTATGGAATCAATTCAGCAAAAATAAAGCAATATGTGTATTAAAAATACTTCAAGGCTTCTGGCCCTGATGGTTTTAAACTATGGTTACCATGAAGTGTGTGTTTGATATTTTGAAACTCCACTTAATGGAAGTGGGTGAGCATAGAAGGGAAACTTCTAGAAGAGAGCCTTCCTCAACATGGCGCCGTTTGGACGTTGTTGGACTCCAACCCCCCTCAGCCCCAGCCAGCATGGGAATTATAGTTCGACAACACCTGAAGGGTGCCAGGTTGGGGAAGACCAGCCTAGAATCATGGTCAGGAATTTGAGTAATACCGACAGCGAAGCTAGGGAAAGTGAGAGGTCATGTGGCGTTTTATTGTCCTGTTTCTCTGAAGTCATGGCTATAAAATGGCGGCAGCCATCTTGGATGGGGCGGAAGGGCCTTCAGCCCGAGAGATGAAATTTCCGCCCTTTCAAAAATTAAGGGCAGAGGGCTAAATGAGGATTGTAGAGAAGCGGGGAGTGAGTTGAGGGCCAGTCCTGGAAAACATTTACAAAGAAGCATTTTCTCTTCTGCGCATGCGGAAAGCGACTCATTGAGAGAATGAAGGGTTGAGAAATTTCTTCAGGAATTCCTTCCCGCCCCCAACACAAATCAGTGTGCGTTTCTTCCAGTCACATACTGTTAAGAAATAATGCGACGCATATTATTTCTTAACAGTGTGGCACAATGACACATATGTTGTGACAAGACAGAGGGAGAGATTTGTGTCACTGTCAGCTGAAATATGGAAACTTTACAAGAGGCTTGCAGTTCTCGGGACCAAAGTTGAGGAGAAATTGACATAAAATAACACCCCAGTGTTGTTTGACTCATTGAAAAGTCCACACAGTGTGTAATACCTTTAGTGATAATTGTTGCTTGGGGGGGGGGGAGAGAGTTTTGGAAGGATTTTATCCTACATCTAAGGAAACGTATGAGAGATTGGAGAGCCTTGGCAAAATGGCGCAAATCTGATTAACCTGCTCCTGTATCTTCAGAATGGCATAAAACTTGAAATCCCTGAAGGATATGCTGGGTTTCTGTGGCATTTAGAAACACAATAAGCAGAGTCCTAGTATGTTAGCATATTAGAATCTGTGCGAGGTCTGTCATTAAAAATGAAAACGTCTTAATTTCAGTTGAAAGATACTTTCTCTGTGATATGTCTTGATACGTTGCCATGGTCAAAAATGATGAAATGGTTACAGACTTCAAACCAGTTTTGGACGATATATCCCCCAGCCCTATTGGATATATGTAGCCACAGTACAGGTATGTGGAAGGAGCTCTTCTACAAAGTTATTTGGGAATTAGCTTTATGCCATGGTTTGCCGTGAAGTTGCAGGTTTATGATTTTATATCGTAACCCTCCGAAAAAGTAGATTGAATGACTCCCAGCTGCTTAAATCTCTTTATTGAAAAGAGACGTTGGCTCTTAAACCATTGCTTTTGACTAACCCGTCCGCCCACCTGCTACACTGCAAGGAACAGCATTTATTGTTTTAATAGCATTTTTTAGAAGGCAAAGTTCTCTATTATTTTTCTCTCTTAGCCCAATGAGATATGGTCACAAGTTCCTGTTTAGTAAATCTCAGATGTGTTCATCCAGTCCTGACCACTACAAATGTAGTTTTATTCTGGTGCAGGTTTGTCAGCTCATTGCCTGGACATCTTTTGGCAATTGAGAAGTGTGACACAGTTTTGAAAACTGCTGGGGTAGTGGCACACTAGCCAATTAAAATATTATTTATAACTGGCCACTAATATTTGGAGAAGGGGCAGTTCAGAGGCAAAGGAGGAATGGGGATCCCATTTTGACTACAGCAGTTCCTGTTTAATAATAAAAATAATAAAAAAGCATTGAGCCGCAGTAAGATGAGAAGTGGATACAGTGATCGTAGCGTTTATTATGGCATCTTCCATCAAGACAGCTGCAGGCGATTAAGGAGGAATGGTGTACCATTCTGATCTGGTCGCTGTGTGCTGGAAATGGGACGGCAGAATTGCTTTCCCTCCATCCCAGGGAATTAACGCTGAATAGTTTGGGTGCCCTTTAAATTGGCCCAGGAGGGAGCCTGGCTGAAGGGAAAGGAAGGAATATAATTGCTCGTTTTCAAATGGCAAATCTAATTTGAACATGTTAATAGTGCTGCGAGTAAATAAACACACGTGGCAAAAGGCATAGGGCTCTTGTCACTCTCTCACTTGCTGCTTTCCAGAGCTGTCAGTAGCAAGGGGGCACATGTAGAGGGTTATGTTGTGGGGTGTGTGTATACCTAGGTCATCTCTCAGATACTAGCGTTCCTAATAGGCATGGATCAAAACAGCTTTAAAGCCAGTGCAACCACTCTCAGTCCTGTGTCCAGAATAAAAATGAGCAAAATAAATGAATAGTTTTCAAGACCTGAGGTTGTGCAAATGATATAAAGGTGGGCTGGAAGTGTTTTGGGGTGGAGAGGGGAATACAGCAGCAGAAAGTTCAAGAGGGAGAGAAATATTTTGATGGTTGGGATGAGAAACATGCAGGACTGTTGCTAGGGGTTTTCTGACTTAAGTTTCTGGACTTTGTGTTTGCTTCAGTCCTGAGAGCTAGGAACCCCACTCAGGTTCTGAGGACGCCAAATCCCATGTTAGTTTGCATTGGGAGATTTGCGCATTGCATTGCCTCAGTGTTGGTCTCCTTTGCTAAAGTGGTGACCATCTGGGAAGTATATATAAGTCAGGACTGGTTAGCTTCAGCAGCAAAACTGTTGTCAAGTCAGCTTGGCCTTGTAAAAGGGTGTGAGAGAAGACTTTGGGAAGCTTTGTCTCCCCTTTCAAAAAACTGTCCCTTGCCTCACAACAGCTTCCTCATTGTCTCCTCATTGTAACCTTTCACTCTTCTTGCTATTAGCTATGTGGTTTTGGTATGCTGTGTCTGTAGTGATACCTTCAAACTTGCTCTGCCTCTCTTGAGGAATGTTACAATTTAAATTCCATAGCAGCTCAGCCATCCCAGGAATTGCAGCTATGCCTTTATTAACGTTTTTCTTAAGGCAGCCTGGCGATCCGCCTTAAGTTTGGTCTGGAAAATCCATGGTGTGCCACAGTCGCTGCCAAAGTGAGAATTCACATGTGTGTCTTGTTGCATTATTTTTTTTTTAATACTTTGGAGAAGGTCATCCCTAGCAAGTCTCCTTGTTTGCTCTGCAACCTAATAGTTGGGGGGCGGGTAAGAATGGATGTAGTGGGGAGCAAGTGAGATATGGAGCCTTGCATTTAAATCAGGCATGGGCAAACTCAGCCCTCCAGGTGTTTTGGGACTACAACTCCCATCATCCCTAGCTAACAGGACCAGTGGACAGGGGTGATGGGAACTGTAGTCCCAAAACATCTGGAGGGCCGAGTTTGCCCATGCCTGATTTAAATTCTGGCCTGGTAGCCATAGCTGAAAAAGCAATTGCATGCTGACATTTGAGCTGGCCACTGGAGAAGAAATGGAGGGCCCATCAGAGAAGTGCAACTGGCATCTGCAAGAGGGGTGGAGTTACTGGCAGGCTAGTAATTTATCTTTTTTTTTAATCTTTTATTTTAAAGCAGGACTATGGGGTTCCTGTAAGTTTGTGGGCAGAATATGCAATTTGAATATGCCAACAGTGTTCAAAAGCAGCACTATTTGTGAATGTATTTAAACAAAGAAAACCAGTGTGGTTTATTGGCTAAGAGTGTTGGACCAAGACCTGGAAGGGCAGGGTTCTAATTCCCACTCTGTCATGAAGACCTCAGCCTGACCTACCTCACAGGGTTGTTGTGAGGATAAATTGCAGGGAGGGAGAAGCACACGCACCACCTTGAGCTCCTTGGAAGAAAGAAGGGCCCATAAATCTAATAAATTAATAGAATTCAAAAATGTAGTTGTCAATATTTCAGACCTCTCCTCGCAAAAAGATGCTACTTCGGCAGCATCCTTAGCAGCTTCTTCCTAACTTTGTATTTTTCTGTATTTTCTCTGCCAGGCAGTGGAGCAACAGCTGTGGTGCAAGCAGCCTATTGTAGTCCGAAGAAAGAAAAGGTGGCAATCAAGCGGATCAACCTTGAGAAATGCCAGACCAGCATGGATGAGCTTCTGGTACAAAAATCCCATCCATCTTCTTCCACAATTCATTTTAGGGTCTATAAATCACTGTTGCTCTGTGTTGGCGGAGGAGTCCCGCCCCCCCCCCCCCCGTGCAGGCAATTTGCTAGACTCTCTGTGACTGTGCTGGGTTTTTGTGGGGGTTTTTTGTTTTTGTTTTAAGGAAAAAGTTGAAGACCTCATGACTGTAAGCAACATTTGAAAAAGTGTTAAAATCTTGTGGTTGCTCTCTCTCTCTCTGTGTGTAGGTTTTCTGGATTTGTGGGTAGGATTTCACCCTTGGATTGCATAGGAGAAAGCTGTACAATTGCGGGAAACAAAAGGATGGAGGGGGGGACGACTTGATCAGTGGTAGGAAACCATTTTCACGTTGAGGGCCGCTTTCCATCATGAGCAGCCTTGTATTGGCTGTGTGGCATGGGGGTGTGTGGCCAGAGGCAAACACTGGCATGGCCTCGGCCCAGTATACCTGAAGGAGCGTCTCCACCCCCATCGTTTTGCCTGGACACTGAGGGCCAGCGCCGAGGGTCTTCTGGCGGTTCCCTCGCTGCGAGAAGCCAAGTTACAGGGAACCAGACAGAGGGCCTTCTTAGTAGTGGCGCCCGCCCTGTGGAACGCCCTCCCACCAGATGTCAAAGAGAAAAATAACTACCAAACTTTTAGAAGACATCTAAAGGCAGCCCTGTTTAGGGAAGCTTTTAATGTTTAATAGACTATTGCATTTTAATATTCTGTTGGAAACCACCCAGAGTGGACGGGGTATAAATAATAAATTATTATTATTATTATTATTATTATTATTATTATTATTATTATGGCAGTGGATGTGGCTCTTACATCCAAACTAGGGCTGGGCGATACCAGGTTTTCAGCATCACAATATAGGCATACCTTGGTTCTAGAACGTAATCTGTTCCGGAAGTCCATTCGACTTCCGAAACGTTTGAAAACCAAGGCATGGCTTCTGATTGGCGCAGGCAACCCGGAAACAAGAGCCGACAGCCACATTGGACGTTTGGCTTCTGAAAAACGTTCGAAAACTGAAACACTTCCGGGTTTTCGGCGTTCGGGAGCCAAAATGTATGAGTACCAAGGCCTTTGAGAACCATGGTACGACTGTATATCACCAGCTAAACATCGCATTATACTGATATATCATGAAGTCTGAAATAAAGATGGAATTATATAGAGGCGAACAGGAGCGCTGGGCGATATCTGGTTTTCAACATTGTGATATATCACCAGCTAAACATTACAATATACTGATCTTTCACAATGTCTGAAGTAAGGATGGAGCTATGTAGAGCCATTGGCCGGCTTCACGGTTTTCCCTGCATCATGATTTTTGCATAGCGCACACACGCAAACCATGATTTGCCATATATTTACCGGACAAAAAATTATGAAACTGCTATCATGATATGGACTTCAAATCGGTTTCGGACGATATATAGATATGTTGCCCAGCCTTAATCCTAGCCACGGAAAAGGGTTCTGCGCCCCTACCCCATCTTAGCAAGTAAGGAATATTATCATAATTCAAGGGACGCGGGTGGCACTGTGGGTTAAACCACAGAGCCTAGGACTTGCCGATCAGAAGGTCGGAGGTTCGAATCCCCGTGATGGGGTGAGCTCCCGTTGCTCTGTCCCGGCTCCTGCCAACTTAGCAGTTCGAAAGCACATCAAAGTGCAAGTAGATAAATAGGTATCGCTCCGGCGGGAAGGTAAACGGCATTTCCGTGCGCTGCTTTGGTTCGCCAGAAGCGGCTTAGTCATGCTGGCCACATGACCTGGAAGCTGTACGCCGGCTCCCTCGGCCAATAAAGCGAGATGAGCGCCACACCCCCAGAGTCGGTCACGACTGGACCTAATGGTCAGGGTTCCCCATTACCCTTTAAGGACACATTGCTGCCAGGAAAAAGCACTTGAGAGTGTGGAACAGGGCCTGTGAAAGGTTGCAAGACCAAATGGAGGGGCCTGGAGGAACACATTCCTTCCCCCAGACTGTGAAGTGTTTCCTGCACTGCCTCTCAGGGAGTGAGACCACTCAGTTTTGTGGGCTTTAGTTCCACTGCAACTGTGAAGTAAGTTGTCACGGGTCAGATCTGGTTCAGGTGTATACAGGTTTGGGAAGTGATTCGATCCCGTAAAGATGAATCACATTTGCGGTGCCCGTAAGGGGGGGCGGGGCGGCACGATGCCACTGATGGAGAGGCTGCTGAGAGCAGCTTGCCCAGAGCCACGCTGCCCCCACCCAGCCACCCAAAACCTAGAGGCCGAGCCTGTCTGTCTGAATGCCTTTTGCATCCGTTGTACCATTCGGCTCCATCCCCTCCTCTTTAGTCCCTTCCTGCTAAAGTAGTCACACATACTGTTGGAACTTGGACACTTGCCAGCTCAGGGCTCAAAGAACCATTCAGAAAGCTCTGCAGCAGAAAACACAGATAAAACTCCTAATTAAATAATTTAATCTCCAGCTGACCCAGTCCTCCATAACAGCCCCCTATTTCATTGGCTAATGAATGGGGCAGCAATGAATTGCTTCATTTTCTTCTCAAGAGGTCCCAATTAGGTGACCTGATGGGCAGTCGCGCTTTGTTTACCGGGCTTTTCGTTGGGGGAAGGAGCCTTGCGCTTTTCTTCCCCTAGTGACTTAAGCATAACAAACAAAGTTTTAATATTGCATCCAAGCTGCGCCCTGTCAGGATCAGGAAGATGGGAATTTTCCACCTTCAATAGTTTCTTGGGTCTCTTCTCCCAGCCAGCCAGTCCTCCTCCTGATAATGGATGATAGTGGTGAAATAATCAAGACAAACGCAGATTTTAAAAAAAAGATCTGCCCAGTTTTCTTTCTCCAGCAGTGGCTGGATAGATGCCTCCAAGAAATCCAGATCTGGCAATCGTGATGGTGCAGAATGGTTGTTGCAGGACTTAGTTTGAGCTGGGGCTAAGCCTGATCCCCAGCACATGTGAACGAAAATTGGTGCCACCATCTTGAGCGTGTGCAGAGTATTTTTATTGTTGAGCAACCAGACAGCTATGGTGTATTTGGCAAAGAATGGACAAAGTTTCCACACTACTACTTAACTGCTCCTGCTTTTTAGTATTCCCATTTAACAGCCTTCCCCAAAGCCACTTGGTTTGCTGTGAGTGTATTTAAACATATCTCTTCTAAACACACCGCTCTTGCCAGCTGGGCCAGAGAAACTGCCCTGCATGATGGAATGGTTAATTAGCCTCCAGTGTTTTCCAGGAAACTTTCCTTATTTTATTAGAGTAATTTGCATTGGAAATTTTGAGTTTTAATTAAAAACAACAACAACATTCTGATGCCCTGTGTTTAGTAAACAATGCTTAAAACTTTGAAACTGCCTGGCTTGCCTAATTTTTACTTGCAGCTGACATCCTTTCATAATTATTAATGAATTTATGGAGTGGAACATTTTCCATGGGAAAATAAAGTGCTGGAAAATTTTCCACTGCGGCATTTAATTGCCTGGTTACACTGATTAAAAATAGTTTGCTTGGAAACGTTTGCATAATTGATTGAGCAATGGATCTTAAAGTTTTTAAAAAACACACACGCAGGTACTACTTAACTACTACAGGTGGTCAGTGCTCTTGATTAAACACACGAGCAGGAATGATTCTTCTAACGTGGTGCGGGCTTCAATTTAACTCGTGTGCAGATGTAAGCAGGTGACTCACTTCGTCACCCAAGGTTTCTTTAATCAAGTGACTGCCCTAATGCATTCTAAAGACGTTGTTTTTGGGAAATCACTGCCTTGAAGAAACACCAACTTAATAGAGCAATCTAGTTAACTCTAGAAAGAGAGAGAGAGAGCGATGAATTGAGAGGGGTCGAATTGGTGCCTCTTCCACAGCCCAGCCATTCTTGCGCACTCTGAGTGCTTCTCTCCTTGCTTATTCTGCTGATTGAGGGGGGAATCCAAGCCCAGTTGCCAGCTTGCAACACATTCCATCCAGTTTCTAGGCAACACAATCCTAGCTTTTGTGCCACATCAAAAGCCCTGGCCTTTCCACCTTGGTGGTGCTGGGGGGTGGGGTGGGGGTGGAGCAGAGAATAATGTATTGGGGAGGTCAAATAGACCAAAAGGTGTGTGTGGGGGGGGAAACCATAGGCAGATTTTGTGTTGGGGTGTGTTAAGTCTTGTTGTGGGTGGAGGCGCAAAAGCTTTGATCCCCTCCATCTCTCTCCCCAGTCAGCTGGGAAGCTAAGGCCCCCTTACTATTACTTGCTGCCCCAAGTTAATGCAACCACAGCAGGCATGGCTCCCTTCAGTTTCGACTTTGCTTGATCTTCTGGCACTTTGTACATTTCCCCCTAACTTTCTTAAGACCTCTGCCCCCTAACTGGGTTTGTTTCCATCCAGAATTTGTGGGGTGCAAGGAAGGATAGGTAGATAGCTGCAGTTTCTCACCACTGTTGCAAGGCAGGCATAGATTTGAAGCTATAAAAAATACTTGCTTATAACCAAATTAACTGATGGGTTAGGCCTTGGGGGTGTTGATGGTGCTGCAAGTATGATGCAGAATAGGGGTCTTTTTTTGAGGGGTGAGGTAACGTTAGATAGAAACTGAGTTTGAAAAGGCATCCTCCTTCAAATTGTTTGAAACAGCCTTCCTTAGAAGACCTATGTCAGCAAGAGTTGTTTGACAGTGGGACAGGCTACTTTGGAAGGTGGTGGACTTCCAAAACAGGTTGGTTGGCCTTCTGTCCAGGATTCTTTAGCTGTGATTCCTGCGTTGCAGGGGGTTGGACTAGATGACACTCAGGGTCCCTTCCAACTCTACAGTTCTCAGATTCATCCCAGGGCACTTCAGATCATCCCTGACCATTGGCCATGGTGGCTTGGTCTGATAGAGGAGTTTCAGCCCATAATCCCTGCGGGGGCACCAGGTTGTAAAAGCCTGCCTTGGAATGATAATTCCCCCCACTCAGAAAAGAGCTTGCTGGGCATTTTTGGAAGCACTTAACTTGCCGTTAAAGTCTCAAAATATACTCGAGGGGCTGAGCGGCCTCCTGTGACCCTCACACCTTGTTGTCATGTGGCGGTTTGCGACGGCGACGTGTTTATAATTAACAGGCGTGCATTTCTAGATGAATGCCATCTTCATACACAGTGACAGTGTTTTAAATTTAGAAAGCTGGGGCTTGCCCACACCAGGGATTAGCGTGGGGGATTTAGTATGGAAATATGCACGCAGTAACTCAAGGACACCTTGGCTGTTAGGCAGAGCAAGGGGAAAAAGGGAAGAAGAAGAAGAAAAGATCATTGAGGTGTAGGCATGGTCTTCCACAAAATGGTGGGGGTGGAGCGAATCGTGGCAGACACTTGTGGAATATAGTAGACAGGATGTGAAGGTAGGGGTTGCAGGTGGGCAGGATAGTTGAGTGCACCCCTCTCGCAAGAGTGGCATTCAGGCTGATGTTGGGAATGTGCATAATTCTTGGGAGCCAGAACACAGGAAACTTCCTTATACTGAATTAAGACTGTTGATCCATCTGGCTCAATATTGTCGACACTGACTGGCAGTGGCTCTCCAGGGTTTCAGGCTGGATCGTGTCCAGTGTCAAAAGAAGAGCACTGGAAAAGGGAGCTTTTGACTTGTATTTCTAGAGCAGCAGCTCCTCCATCCTGATGTCTCATGCTATAAATGAAGGCTCAGGGGCCGGATGCGGCCCAATCGCCTTCTCAATCCGGCCCGCGGACGGTCCGGGAATCAGCGTCTTTTGCATGAGTAGAATGTGTCCTCTTATTTAAAATGCATCTCTGGGTTATATGTGGAGCATAGGAATTCGTTCATTCCCCCCCCCCAAAAAATATAGTCTGCCCCCCCACCAAGGTCTGAGGGACAGTGGACTGACCCCCCGCTGAAAAAGTTTGCTGACCCCCTGCTATATAGCAATGGTTCCCAAAATAGCCGACCCATGGACCACCTACTTTTGAAAAAGGTTAGTCTCTATGTGGTAGTTTTTGTTGTGTGAATGGTGCCACCATACCCTCCAGCAAGTCCCAGTGCAAATCTGGGATGTGCATCTTTCAGGCTGTGCTCTTGCATGAGTCGTGGCCCCCCAAAATGGGACGTCCTGGGAAGTTGATGGGTATTAGACCCCCAGTTGGGAACCATTGCCGTATAGCAGTGAAATGGCTTTTAAAATGCAGTGTTTGATGTGTCTTTGGGGTCTGATATTCAAAGGGGGGAAAACTCTGCTCGGTTATTCCCAGGATCTAGGGTGCACCTGAAACAGAAGATTGGATCTTTGCAAGGACTGCTGAGATTATGTACTAATGCGTAAAAATAATGGTCCGACTGTTGGTCTCTTTGGGGCGGTGGGGGGGGGGGAGTATTCAGCAAATGCTTTCGGGTTGCGCAGCCTTTCCTATGAAAGAGCTAAAATTCCTAGAAAGAGTTTCCCATCCATGTCTGGCGGACGTGGGTGACTTGTGCATCCCTGAGCACAACAGTAGATTCCATGTTGCTTTTTCATTTTGGAGGAGCTGTTACATCTGGGCCTCTGGAGATGGAAAGGTAGAAACCCCGAGATCCCTTGCGTGCAACTCTGCAGAGAGAGTCCTCGGGATTCGAGTCTGCCGAAGCTTATGCCTGAGCAGTCTTAATTACTCTGCGGGTTGATGTCTGCTCTTATTATAGCTCAGCCTCGACATCTGGGCTGGAGGAAAAGCCCCGGCCGCTGCAAGGAAGCGGCGTTCTACATTTGCCTCTTCCTTCTGTCCAGAGGAGCAGGTCCTGCCAGGTTGCGTGGGAGACAGGCAGTAGGACCCAGGAAGCTGCCATATATGAATCAGTATATCAATCCACCTGAATCTGTATTGTCTATATTGATGGCGTCTTTCCAGCGTTCCAGGCAGGGGCCATTCTTGCCTTGCTTGGAGATGATGGGGATTGAACCTGGAACCTTCTGTGTGCAAATCAGATTCTCTACTTCTGAGCTGCAGCCCTTCAGATTAGTCAGCCGATGACAGCAATTATATTAGCTGATGGACTGATAGCAAATTTTTGTGCCAGTAAAAACAATAAGCTTTTGTGGTGCAGGTGTGGTGTAAAAGGCACACTCCTGAGAGGCCTTCTCGTCATCCTTTCTCACGCATGAGGTGATGTCTCTTCCAAGATAGTCCTTGCAATCCGAAGCCTTTTAATTGTGCAAATTTTTATTGATCTAATGCTCAGTTAATCAGGAACCTTTTCCCAGTACGTCAAAAGTTTTAGGTTTTTTTAAATAAAAAATCTATTTACCTGATAGATTTTTAAAAGATGCAATCCTATAGGCATTAAGAAGTAAGCTTGAGATTTTGATTATCTGAAGCATCATTCTGGCTGGTTAAGAAGAGTGAATATAACCCATGATGCAGTGTAACTCACTAGTGTTTGTGGTAGCTGTGTTCTAGGACCATTCTAGGAGCAGGAACCCTATCTGCCTTCAAGAGTTGGTTGTTTGAGGAAAGTTGTTTTTGGAGACTCTCGCCTCGCTAGGTTTGCTGTGATAAGTTACAGCCTGAAATAGACGAGGCGGCATTCGCACACTTTTCCGATTCTTGTTGTTTGTGGGGGGGTCAGAAGAATGGTTAGCTCCGGAGCCAACCATTTCTCCCCCTGACTGCTGCCCTTCTGCTAACAGATGATGGGAATTGTCATCCAGCAACATCTGGGGACCTAAGGTTGAGGAAGCCTGCTTTATGTGATCCTTGGGACCCTTGCAAGATTTGTAACTTTCATGAGGGGAGACCGAAGGAATTGAGAGCCATGAAAGATTTGCCCCGTGTGTTCAGCTCTGTCAGTCTTGCAGAAATAAAGGAAGGCAGCATCCTTTCCATTAATAATTCATATCTTTACTTCTCCATTTTACAGATTTTTTTTTTTATCCTCTGCCTTCCATTATTGAATCAGCCTTATTGCAGATGGCTAAGTGCCTCTTCCTTCCTAATAGCCGCAGTACTTCCCCCACTTCTTCTGTCAACCTAGCTGTGATCTTGAAATCTGGAGAAGACTGTCAATTATTCAAGGTTGTTTCATGCATCTCTTCCCTTTCTATCGAGAAGCTTGTGCCGGAGTATGTGGTCATCCCTCCCACCGTAGAAGAAATCAGGCCTGAAAGGAGCAAATAGGTTCTGGTGTGTGCTTGGTTGAGGGGTGCATGCGTGGTACCCACAACAGCGCCTCTGGTTTACAAACATGCCCATGGGCCCAAAAATGTTGGTGACCATGGGATCGTGGGAAGTGTAGTTTGTTAAAGGTGAAGAGATTTGTGTATCTGAAGGCAGCCCTGTTTAGAGAAGCTTTTAGTAGACTATTGTATTTTAATATTCTGTTGAAAGCCGCTCAGAGTGGCTGGGGAAACCCAGCCAGATGGGCAGGGTATAAATAATAAATTATTATTATTATTATTATTATTATTATTATTATTATTATTAGGAGACTCCCCTAATCCCCTCACAGAGCTACAATTCTCAGAGTGGTTTAAGAGTCTGGGAATTTTTCCTAGGGAATTCTGGGAACTGTAGCCCTGTGAGGGGAATGGGGGAGTTTACTCCCCAAAGCTCAGCACCTTGAGCAAACTACACTTCCCAGAATCCTTTGGGTGAAGCGATAAGTGTTTTAAGTTGTGTTATACTGCTTTAAAGGTACAGGCCAGGTGGGGCCTGGGGGGTCCCTGGTTGCAGCACATCACCAACTTCTCTGAAAAGAGATACTGTTGGCACTTGTAGAGCAGATGTCTCACTGGCTGGTTAAAAGCTCACCGGTTCACACGGGTGTCCCCAGGCACTTGACCCTTAGTATAAATCCTTGGTGGGAAATCTGTCTGTGTATATTATTATCATTATTTTATCGTATTGGTTTTGTTTTGTAAACAACCTTGCTTGTTTTGTTTTAAATTCCGCTTCTTCTAAGTTCTTTGTACCTCAAAGGAAGATTGAATGGAAACAGTAAAAAGAAAACCAATAGAAGAGAATAATATCGCAAAGAAACCAAGCACCATACATCGTATATGTTAATAGCAACCTTAGTTCTTGGCAGGCGCTTCTCTTTATGGAGCCAAAATGGCACCACTCTTGCACATGATGGAGGTGTTGGCATGTGAGGAGATGGGAAGGCGAGATTAGTAGAAGTATATACTTAAAGGGGGGGGAATCTAATGTGGGGGGGAAATAGTTGTGCTCATACTGCGATATGAATGAAATGGGAAACTGGAAGGGGGAGATGGGGAAATGCAATGGAGTATTTGGGTAACAGGTCAGCCTCTTGCACAGCAGCACTGGACACTGCAACACTTCGTTGACGCCACACACACCCCGCACAAAACATTTCCAAATGAGCAGAATTTAAATATGCATAATCTTGGCACCATATTTCTAGAATTCTGTCTCTGTTTTTCTCGACTTGCATTCTTCATCCAGATTTCTCCACCTTCAAAGACTCAGATGAATTTTCTCCCTCAGTTTATATAATAGGGATGCCATACATTTGGAATTTCCCAGACACAGCTGGGATTCGACCACCAGTGTCCGGGTGTATGGCATTTCTTGCAATTTTGCCAAGAAGCTCAACAGCTTTGCCCAAAAAAGACTCAACAACTTTTCTGTCTGGATTTTCGCTTTTGAAATATGGCAACCCTACCCTAGGAGTTGGCTCATATGCTTCTTAATATACTAGTTTTTCTGCATCCGGGGATCCTTTTTTAAAACACCGTTGAGCCTTCAGACATGCAGCAGCCTACCTGCAACTTGGAGCACTGGAGCAGGCTTTCCCAAACTTGGTTCTCCCAGCTGTTTTGCGGCTAGAGTTCCCATCATCCCTGATGACTGGTTCTGCTAGCTAGGGATGCTGGGAGTTGTAGTCCAAGTTTGGAGACAACCCGGCACTGGAGTGTAACAAGGGCTGTGACTTGTGTTTTGTGCTGACTCCGCAACTCAGCTCTTATGGCCAGTTCCTGACCCCTTCACTTGCTCGCCATGACTGGGTTCATCTTACACATGTCTTAAGCACTCTGCCCCAAAACTGGGCACTCCACTACTTCTGCATAGAGCACTCAGCACATGGTTTTTTAAAAACAACAACAATAGTAACAGCAGTTTTCTCTTTCTCCCCCACCCCCTTCTTTAGAAAGAAATTCAAGCCATGAGTCAGTGCCATCATCCGAACATCGTATCTTACTATACTTCCTTCGTAGTGAAAGATGAACTCTGGTTAGTGATGAAGCTTCTCAGTGGAGGTAAGTATAAGGTTATTAGGTGTGTCTGTGTGTGCTCTCAGGTTGTTTTGGTTCTAATTTAGTAAAAGGGACTTTCAAAACATTCAAAGAGGTATTTTTGTTTCTAACACTGAGTAGCAATTTTCACTTTTTAAAAATAAAGCATATCCTACCCTTTTTCAAAAAGGCATCTAAATAGAGCTTTAATAAATAATTGATAATTTTATTTGTCAGATTTTATTTATTTTAACCTGAGTGATTCCCAAATACAGTTGCTTGGCTCACATTTAATGCCAATCCATAGCTAGGCTTGGACGATACCTCGTTTTCAACATTGCGATATATCACTAGATAAACATCGTGTTATACTGATATTTCAGACAGGATGGAACTATGTAGAGGCACTGGCTGGCTTCACAGTTTTTCCTGCATTGTCATTTTTGCATAGCACACAAACACATCATATTCACAACATATTGCCAGGTCAAAAGTTATGAAACTGATATCACAAGATGGACTTCAAACCGGTTTTGGACGATATAGCGACATAACACCCAGCCCTAGTCATAGCTTGGGTATCCTCGAAAGATTCCATCAATGGTGTCTCCGAAAAATTTTACACATCACTTGGGAAGACAGGCAAACTAATATCAGTGTACTGGAAGAAGCAAAGATCACCAGTGTTGAAGCAATGATTCTTCAACATCAACTTCATTGGACTGGTCATGTTGTGCGGATGCCTGGTTATCGACTTCCAAAGCAACTACTCTATTCCGAACTTAAAAATGGAAAGCGTAATGCTGGTGGTCAACAAAAAAAGGTTTATAGACTCTCTCAAGGCAAATCTTTAAAAAAGGTAGTATAAAACTGCCAACTGGGAAACACTGGCCTGCAAGCGCTCCAGTTGGAGCACAGCCTTTACCAAAGGTGTCATGGGCTTTGAAGACACTCAAACTCAGGACGCAAGGGAGAAACGTGCTAAGAGGAAGGCACGCTTGGCAAATCCACACCGTGATCAACTCCCGCCCGGGAACCAATGTCCCCACTGTGGAAGGGCGTATGGATCCAGAATAGGCCTGCACAGTCACTTACGGACTCATTGTTAAAACCGTGTTTATGGAAGACAATCTTACTCGGCTACGAGGGATCGCCAAAGAAGAAGAAAGATCATGATTATTATGTCTGAGGCCTGCAAACTACCCATGAGTCTTTGAGATTGCCTCACTTCCTGGTTTGGCACACTATAGTTTGTTTTGACATCCATAATGGACAAATTGTAGCTTGCCTACATCCATAAATGACAAATTGTAGCTTGCCTACTAACTAGACTTAGAAACAAACTATGGGTTGCGCCAAAGTTTGACCTATTTGGATGTCATAAAGTATGGTTTACCTTAACCAAGAAGTGATTTGGAAATGTGTGAATGCAGTGCATGGCCACAGCTACATGGTACGAGGACCCCTTATTTGAGCAGAACTTCTGTTCTTGCTCCTCCCACCCACCCCTGACACTAGCAGTCCTGTAACCCCCAGGAATGGCTCTTGGCAGAGGAGGGAGCAGTTGGTTCTAGCAGGAAACTGGAGAGGTTGCAAAGCCCTGTTTGAACACAACTTCGCCAGATGCTCTTTGGATCTAGGCCAATTACCTTTAATTTTTTGGTAGAAATTAAAAGGATGGCTTGTGTTCACTTGCAGACATTAATAATACCCTAGCTCAGGGGTCTGCAACCTTTAAGACAAAAAGAGCCACTTGGACCCGTTTCCGAAGAAAAAAAACCTGGGAGCCGCAAAACCAGGAAGGTGACGTCGGGACGGTGCGTGACTAACGCACGCACCGCCCCTATGCGACGTCACAGCCAGTACAGCGCCCGCCACAGTGGGGAGTGTCAGGGCGCACAGTGCGCCTCCTCCCCTTGCTAGTATCCGCCCCGGAGCCACGGCAAAGGTGTAAAAGAGCCACATGCGGCTCCGGAGCCGCGGGTTGCTGACCCCTGCCCTAGCTAAACCTACCCACTCAACCCTGCCAGAGACATCTTGTGAAAATAGCAGGAATATTAATAGATTACTTGATAATCCAGAAAAGCTTGAGGGAAGGTGACTGAGGAGGGAGAATCTGTTTCACCTGGTTGGGATGAGGGGAACTGATGCTCTTTCAGACCTGACTTTTCTTCACATCTTTAAAGGATGAAGAAAGCAGAGTAGGATATTTCAAGAACCACTTTTTATTTTTGGTAGACTACCTGTTTCTTGGTATGCATTTAAACTTGAGTTGTTAAAAGGCACAAGTTTAGTTGGTGAAAATGGTCTCAATCAGTTGGCATCCCTATTCTTGGACCCTCTTTCTTTCTTTTGTTGCTGCTTTGGTGTTCAGACCTGTTGCTTGGGATCCTCGGTGTAGCTGCAATTTGTCAAGACTCCCACGAGGTTAAGCTGGCAGCCTCCCCGCATGCAGCAACTTCAGATTCTATCTCCCTTTTCTGAGGAACGTTGCTTCCTGTCTTCGGAGAGAGTGCAGTTCTTAGTTACGCACGCAAGGCTCTTCCAGCATGTGTCATAAATCAGCTCTTTATTGACCTTTTCCTCTCCCTTAATTATCTCGTTAAGTCTCTTTTACCTGGCATTTGAAGAGGGAGGGGTAAAAGAAGGGAAGGGAAAGGTTCTTGAGTGATGACTGTGCGTCTTTCATTTCTCTCTCTCTCTCTCTCTCTCTCTCTCTCTCTCTCTCTCTCTCTCTCTCTCTCTCTGTTTCTCCCTCCTGCTGTAAAACTCTAATGCCTAGCAATGAGGAACACCAATTGATTCCTTTAGAATTTGTGTTCAAGCTGGTCATTTCCATCTCACCCTACTTTGCATTGACTTGCCTGCTTTGGAACCTTTGTCCATGACAGACAGCGTCTTGATGGTAGGGCAGTCTGACAATGAACTGATTAACCTGATGGGGTCGGTAGGCTTTCCCTCCCTGGTGGTCTTCAGGCAAAGGCTAGACAGCCAGCTGTTGGAGATGCTCAAGCTGTGGACCTCCTGCATCGAGCAAAGGGGTCAGGGAATGTGGCTTGCAAGCCATCCTCATCAACTCAGATTCTAACCCAGATAGCCTTGAATATTAGTTCCTTCAGATCAGCTACTTAAAACTCGGCACATTTCCTGGTTTAAAAGTGATCTGTGTGTAGGAAATAGTGTGTAGCTGGTGTGCAGGTTGAAGTGGAGTGGTCTACATATAAGTTTCATACTACATATTTCCCTACATCAAAGTGCCTTCTGTGTAGGATTTTTGCTATGTGTGAAGCAGCCTTCCCTTGAGGAAGGGAGTTGTCTTGGGGTTTCCAAAGCTTTAGAGCTGAATCCCTCTTGAGTTTTATAAGCAGGTTAGTTTTCCAGAATAGCTTTCACAACAGAGATTCTTCTGCCAGTTGAGAAAAGCTTCTACAAGTCTATGATTCTATGAAACTCCCAAGTCAGTGGATGACTTCATAAGCAAGGAGGAAGTCACTGAAGGCCAAAGCAGTGTTTCGCTCTCAGTCTGCAGACTGTCTAATAACTTTCTCTAAATCACATTTCTTTCCCCGTGTGTCTTGTTAACTGCGATCATCTCTTTCCCACAGGGAGTTCAGGGTGTGTCACTTCCTCTCCTTGGAAAAGAATTTTAACTACTCCGTAAAACTCCCTCTCTCTAGGGCAGGAAAAGTGAAGCCTCTCTGGATTAATATATGGACAAGTTAAAGAATGGCTCAACAAAATTAAGTTGAAGTATGTCTTGAGCTGGGGTATGATAGGTTCTGCTTTATAATAAACTTCCTGGATAGGGCTGTTCTTTGAGCCTCATAGCTTAATTTATACTTATATCCACCTTACATTTTCACTTTTTGGAAATGCCACTCCATTCTGTTCTGGAAGAAGTTTTAACAAATAAATAAATAATTGCAATTCATGAGGGCCAGAAACTTGATGTCATTGCTGTTGGTTGGCTTTAGAAGGGAGAAACCCATTTCAAGCACAGCTTTGCACAGATTAATAGCATTGAAGTGCCTATAATTGGACCACTGAAAATGAACAACCCTTCAGGGAGCATTATTAAGGGGGCTGAAGGGGGCTTGATGAAGTTCATTGAGAATGTGTCTTGGTGCGGCTACATAATGTCTAGACGCACCTTTGCAAGGCAGTTTGCATATTAAACTGGGCAGGTTGCCTTAGTGAAAAGCAGGTATGGAAGCCAGGATCCTAATCATTCATTCGTTTATTATAGCTACCAGTGCCTGTTGCATCCATGGCTGTGTCTCAACATTTGCACATCCTAATCCAAACAGTTCTTTTTTTCTTTTCTTTTTTTTGGGGTGGGGGGGAGCTAGGAGTCTCCGGCCTCTCGCATTTCTCATTCTGCTCATGACTTGCTTTCCTGCTGAGTGGCCCATGAATACCCACTTAGGTCTGCACACACACAAACACTCCCCCTTCTCGCTGCCTCTTGCCCTATTTTTATTTCCAACATATGTCTGCAACCGGAGGCTAACTAGCAATTTCAGTGATGCATGAGGCAGCATAAATACGCCTTTTCAGATGTTATTGTGGGTCCTGGAGGCATAAACATTTATCTCTTGGTGATTCACATGGCATTTGCCATGGCAAGGAGGTGGCTTTTTTGAAATTCCATTATCTTGTCAGCTTCCCCAAAACAGTGAAGAACATGTCAGAGGCTTTTGGTTGTGCCTTTGAATCTTTTTTCTAAGGAGCACTCTTTCTGATGCTTCCATTACTTCTTAAGCATCTTAATCTTGAACCTGGATGTTTCCAAACACTTAGGAGAGGCTGGGTTTGGTACCAGCTTCATCTCATGGCCTAGTATTTTCCTTGGATGCCTTGGTTATCTTCCCCTTCAATCTATATTTGTATCTTCCCTTTAAAATGCTTTTAATGATGCCTGCTTTATTTGCTTCTTGCAAGGTTGAGGCATTAACCTCTTGAAGCTATTATTTTTGGAGGGTTGAGGGCTGAGGAGTTCCACTATGGTTTATTTCAAACCAGGAACACAAGAGGCTGCCTTGTAGCGAATTATCTATTGTTACTTCCATCTAAGAATTATGTACATAGTGCCCTCTAGATGATGTAGGACTACAACTCCCATTATCCTTGACCATTGGGCAGTGCTGGCTGGTGCTTATGGGAGTTGTAGTCCTACACTTGTTGGCTGCCCTTGATCTACACACACAGAGCGGCTTAAGACATTTTGTAGAGTTGCTAACGATTCAGAAAAAGCGCAGCCAAAACAGTCAAGAGCATGGCCAACGAGGCTGATGGGAGTTGTTGGCCATACATCACCTGGAGGGCATTGGATTGGGGACAACTAGAAGAGAAGAAGAAGAAGAGTTTGGATTTGATATCCCGCTTTATCACTACCCGAAGGAGTCTCAAAGCGGCTAACATTCTCCTTTCCCTTCCTTCTCCACAACAAACACTCTGTGAGGTGAGTGGGGCTGAGAGACTTCAGAGAAGTATGACTGGCCCAAGGTCACCCAGCAGCTGCATGTGGAGGAGCGGAGACGCGAACCTGGTTCCCCAGATTACGAGTCTATTGCTCTTAACCACTACACCACACTGGCTCTCAACTAGTGCAGTGGATAGTGGTGCACTTGAACCCTCTTCCTCCTTCAGGAAGTTCAACGTGGCACACGTGGGGATTATCCCATATTTATCCTCTCGGCCATCCTGGGAGGCAGGTTGGGCTTAGAAGTAGTGATTTAGCCCAGCGCCCCCTGCTGACCTTCATGACTGGGCAAGAATTTGTACCCAGATCTTGCTGCTCCAAACCCAGCATAGTTCATTATACCAGGCTTGCTCCTAGCTCACTAAATTGAGGAGCTGTTGGTCATTCTAAGTATGGGGTGATTTCAGAGCCTTCTCCCAAGCAAGGCATTAAGCTGGAGTTTTCCTGCTTAAATACAATGTGCTCCCATATATCCCTGTTCCCCCAGCTGGAGGAAGGGAATATCTTTTCCAAGAAGAAAGTGTAGGAAGGGAGAGAATATGGTTTGATGTGTTACTACTAGTTATGTCTTAGAATACAATAATCAGCCCAGAAATTGGTTGTTGGATTAACACATAAATATTGCAAATAAAATAGGTCTGGACAACTGGCAGAAACAAACACCCCCATTTGTGTTGTTTTTTTTAAAGGTGGTTTCCTGCTGTTTCAGCTCACTGATTTTAAAACGTTCCGCAAAGTGAAAAGCACAGGAGCAAATCAGGCAGTTTTCTTGGGTCAGTTGGCAGCACCATGTGTTAGTCTTGCCACAGTCCTGAGCCACTGATGAACGCTTGGGGGGGGGTCAAGGCTGTGTGTGGGTGCTTATGTGAAAGCACTAAGGCCGTCTTGTCTATGCCATACCTTTGACACACATTTCCACACGCCCAAATAATTCAGGGCACTGTGGTTTGTTAAGAGTTGCTGGGAATTATAGTTGCTGTGAGGGGCAAACTACAGTGCCCAGAATTCTGGGAGGGAAATAATGTGCTTCAGATGTGTTTTAAAAGTAGTGTGTGTATGTGTGTACGCAACCTCAGTGCAAGGCCTATACAGTCATACCTCTTGTTACGTTTGCTTCAGGTTACATCTTTTCAGGTTGCGTCCCGCAGCGACCCGGAAGTACCGGAAAGGGTTACTTCCGGGTTTCGCCTCATGCGCAGACGCGCAAAATGACGTCACGCGTATGCGCAGAAGCAGTGAATCACGACCCGCGCGTGCGCAGACCCGGGTTGCATTCCTCTCAGGTTGCGAACGGGGCTCTGGAACGGATCCCGTTCGCACCCAGAGGTACCACTGTAATGCTGTGTGGTGCTCTGGGTTTTGGTTGAGGATATGCAGGAATTCCTCAGCAGTCGAAAGGAGGTAGGAAAAAATCACCTCAGGGTAGAAAGTTTAGGAGGAGGCCGGGTTGGTTCCAGACTGAGCCACCTCCCCTTCCTGCATACATGTTTATCGGGTCTTAGTGGTGCTAACTGTCATTCTGGATTAATCGGCAATCC
The DNA here is from genome assembly GCF_964270895.1 of Podarcis filfolensis. Classification (NCBI taxonomy): domain Eukaryota; kingdom Metazoa; phylum Chordata; class Lepidosauria; order Squamata; family Lacertidae; genus Podarcis; species Podarcis filfolensis. Next base: position 50,005,438 of record NC_139614.1, on the reverse strand, counting down.
AAAATAAATACTGTTTAAACTTAATTTTCAATGGGGGTTAGTCTTAAGGATTCTAGGCTTTTGAAACTCCCCGAAACAAGCCTGGGCAGGCAGTCTCCCCCACCGTGAAACGTTAATCCCCAGGCTAAGCACAATGAACTCTCTGTAACTTTTATTCCAAATTAAATTGCTGCTGCAATATCTGAGGCCTATAAGCACCCTAAGGTTTTTTATTGACCTTTTTAAATATATATATTTTAAAAGCTAGATTAGGACCAGCTCTTGGCACACTTTGGGGATGCTGGCTGGATTTCCTAAATCCTTTCCACAAATTACTGTTGCCGACACTTTGATTTAGTAGCATCATCACACAAGTTGCATTCAAGTGAGAGAGAGAGAGAGAGAGAGAGATAGAAAGAAGGAAGGAAGGAAAGAAGGAAGGAAGGAAAGAAAGAAAGAAAGAAAGAAAGAAAAAGAAAGAAAGAAAGAAAGAGAAAGAGAGACGGGAGGTGCTGGGCAGAACTGGTAGCTCAGCCCTAATTCTACCTGCTTAAATGTCTCACGCAAGATACTTTATTTCAAAGGCTGCATAACTGCTGCTTCTGCGGGTATTATGGGATACCCAGTTCCAAACATACCTGCCCATGAGCTGTGCTAGGTTCAGCTGAAGGGAGCTGAGAATCCCATAATAGCTGGAGAGCCACAAGTTCCCCACCCCTGCTTTCCTTTCTATCAACCTTTCCTTGCTCCTTTTACTCTTTCGATAGTGTGGTCCAGCCACTACAGTCCAAGGGAAAGCTAAGCTATGGTTTAGCATTATGTCCAAACCATAGTTTAATATCCTTGCTCTCACACATGGGTGTGTACGCACACCTGTGCTGGGATCATACTTACAAGGCTAAACCATAGTTAAACTCAAATGTCCAAATGCAGGCAAAAATATAGCAAGCAGTAGTTTGTATACTCCCATCGTTCAGCACCCAAACCACGGTTTGAGCACATATAACAGGCAGATCATGGTTTGGAGCTGCTTGTTTGCCTTTCTTCTCAGCCATTTCTGCATTCAGTAATTGGGAGGCAGAGCCATGGCAGGAACACTGGCTTGGCAGAATGTTTGAACAGAACAAACCACACTTGGCACAGGCCACAGTTTGCCAGCCTACATGGTTTCTGAATCTGGCTTCCCAGCTAACTGCAAGCTGTTCATCTGTTCACCAAACTGCAGGCAAAGCTTCCTTGAACTGTGGTTTCACTGATGTTCTAGAACTGAGCCATGACACAAGTAACTTATCAGGACTTGCCAATGCAAACTGGCAGCTGTGCAGGAACTATGTTCCGTGGGGGCTTACTCTGAGTGCTGGGGACACAGAGGTAAGCCCATCAAAAGGCGTTCAAGAGCATTCATTGAGTGAGGTGCAAATATCATTAGGTGGCTTACGAGTCACCCATTCCCTATCAACTACATGAAGCTGGACGCAAATGAGAGGATGAATATCTTGAGATAACTGGTGGTGTAATCAAGCGCTGCCCCCAATTTTACTAACACGTTTTTTCCCTTCCATATAGGGTCTGTTCTGGATGTTATTAAGCACATTGTGGCAAAAGGAGAACACAAGAGCGGAGTGCTGGATGAACCCGTGATAGCCACGATCCTGAAGGAGGTGCTGGAAGGACTGGAATACCTGCATAAAAACGGACAAATCCACAGGTGGATCTCTTACTGCATTTATAACTTGCTGTCTTATATCGTGCTTCTTGTGGGATCAACGTGCCTCCCAGTCTGTTCCTTTTGTGTGTGTGAGGCAGGTCACATTTGTTTTCATCTGATATGTTAAGAGCAGCGGCAGAGGCAAACTTGACACACTCTCTTTCTAGAACCGCCTTGCAAGCCTGGGTCACGTTTTGAATACAGGACCCAGTGTTTGGGAGTGCCCCTGTGCATTGCACCCACTTTAGCACTTCTGACACATTTTGCCTTTGCTTGTTGTTGGTCTGGAATTAATATCCAGCCATTTACTGCCCTCATACACTTCCCTCCTGAAGTTTGAAGGCTTCTTTTTATTAATATTGTCTCTGCTTCTAAAAAATAAAATAAAATGCTGAACTGGTCCATGAAGCTCAGCACTGTCTACACTGGCTGGCAGTGGTTCCCCACTTAGCAACAGCCTTTTCCGCCTTTGACTACAACCTGCATTGCAAAATACCGGTAATTCTATGAAATAATGCATTTCTGAAACTCGAAGATGTTTCCACCCTCTCATTTTCCACTGGTCAGGCCATTCTTTTGATAATTTCTGGATTCCCCCTCTCTCAGCTTTTTGCATGCTGAGAAGTACTGCCAATTGCATCCACGATTGCCAGGTTTATGTGTTAAGTTTTCAGTGCACGGGTGCCTCCAAAGACAGCTGTCATTGTATAGAGACTTCCCCCCCCCCTTGCGGACCAGCTCCAAACAGACGTTGTTCTTGGGGTGCGTCTGCTTGCCTGCTTAGACGTGGAGCTGAATCGGAAGAGGAGTTTCAAGGCTTTGTGGAAGAAATAAGCTCCAAGCAGCTTATCCAAGTTAGCACAATAAAACGATTGTTCGGGGCCTGTGCAGCGGAAGGCCTGAGTCATAGCTCACACCTTTAGCAGAAAAGCAGCCCAGTACCATCAGAGCCATGGCGTGGAGGCAGGACAAATGCCTTTAGTACATCTGACCAAATTTGGCACCCAGCTTATTGGCGGAGTGAGAAGGGAGTGTCTTTCTGGAGTGGAGCCTGCTTTCCCCCTTAGTTATCGTATGTTTTGAGAGGAGATGGTGGGAAGAACAGGTCAAGCTGTTAAAGGAGTGCATCGGCAGGGACCTGACGTGTTTGTGTGAGAGAGGGAGGGACAGAGAGAGACATTAAGACCCTGCAGATGAGTGTTAATTCAAACACTCTCCTTTCTTTTAAAATATAAGTTTATGGAGTAAATGGCTACATGTGGCTTTCTTGTCTTAACATTTTCAAAGATTAAGCCATATTTGCTTATTTTTTACCCTTAAAAAATGTACTGGTTTCACTACCCTCCCTCAAGCCTTCAAGGGCAGGAGAAGTATAAGTTCTACCTACTACAAGCTTAAAGGTGTCGGTGTGTAGGACCCAGTACACTTTATAGCATCTTGCATTAGCTAGTTACTTGCTGGGCCTCCTACAGGAGTTCAGGGTATTAACAAAAAGGGGGCGGGGAGTAATTTAGGTATTTGTTTGCTGTCTTTGAGGGCTGTTTGGCCTTCTCAAGGCGGTTCACGTCACAAAGAATAGCATATGACTTTCACAATAAAAGTAATTCAATTTAAAAGAGAACAACAACAAAAACTGCAGCAGCAAATGAAATAATGCGTAAAAGTTCAGAGCGGCCTCAAATTTAATCAGTTAAATCTTGCTGGGCCTGTGGGTGTAATTAGGCCTAGTCTGGGTCCAACTGGCCCACCAGGTTGTTTTCCCCAAACCGTGGCCACCTGCCCCTAACCCAGCAACAGATTCTGAGCAGGCAAGGACAAAGGAACGACTAAGAGCTTAAAGCGAGCACCTGATCGTTCCTTTGCAAGCTCGCTGTCAGTTGCAGCCAGCTGATTGGTGCTGTCAGCAAGTGCCTTTGAAGGTGTGCTTTCTTGGACAGGGGCATCTTTAAGGGATCACTGTTAGCTCCTTTGAAGTTCACTTTCAGGTGTAGCTTGGATCGCAGCCACACCTGCAAGTGAACTTCAAAAAGGCTTTGCAGTTGCCGCCAATCAACTGCCAAAGTTGGCCTTCGGTGGGTGGGGGAATCAAGAACCTGGCCAACTGGCCCAGTTCAGTTCCCTACATCTGAGATAAAGTAGGGCTGGGCGATATCTGGTTTTCAACATCGCGATATATCACCAGCTAAACATTGCAGTATACTGATATGTTTCAATGTCTGAAATAAGTATGTAGAAGCATTGGCTGGCTTCATGGTTTCCCCCACATCGTGATTTTTGTAGAGTACACACACACCATGATTCACACTATATTGTCCAGTCAAAATTTATGAAACCAGCATCATGATATGGACTTGAAGCTGGTTGTTCGACGATATATCGCCCAGCCCCAAACACATCATGATTCGCAATGTATTGCCAGGTCAAAAACTATGAAATCAATCACAATATGGACTTCAAACCGGTTTTGGATGATATATTGATATATTGCCCAGCCCTAAACAGGATAAGGGAGAATTACCCACCATCTGATGCAAGTGACTTCTCTCTTCCTTAACACTGGGCTTCTTGCCATGAGCAACATTTCCCCCAAGCTTCTTTGGCAAGGGTTTAGGGGAGATTTGGCTTGGGAACTTTTGTTTGCTGTGGAAGACAGCCCAGTTGGGAAGCTGCCATGCATGCAGGAAGTTCTAGGTTCAATCCCCCGTATTTCCGGGTAGGATTGGGAAAAACTCACAGCTTGAAACCCCAAAGAGCTGCCACCAGCCAGTGTAAGCAGTCCTGACCTAGGTGGTTCAAAGGTCTGACTCAGGTGAAGGCAGCACCTTATGTTCCTGTGTAAAGTGCTGCAGGTGAGCAATCCCTGTTGAGCATCCAGGTAATGGACTCTGTACCACCTGCAAACTCTTCCTTGGTCTTCAAAGGTTGCCCTGGTGTGCCAGAGGTGTGTTGCACTGCGGTTAATCCCAGAGGCTTTGAAGGCCACGGAGTGTGTTCTGTGACTAAGGAGGGGAAAAAGGAGACCCACTCCCAGGCCTGAGTGACAAGCGTCAGTTGATGTGTTAAATATTTTGCACCACTCCCAATTCTGGACACTTGACTTGCCTTTGCATTTGTTCATGGATTATCATGTGTCCAGTTGCTTGATGGATGATCCTCTATAATCTGTAACCAAAGCAAATGGGAGAGCTGCTGGGAAGTTACTGGGCAGAGTTTGAAACTTAAGCCCTTTCAGGTGGTGCTGCTTTTTCTTTTTTTAAATAGCTTTCTGACAAGCCAGTCATGGTTAGCTTAACTGGATGGAAGTTCTTGTTCATTCTCTCATTCTCTCTCTCTCTCCTGGATGCCTTTGAGCTTATGATCAGCTCTTGTGTAACTGAATATTTTGACAAGCTTGGAGAGGAAGCAATAATACTATGCGTGTTGTTGTTTTTGTTTTTCAAAAAATGCATCTTAGCTTCGGGAGGTTTTCCTTTTTGGTATGCCGGATTGTTGGGGCTACACACAGGTGCTCTCTAAAGTCGGTCAACATGGCTGAAATATAGAGGTTTGCTTGGGACATTCTGAAAGCTGACCTGGGTACCATTGAAAGTGAGCAAAGGTAGACTCAGGGCCTAAATCTCTTGCAGCAGAGGAGGGGGATCCTGTGGCTGCTCCGGATGTTGTTGGACTCCTGCTGCGGTTGGACTCTGGCTCCCATCAATCAGTTCCATGCAGCATGGCATGACAACACACGGTGCGTGTCCGGGGATCCTTGGATCTTGCCTGTTTTCACACACCAGCAACACACCCTGTAGAATTCTATCTGTGGTATTTTATCTGCACTATCAGAGCAAATCTCAAGAACCAAAAAATTGTATTGAAAGATACAACTTTCAAGCCACCTGGCCCCAAAATGGCAACTAGGCATTTTGGTGACTGTAAAAGGTAAAGGTAAAGGTACCCCTACCATTAGGTCCAGTCACGGACGACTCTGGGGTTGCACGCTTATCTCACTCTATAGGCCAAGGGAGCTGGCATTTGTCCGCAGACAGCTTCCGGGTCATGTGGCCAGCATGACTAATCCGCTTCTGGCAAACCAGAGCAGCGCACGGAAATGCTGTTTACCTTTCCACCGGAGCAGTACGTATTTATATACTTGCACTTTGACGTGCTTTCGAACTGCTAGGTGGGCAGGAGCTGGGACTGAGCAACAGGAGCTCACCCTGTCGAGGGGATTCGAACCACTGACCTTCTGATCGGCAAGCCCTAGGCTTTGTGGTTTAGACCACAGCGCCACCCACGTCCCTTGGTGACTGTAACCCTGGTTTAATGAGCCATTTGGCACCTAGCTTATATATCAAGAGTTTCTAACACTGGGCACACCCAGCCCTGGCAATGGGAGATGTAGCCCATCATCAACATGTGTGGCTGTAGGAGACGCACATCTGCAAGCTTGTGTTTTTCTTGCTTTTGTGTTCTTCATAAGGCACGGCATCGATCACCAGCTCATATGCTTCGTTGGAAAGGATTGGGATTAGGTACGGTTGCTTTGTGCCCTGTTTGGACAGTGGTAGCATATTTCTGCCTAATGGGTGCTGAAGACCACTAGGGATGGCTGCTTCCACCTTGCTCTGCTTTGGAGATTCCCAGAGTGGCACAGAGGATGCTGCCTTCCACAGAGTCAGACCAATTGGCCCAGCCAGCTTAGCGGCTTTGCAGGTTTTGGGGCAGGGAGCATTCCCAGCCCTGTGTGCTGGCCTGTGTTCTGATCCCACAGGGCTGCTTTTCTGTTTTATATTTCCCCTAAGTCTGGCTATCCCTGGTGATCCCAGGGAAGACAGAGGAAAACCTTTCCTGACTGCATACATACACCTTCCAAGAATATTGTTTCCAGAATCTGAGTAATTCAAGACATCGCGATTTTCGCTCCATTCTGCTCTATGAAGTTTCCTGTCGTCGTAAAGTGTTGACATTTATGCATACTATTTTAATTGTTTAGTTTTTTTAAAAAAACCTTCCCTTTCCCCCAAAGAGCCCTGCAGGGATATATATTTTCCCACTGCTTAAATGCGCTCCTTTCTCCAATCTCTCCTCCTTGCATGTCAGAAATTCCAAATCTGAGCTGCGCAAAATTGGAAAAATGTCAGCTGTAATATTTGATTTCTCAAAAGATTGGTCAAGGCCCCCGGAAGCGTAGGAACAGAACGCGGCTCTTCCCCTGTTGGATGCCGACTCATATTTCTGGGATCCTGAGTAATGCTTTGACAAGATTGCTCACAGATGCTGCAGTTGGGAGTGTGTGTGTTTTTAATTTTGAAGAAGAGGAAAATCCATTCTCCACAGAATTGCTATGGAGACTATCAAGGCCTGCAACTCTTGTGTTAACCATTGTCTCCTGCGATTCTTTTCTTTTCCCCATCCTCTTTCCGGCATCAGATGGAGTTGTAAGAGGAGAAATCTGGTGGGAACAAGGAGGTCAGGAGAAAAGATTAGTGGGGAGGTTGGCATAAGGATGTGGAACCCAGTCTCTCCTCTCCTCTCTTGGTCTCCTGGGCCTCAAGGAGATTAAACTAGCTTTGACCAGGGCCAAGGCCTTTTCGGCTGTGGCCCCAGCCTGGTGGAATGCTCTGTCACAAGAGACCAGGGTCCTGCGGGATCTGACATCTTTCCGCAGGGCCTGCAAGACGGAGCTGTTCCGCCAGGCCTTTGGCCGGGGTCCAGTCTGACTCCCCCTCTCTCCTCATAAGAACTTACATGAAAGTGGCCCCTCAACTTTTCTCACAGGTTCATATAAGATTAGTATAAACAGATAGGCCTGGTGAGCATTTAAGGTGCCCATCCCTAATTTGCGGGTTGCCATCTGATTAGATTTCACGTTGATTCTGATTTGATTTTAGGATGTATTTTAATTGGTTGCTTGATTTTATGGTAATATGTTATATATTTGATGTTAGCCGCTCTGAGCCTTGTTTTGGCTGGGGAGGGCAGGGTATAAATAAAATTTATTATGATTATGATTATGATTCAATTCAAAATCCTTTATTAGGCATAGCACACCACACATTATCAAACAAACATCATATACAGACTGTATAAAATACGGGCTCAGCGAACACAATTTATTATTATTATTAGTGTTGCTTCAAGGCCTCCAGAGCTTAAAATTGATTGAAACTTGTTGCCAGTTAACAGCGTTACTCTTTCTTGCCCTTGAGAAACGTAGGGGCTGCTGTAGGCACATGATGTTAACCACGATGGAGGGATTGAAGGGTTCATGGGGTTTTTTGATTCTGGCCCCCTCTTGTCTTGGGGAATGGATTTCCACCCTCCCCTTGGCCTTAACCTCACAGATAAGGGCTGTGTTGGCACCGACCTTAACTATGGATAAGGCTAACCAAGTTTGCTCTTCGACTGTGGAAAGACCATAGCTCAGAGCATAGCTGTCAACCTTCCCTTTTTTTGCGGGAAATTCCCTTATTCCAGCGCCGTTTCCCGCTGCTATCCCAGATTGTTAGATATCCTGTAGACTGTCCCCGGGACAGGTGAGGCTGCTGATCCCTTATTTTCGAGGCTGCTGATCCCTTATTTTCAAATCTGAAAGTTGACAGCTATGGCTCAGAGTCAGAGCAGTTCATTCAGAAGGTCGCAGGTTCAATCCCTGGCACTTCCAGTTGAAAGCCATCTGCTGAGACCCCCAGCACAAGGCTCGCTCATGTGGTTTCCTCTAGATCAGTGGTGTCCAAACTTTTTTCAAAGAGGGCCATATTTGATGAAATGAAGGGCCGTGAGGGCTGACCAAAGGGCCAACCAAAGTTGTTAACCTTTTTTTTAGGACTGAATTTGTTGAGCTTTTTAATGATTTTACCCCAAAGTTGTAAAAAAAGTTGAGCTATTTTTTAGGGTTGAAGTTGTAGAGGGTTTTTTAGGATTTTACCCCAGGAAATAAACTGCCGCAGGGGCCAGATTAAACCGACTGGTGGGCCAGTTTAGGCCCCCGAAATGGACTTTGGACATGCCTGCTCTAGATATAATAAAAATTTTATTATTAATTTTATTATTTGTACCCTGCCCACCTGATTGGGTTTCCCCAGCCACTCTGGACTCCGTCTCCCATCAGTGTGGTGAAGAATTAGTTGCTCTTGGGTTGGATATGCGCAGAGGCAAAGGATGTCTGGCATAGAAGCCAATGTTCAACTGGATGGTTGGCTCCACTGTAACACTGCCCCAGGTGTGGCTCTTTCCTGTTCCTCATGGGAATAAATGGCTGCCATTCAGTTATGTGGGGCAAAGCAAAAGGGTGCGCATGCAGGCGCCATTGGGGTGGCAGGGCTGCTCCTGCCACTAGTGACCCCTGCCGTCAAGAATCACATCTGCTTCAGGGGTGGCGAAATTGACATGCTTAATAAGAGAAATTCATTGTTAACATTTACTAAAGGTTAGAAACCACTCATAGACTGAAAAAGAAATAGTGACATTTGGATTTGAGAACTGAAGATAATTGTTTATAGAAAGTGGCTTTATTAGGTGTGATACTGGAGTGGATGAAGTGAATAATGTTTATATATAGTGGACAGATGAAGAATCAGAAGTTCTATACTTACCTCTCATTTTTCTCTCTTTTTCTCTCTTTTCCACTTTCTTTCTTTTAATTCCTTTGCAGTTCCTTTTTCTTTATCTCTTTCTCTTTCTTTCTTTTTTGTTTTCCCCCTCTCTCTGTTTTGCCTCTGGATTGTTTTTGTTTGAACAACAACAACAAATATTTGACAATAATCTTTTGCATTTTTCTTTATAAACTCTAATAAATTTTATATTAAAAATATATCAAGTCTGCTCTAATGTCCATCCAGAGTTCTGTCTTGTGGTCACACAGAAGTGCAACCGGATATTCTGATAGTCAGCCCAGCATCTTAGGAGCTGGCTTTAGCATGCTCTCTCTCACACACAACGGTAATTAACGTGTGTTTCTGTGTATAGATTCTTGGCATCGTTTCCTCTGGCCAAATTAAAAGTTAGGCCATTGGAAATTTATAGTTTACAGTTCAGATACATTAGCCATTATGCCCAGATGACTCTAGCCCACTTGGACAGCCGTGCATTTGTACTAAGCGCTCAGACAATGCACAGGAAAGATGGATGGCGTATGTCTAGGTTTACTGTAATTGGAAAGAGCCTAACAAGCTTTTGCTACTTTGGCAGTAATGTTTGGAGTTGGAGGGGGCCAATTACTCAGCCATTAAGAATGCAGCGGAACATATTATCTCTCCTTGGTCTATAAATAGCATTAAAAAAGAAAAAGAAAACTGACGTCCTGCATTTGTGTTGTGCTTTTGGTGAATCTAAGTGCACTCTCCCTGTTTTTCCCCAAGATTAGAGGAGAAAACAAGTAAATGGGTTTTATTGGAAGTGTGGAGTGGGCTGGTTGCAGTCTGATTTGGGTATGGCTATAGCTGAATACATGGGTTTTTATTGAACACCAGTTGCCGGAAACAGCAGGAGGGGAGTGTGTTCTTGTGCTTAGGCCCTGCTTGTGAACATCTTCACTTAGACCACCGATTGACCGCTGTGAGAACAGGATGCTGGACTAAGTTGGCTGCTAGCCTGATCCAGCACACTCTTCTTATGTTGAAATATATTAAAAAATAAAAAAATTGTCCAGTAGCACCTTAGAGACCAACTAAGTTTGTCCTGGGTATAAGCTTTTGTGTTCATGCACACTTCTTCAGATATCTAGGATAGGTGGATCGTAGAGGGTTCTTAATTCTAAGACCCTTAGGTATAATGTCCAGGTTCTTGCAATTAGTCAGAAAGGAGATATCAGTCTGTACCAGTGCAAGTTTCTTTGTGAGGTTGATGGACTTCCACTTCATGCGGTTCAATGTGGTGCCTTCCATGGTTCTAGAGTCAGGTAGGCAGCCGGGTTGGTCTGACGCAGTCGAAATATATATAAAAATTAAAAAATTGTCCAGTAGCACCTTAGAGATTGAAATATACTCAGAGTCGCAAAGTGATTTCATGCTCTTTATTCAGCTCATAGTGGTGAGGAGGAATGAATGAAAGTCCCCTCAAGGTATCTGCTTTATATACATTATTTACACAATGGGCTGCACATGATTGGCTAATTCCGGAATTCTACTGTAAGCCAATCAGGTTGTGGATTCACTTCTATCTGGAGCATGATTGGGTGGTTCCTGCCAACCAATCATATTGCTGCATTGTTCTAGGACCAATCTGACTGCTGCATTCTGAATCCTATTGTTCTAGGACCAATCAGACTGCTGCAGTTTGGATCCTATTCAACTCAGTACATAACACCCCTCCCCTCTAAGTTCCAGTCCTGCCCGGGAGGTCGCATTCATAGTCCTCGAGGTACGCCGGTGGCCTACGTGTGCGTTGCGGCCTGGGGTGTTCCCTGGTCCGGGGTTCAGGTTCTGGCTCATGTTCCAAGGATGCTGGCTGTGATGGGCCTGTCTGGTCAGGTGCAACCGGCTCGCTCAGTCGTGGTTCTGGTTCCGGTGTCCTTTTGGCTTCGCGGGTCCTCTCTGTATTTACTGATTCTGCCTCTCCTGCTGGCCCCTCCTGCTCTATGGGCCTCACTGCCCCTCTGTTCCCTTGGGACTCCTCTGACCTTTCCTCCTCCTGGTTTTCTCCCGGGAATCGTCGCCGTATCTGGTCGCAGTGGCGGCGCCAGCATTGCCCCCCATCCGTTAGCACCTCGTACGACACGGGACCAGTGACCCTGGTGACTGTGGCGGGTACCCATGCTGGGCCTGCCCCAAAATTCTTTGCGTACACTGGGTCCTGGGCCTCGAAGGTCCGGGGGTTCCTGCCTTCCCCCACCACTACCTCATCCTGAGCTCTATCGGGGTGAAGGCGGTCCAATCTGATTGCAAGGCGCCGACCCATTAGTAGTTCAGCGGGGCTCCGGCCAGTCGTTGAGCTGGGGGTGCTGTGTTGTGCTAGGAGGAATGTGGCAAGGCGGTACTCCCAATCCCCTTGCGTCATGCGGCGAAGGGTGTCCTTGGTGGTCCGCACCATGCGTTCTGCTTGGCCATTGGTGGCAGGGTGGAATGGCGCCGAACGGATGTGGCGGATGGCGTTCTGCGCTGTGAAGGTTTGGAATTCTCCTGACGTAAATGCAGTCCCGTTGTCTGAGACGAGAGTGTCAGGGAGCCCGTGGGTTGCAAACAGCCTGCGTAGTACCCGGATGGCTGCGGACGTAGAAGTGGACGGTACCAGTGCGACTTCCAGCCATTTGGTGTAGGAGTCCACCACTATGAAGAATGTTTTCCCCTGAAAGGGGCCAGCGAAGTCCACATGCAGGCGTGACCATGGTGCTCGGGCGGACTCCCAGGACTGGACTGGGGCCCTTGGGGGATCTGGGCGGGATTCTTGGCAGGCCTGGCAGTGTTTGACCCAGGCCTCTATCTCTCCGTCGATCCCCGGCCACCACACATAACTCCTGGCAAGGGCCTTCATTCTTACTACCCCTGGGTGTGTCTCGTGTAGGGCTGTGAGGACCCTTTTGCGGAGGGGCTGGGGAACAACGACCCTGCTTCCCCATAACAGGCACTCCTTGTGGGCCGACAGTTCATGTTTGCGGGTTGTGTAGCCGGCGAATTCTGGCCCGGGGCTGCTGCTGGGCCATCCCCTCCACACCCAGTCCAGGACGCGGGAGATGACCCTATCTTTCTTGGAATGGTGTGCAACTTCTTGTGCCTGAATGGGGCGGTCGGGAAGCAGCTCCAGGCTCATAACCTCTTGTGCAGGTGCTGGGTCGGGGCCTGTTTCCGGTAGTGGTAGCCTGCTGAGGGCGTCCGCATGGCCCATCGCCTTCCCAGGGCGGTGAATCAGTGCATACTGGTAGCTGGCAAGGAAAATTGACCACCTGAGGACACGAGGAGACAGCACTTGGGGGGTCTGCTTTTCGGAGGCAAACAAGCCAAGCAAGGGCTTGTGGTCAGTCACCACGGTGAAGGGCCGCCCGTACAAGAAATCATGGAATTTTTTTACTCCCTTCACGATTGCCAGACCCTCCTTGTCGATTTGCGAGTAGTTCCGCTCGGTTGCGTTGAGTGTCTGGGAAAAGTATGCCACCGGTACCTCTCTTCCATCCGGGAGTTGGTGTCCCAGGACAGCGCCAATGCCATAGGGTGAGGCGTCGCATGCTAGCACCACCGGCAGCCTCTCGTCGAAGTGTGCCAAGACCGAGTTTGAGACAAGCAAGTCCTTGACTGCCTGGAATGCGGCCTCCTGGCGCTGGCCCCACACCCAAGGGGCCCGCTTGTCCAGGAGTCTGTGTAGGGGCTCCGCTACCGCCGCCTTGTGGGGAAGGAAGGAATGGTAAAAGTTCAATAGTCCCAAGAAGGCCTGAAGTTCAGTCTTGTTCTTGGGCGCTGGGGCATCACAAATGGCCCGTACCTTGTCCCCAGTCGGGTGGACCCCTTCTGCGTCCACCATAAATCCCAGAAAGTCCACCTGAGGCACTCCTAGTAGACATTTTTCCCGCTTCACCTTGAGACCCGCCGTCTGGAAACGGTGCAGAACGGTGCGGAGGCGGTCCTCAAACTCCTCTGGTGTGGGCCCGGCAATCAACACATCATCGAAGAAGGGGGTGACGCCAGGAATCCCTTTAAGGAGAGAGTCCATTAGATTCTGGAATATGCCTGGTGCCACGCTGACACCGAATTGCAGCCGCTTTACCCTGAACGCTCCTCTGTGCGTCACAATCGTCTGTGCCTCTGCTGTGGCCTCATCTACTGGCAGTTGTTGATATGCTTGGGCCAAGTCCAGCTTGCCAAAAATTTTCGACCCAGCCAGGGTGGCAAGGACATGGCTGACCACTGGCACTGGGTATGCATGGGCCGTGAGGGCCTTGTTTATGGTACATTTGTAGTCTGCGCAGATGCGGACCGAACCATTCGGCTTGACGGGTGTGACGATTGGGGTTTCCCAGGGGGCATTAGGCACCGGCTCCAGCACGCCTTGCTCCACGAGTCGGTCCAATTCCTCGTCTATACGGGGTTTCAGGGCGAACGGGACCCGGCGGGCCTTGAGCCTGACTGGTCGTACTGCGGGGTCAAGCTGTAGAGCAATGGGGGGGCCCGTATACTGTCCCAATTTCCCATCAAAAACCCCCGGAAATTCCTTGCATATGGCGTCCACGTCCACTTGTAAGCTCGTGTGGTTCACCCCGGTGACGGCTAGCCCCAGTGGTCCAAACCATGCCAATCCCAGTAAGCTAATGTAGGGGCCCTTGACCACAAGCAAGTCCAGTTGCCGCGTCCGCCCTTGGTATTGCACCCTGAAGGTCCCCACCCCCATTGTGGGGACCTTACGTTTCTGGAAGTCCCGGAGGGTGAATGGGGCCGGCCTGAGTTTGGGACCCCCAGTAGGACACAGTTTCCTTAAGGTCCTTGCCGAGATTATGGATAGAGTTGAACCCGTGTCTAGCTCCATGCGGCATGGGGCCCCCTCTATCTGTACCTCTACATAAATTTTCTCTACGTTGGGGTGGGGCAACTGGTATACCTGGAAGTCCGTGAGCTCCGTCGAGTTGCCTTGGTGTGTTGGGCCCCGGGACCTGGGGCTCTTGGATTGGTCATCTGATGCCTGGCGTCGGGTGGGCCGAGCTCGACACACCCGGGCGATGTGTCCCAATTTTCTGCACTGCCTGCACTCTGCGTTGCGGAAACGGCAGGTCCTCCTCTCGTGACTGTCTCCACAGCTTGCGCAGTTCCCTGCTTCTCGTCGAGGCAGCTGTGGTATGTGGGCTGCTTGAGTGCGCTGCTGTACTCGGTGCACCTCCTCCCTGTTGGATCCTGAGTCGTCGGTGAGGTCTTCGTGGTGGACCCTCGGTTGGGACGGCTGGCTCGGCCGTGCCTCTTGCGTCGACCTCTCGGCAGCTTCCGTTGCCAGGGCCTCCTCCAGAGCGACCTGGAACGTTAGGTCCTTCTTAGCGTAGAGGCGTCGTTGCAGCTTCTCATCCTTCAGGCCACCGACGAGGCGGTCACGAAGCATGTTCTCCAGCTCTGAGAAGTTGCAGAACCGGGCAGCTTGGCGGAGAGAGGTCACAAACCCAGTTATGGTTTCCCCAGGGGCTTGCCGCTTTGCATAGAAGGCATTTCGACGAGCCACCACAGAGGGCTGTGGCGAAAAGTGCCCCTTCAGCTGTTCCATTATTGTTTTGTATGGAACAGTAGCGACGTCTTCGGGTGCAAGGAGAGCCCGGGCGATTTCAAACGTCTCCTCTCCGCAGACGCTGAAGAATATCGCCCTCTTCTTGGCGTCTTCTTCATCGGTGACCCCTTTGGCTTCTAGGAGGAAGGTGAAACGGGAGGCATACGCTTCCCAGTCTCCAGATGCTGGGTTGAACGGCGAGAAGCTGCTGTCGGTTGCCATTCTGAGTTCCTTGTGTCCCGGAGCTGAAGCCTGGATACACGGTGCGAGGCAGCGGTGCGGCAGGTGGCGGTGCTGCGGTGCTGTGTGTGGCAGTCAGCTCAGCGGGATCCCACCTTCGTCGCCAGTGAAATATACTCAGAGTCGCAAAGTGATTTCATGCTCTTTATTCAGCTCATAGTGGTGAGGAGGAATGAATGAAAGTCCCCTCAAGGTATCTGCTTTATATACATTATTTACACAATGGGCTGCACATGATTGGCTAATTCCGGAATTCTACTGTAAGCCAATCAGGTTGTGGATTCACTTCTATCTGGAGCATGATTGGGTGGTTCCTGCCAACCAATCATATTGCTGCATTGTTCTAGGACCAATCTGACTGCTGCATTCTGAATCCTATTGTTCTAGGACCAATCAGACTGCTGCAGTTTGGATCCTATTCAACTCAGTACATAACAGAGACCAACTAAGTTTGTCCTGGGTATAAGCTTTCGTGTGCATGCACACTTCTTCAGATACACACACATATGTCCATGCACAAAAATAAGTTGTGTGTGTATCTGATGAAGTGTGCATGCACATGAAAGCTTATACCCAGGACAAACTTAGTTGGTCTCTAAGGTGCTACTGGACAATTTTTATTTTATATATATATATTTTTACTGCGTCAGACCAACACGGCTACCTACCTGACTCGTCTTATGTCTTAGGGAAATACTTAAGGAGAGAGAGAGAGAGATGGTGCTTTGTGACTTCTGGTCTCATATTCTGGAGCTCAAACAAAGCCATTAGTTAGGGTCCGGCTCGATTTCCTCATTAAAATATTTGCACACTGTCTCTCATACTGTAAGCATCGTTTACACATCATGAAAAGCAAAACAAAACCCATCTGCAATAAGAAGACCAAAAGTTGTTTGTTACGATGCGGGAAAACATGAAATAAACTGTTAGAAATAATAATAAAGTAAAACAGCAGAGCAGATGATAAAAGTCAACACACCATTAAGCAACGTTTAAAAATGGTTCTGATAAATTGTACCAGTAACTGAAAACAACCCCTGCAGCCAGTATGCCATGCTGGGAAAAAAGCGAATAGTGGTTCCAAAATTTTGAAGATCGGTGTCTTCACCTCTTAGGGAAGATTTGTGGTGAGCTGGGACATCACTGGTGCTCCCTCAAGAATTCTGAAGCGTTCAATGGAAATTCCCTTTTGTTCTGGAGAGGAACCAAGCTCTCCCCCTCTCCCTGGGTTATGAAACAAAATGAAAACAAATAATAGAGCCATTATTCTGAGGACAAAAGCTTTTGCTTCTCTTTGGCACTTGCTGGAAGTAAATAGATGGGCCACGGACAAAGAGATACAATGAAGTTTCCTTCTGTGTAATATTAAGCAAGCTGGTCCATGTGTTTTTTATTTAAAAAAAGCTCGTTGGAGTGTGGCTTGCGTCGTTTAATTTGTACACAGTGAGTTTTGCTGCAAGTTCTGGAAGCTCTTTTGGCGTTGCGTTGGCCATAAATGTGTCTTTAAACCCATGGTGGGAAGGCTGGACATTTCATCGGCTTTGCATCCAAATGAGCAAGAAGGCATTTTGGGATTCCGGGATCAGTGTTAGAAACTCAGATATATAAGCTTGGTGCCAAATGGCTCCTTAAACCAGGGTTACAGTCACTAAAACGGAATGCCTAGTTGCGATTTTGGGGCCAGGTGGCTTGAAAGTTGTATTTTTCAATATGACTTTTTAGTCCTGCAATTCATTATGACTGCATATAGTAATGACCAGAATGTGTTGCTTTTCAACATCCAATAATTCCCAGGCAGGCACCTCCAGATGGTAGAGACCATGGGTAGGCAAACTAAGGCCCGGGGGCCAGATCCGGCCCAATTGGCTTCTAAATCCGGCCCGCGGACGGTCTGGGAATCAGTGTGTTTTTACATGAGTAGAATGTGTCCTTTTATTTAAAATGCACCTCTGGGTTATTTGTGGGGCCTGCCTTGTGTTTTTACATGAGTAGAATGTGTGCTTTTATTTAAAATGCATCTCTGGGTTATTTGTGGTGCATAGGTATTTGTTCATTTTAAAAAATAAAATAAAAAGTCTGCCCCCCCCCAAGGTCTGAGGGACATTGGATCGGCCCCCTGCTGGAAAAGTTTGCTGACCCCATCCAGGCACCCAGGCATCTTCACATGGTCACAAGTGGCCAATAGCCAGGTGCAAAATGTGCCTGGTGAATTTTGAACACTGCACAGGATTGCTAAAGGAGAAGTCACAGGAGATGGCGCTGAACTACCCCGGCCCTCACCTTCCCGGGGCCCTGCAGATGTTTTGAGCTATGCTTCCCACCAGCAAGTTGATGGGAGTTGTAGCTGGAAACATCTGGAGGTTGCCAGGTTGCTAAAGTTGGACCAGCTGTTTCTTTCTGCGTACGACGGCTTCGCTGAGCTCACAAAAGGAGCATTCAGCGGTTGGGAGGGGACAGGGTTCTGCAAGAAACCAGCTTCTTGCGCTTTGCAGCATAATTCCAGATCAAAATCAAATGAATGTCATGGTTGCTTGTATATTTAATCCTAAAGTGTGTTTGACTGGTGGGGTAGATTTTACGCACTTTCCACTTGTTTGTTTGTTTTCCTATGCCGCCTTGGGTTTTTTTCTTTTTAAAGGTGGAGCAAAAGTATTTATGAAAATTAATTAAACTTTTGTGAATGTGAACGAATGGATACATGATCATCAGGCATGCATGAAGACAGGTTTCTGCTCCAACGGCCATACCTGCTTGATCTCAGAAGAAAAAACACCCCAGTTAGGAGAGGGAAGCAGAGACAAACAATGGGAGTTGGAGTCTATCAGCAACTAGATGACGCTATACAGTGTTACCTCGGGTTCCGGAGGTCTGTTCTTAACCTGAAACTGTTCTTAACCTGAGGTACCACTTTAGCTAATGGGGCCCAGCGCTGCCGCAGTGCAATTTCTGTTCTCATCCTGAAGCAAAGTTCTTAACCCGAGGTACTATTTCTGGGTTAGGAGAGTCTGTAACCTGAAGCGTCTGTAACCTGAGGTACCACTGTATTGGGTAGCCCTTGACCTAGATCAGTCTTTCCCAAAGGTAGGACCTCAGATGCCCCGTCACCTCTGACCATTGGGCTATGCTGGCTGGGGCTGATGAGAGTTGTAGACCAACAATCTCCAGGGACCCAAAGTTGAGATAGGCTGGCCTCTGGAGCACGGTTTTCAACTGAGGGCTTCTGATGCAGATATCCAAGTGGTGAAAGTTTGGAAGGTGGTGAAAGTTTGGAAGGAGGCATATTTCCTTGCCCCCGAAGGGGCTGCAGAGCTACAGGGGGCTGGGGAAATGGGGCTCAGTGGTTTTATGCCTATAGGGCAGGGGGGCAACCTTATTTCATATAAATCAGGTGAGCAGTACAGTGGTACCTCGGGTTACAGATGCTTCAGGTTACAGACTCCGCTAACCCAGAAATAGTACCTCGGGTTAAGAACTTTGCTTCAGGATGAGAACAGAAATTGCACGGCGGCGGTGCGGCAGCAGCGAGAGGCCCCATTAGCTAAAGTGGTACCTCAGGTTAAGAATAGTTTCAGGTTAAGAACGGACCTCCGGAACGAATTAAGTTCTTAACCCGAGGTACCACTGTATTTGCTGAGCTATAAGCAGAACAGACCTTATCAGATAATTAAACTTGTTGCATGTGCTTTCCATAATTTTCGCAGGTTTGCCAAATTTAGGTCTCTCTCTCTCTCTGCGGGTAGAACTTTAATTTGAGTATTTACAGCCTCAGCAATGGCCTTTTGCATTGAGAAGATAATGTTTGGATCATGAAGCAGAGTGTGGCAGGAGAGAATGGAGGGGCACTTCACAGCTTGTACTCACTGTGTATATCTTTTTGTTTTGTCTCTTCCTCTTCCTTCCCTGCTCCTCAAAAGGGACGTGAAAGCTGGAAACATCCTTCTAGGAGAAGATGGCTCGGTCCAGATTGCAGGTGAACCTTTTTATGATTATCATTGTCATTATCATTGTTGTTATTATTTGCCATGTAGTTTGCTCTCTGCTTCCATGCCAGAGAGAGGACCCTGAGGACAACCATCTTTCAACATCACATGGAAGAGGGAGCAAGCTTGTTTTCTCCTGCTCTGGAGGGTAGGACACGAACCAGTGGCTTCAAGTTACAAAAAAGGAGATCCCAAATAAACATCAGGAATAACTTTCTGACAGTAGGAGCAGTTCGATAGTGGAATGAACTCCCCTGGGAGGTTGTGGACTCTCCTTCCTTGGAGGTTTTCAAGCAGAGGTCGAATGGCCATCTGTCATGAATGCTTTAGCTGAGATTCCTGCATTGCAGAGGGTTGGACTAGATGACTCTCAGGGTCCCTTCCAACTCTTAACTCGTAGCTCCACTATAATTAATTGGTTGTTAATCGCCTTCCACGTATTTCCCAATGCGATGTACAAAATATAATAAGAACAGCTTAAAAACCCTTGGGGTCCCTTCCAGCTCTATGATTCTATGACCCTGAAGACCGTGGCATGGGGAGGAAGGGGGAAACAATGTGCCATAGGTGTCTGGTTCCCCCTCCAACACGGGGAGTCAGTGGGGTGTGAACACATCATGCCCAACCCTTAAGGGCATTGCATCAGCCCCTCCCACCCCAAGAGTTGGTTGTCAAAGGTGGGCGTGGAGCAGCTTTGTTAGGGTGAACCAGGGGTAGGGAGCCTCTAGACCTGGAATCTGAATGTGGCCCTCCATTGCCTCTTATCAGGCCCTTGGGAAGTCTCCCCAGGCTGTGCCCCACACAGGCTGTGCTTCACACCTCAAATCTTTTCCCCTGGCTGGAATGTGTCCTTGAACTTCAGTAATGCCCCTTGCTCACCTGGATGAAGGGTACGGAGAGGTGTGTTGATTGTATGTAGCAACTAGCCTACCACGTTAGGGTAGCAATGAAAATTTGCTGCTCCGCCCACTTTCCCCATAGCCCTGCCCACCACTGGGATGTGGCCCCCGGAAGGCTCCGTGGAAGGGAGTGTGGCCCTCGGACTGAAAACGTTTTCCCACTCTTGCTGTGCCATCACACCCTCGAACTGCAAAATCTGAAGTGGCTTGCTTGCTGTCCGATTCTGCTCTTGTCTAGGAAGCCTTGTTGAGAGCAGTTTGGGTCCGCCCGGTTTTGTCAGATGAAGACCCTCGCTGCTAGCCTTCCCTTGCTCTGTCTACGCTGCCTGTGTCAGATGTCTCCTTCCTTGGGTCCCCTTTTGCTCACCTTGTCTGGCAAGAGTTTTCTTTGTGTTCTTGCCAGTAAACATTGCTTGGGAGGCTAGATAGTGAGGCAAGGAGAAGAGAAATGAAAAAGAGCTGGTCCCAAAAACTTTATTGCATTGTCTGGTTTCCAGTGTTGAAAGATTTGGGGGGGGGGTCCTCCTCTCCGTAGAATTCCAATAAAGGAAAGGAAGGCTCCTCTCATTGCAGGGATTTTGGGGGGTGCGTATGAACCAAGGCTTTGTCTTGCACCTCTTTGATCCCCCAATCTATGGACCTTCTGTGGTTTATTACAACAGAGCTCTTTCAAGGATTCTTCTGAATGGGGGCATTTTGCTCCCCCCGCCTTTTATCTGCAGAGGTTTATCAATTTACACTCAGTGGGCACTGGCTGCAGTATAAATTAAGGCTGCCTGCCTCTTTGTTTCATCCTCTTCCAGAATCACTTAGCCGTGTGAGATCATCTCAATATCAAAATGATTGTACAAGCAACTAGATTTGCCTTTTAAGCAACCTCCTGAATCCTTAATGATGCTTTGACCGGAAATCTATTGCCTATGCCCTATAAGGGTCTTTGTGTTGAGAGTTAATAACCCTGTCCTTACCCACGTCCTTTGATAATCTTATCTAAAACAGTCATGTGCCCCATTCATGTTGTATTTGGATAAAGGCAGAACCTACTGAAGGGTCTGTTTGTGTTGGACTAAGCAGCTGTGCGAGTGCCACAATAGAGCCTAAGCTCAGAAAAGCCACAGAATTTGGTCCTGATTATTTTTCTCCTTTTCTCCCCATTTATTAATTTATTTATTTATTTGCATTTCATGGCTGCAAAGATAATGTATGTCAGCAGTAAAAAAAAAAAAAGTAAAGAGTATGGACATTTGTTCATACTGGTTGCAAAATTCATTTAGCATGAATTGTGTTTCTGTCTGAATACACAAAACTATAGAATTAAGTATAGTTATAGGTTTGTTCACATGAAGGGTAGGTGAGGGAGTTAGTGTAGACTTATTCAATCATAGAATTGTAGAGTTGGAAGGGACCCAAGGGTCATCTAGTCTGACCCCCTGCAATGGAGGAATCTCAGCTGAAGCATCAGTGACAGATGGCCATCCAACCTTTGCAGACCTCCAGAGGTTGTTAGGGCTCCAACTCCCATCATCCCAGCAAACATAGCCAATGAACAGGGGTGGTGAGGCAACCTCTGGAGGGCCAGAGGTCCCCCATTCCTATTTTAGAGCATCCTTCAGTTTAAAGATGTGAATGTGACAGGCACCATATTGCATGTGTCTCTGCAGAGGATTTGAACACAACCCTTGGGTTTTCTGAAGTTACTGTTTGTGATGGGATATTTTAATTCAGAGCGAAGCAAGTTCATTCAGCCTCTTGGCTACATACCTGGGGGTCTAAAGGAGTGGTAGGCCGAAGATTAGCTGTAGAACATAAGCTAAGCTCTCCTTGATGGGGCAATGGACTCTGGTCTGCAACTTGATTTCCCATCCCTTGGCAAAATGCTTAGGACAAAGATCATAAGATGCTGGTATCTTGCTACTGCCTTCAAGACCCACAGCCCGTGAATTCCCATTGGCTATCATGGTTGAAAGACATCTGTGGATCCCCAGAAATAAAGAATGCACAAGATTCCACTACTGGCAGGCCCTCCGAGAGGGGCTACGTAAACGTAGAAAGCTGCCTTGTGCAAAGACAGCACCAGGCAACTTCAACAGAAAAAAGCATCCGACGATGTAAAATATGACTTCTACTCTTGGAACTGCCCAATCTTCTACAGATTGAGTTTCTTCAGCTCTTTTCTTCAGCTCTTCAGTTTCTTCAGTCTTCTACAGATTGAGTTTCTTCAGCTCTTTTCCAAGGATATATTGCTTTTGCAACAGATTGTCCTTCTTGGTGGCAATTCAAAAGCCAGTATACCCCAGGTAAGGATGGGAATGTCTGCTGCCTGAAACCCTGGAGAGGTGTAGCCTGTCAGTGTAGGTGGTCCTGAGCTGGATGGGCCAATAGTCTGACTCTCTGTAAGTTAGCTTCCTTTGTTCCTGTGAGTTACTGGATTGACAAGTTGTCTCAGGCATTCGAGACGAACAGTTTTAAATTGTATGTTTCCTCCCCCTGGAATAAAAGTTGATTTCTTGTGCTGTCAAAGTGATCTTACGTTTAGACAGTCTAAATGTGCAAATATTAGGAAACTCTTCTGCATTGAAGACGTCCCTGTAAATGCAAGTCCACACTTCAGGGAGAAGTGAGTTAATTATTTCCTATAAAAAGACTTCTTGCATAATACTTAATTGAGGGGGGATTCTCTGCAAAGCATTGACTTCTCTCCTTGACAGTTTTGCTTGTAGCATCCACAACAGCAAATCCATTCATTGTGGTGAGACGTCTGCTAAACGACGAGAACTTTGGTAGATTTGGGAGTGGGCATCTAGAGAGCTGAGGAGCTTCAAATGTCGCTGGTGAACCTCTGCCGTTTCCCCTTTTTCTTTTAACATTACAATGATGGGCTTCTCATGGCTGATTTTATGACGTTTACCATTGTAGCTCCATGAACAGAAGGCTGCAGTTCTCCTTGGGGAGTGAACAGAAATGTGGAACCCCAATTAGGGGTTCATAATGTAGTGTGTTAGCTTTTTAGTGGCTCAGGCAGAACTTGGCCTAAATCAGAGAGAGAATCTGCCTAGCAAGGTCAAGGGGAAAGGCCTGACTCTGGCCAGCTTCTTTTCCACACAGGAAGTCCCCGCATCGCCAGCCGGGGCTGAGAGGACCCACTTCCTGGGTTACACCCTCTCCTTTGCGACTGAAGGTGACACCGCAGTATTCTGCCGCATTTCCCCTTGGTTTGGAAATACTTTGTAAAACCTGCCCTCTCTTTCATCCTGCAACTGGCTGAAAAGAAGTATGACAGGGTAATTAGTATGCTGCAGTTGTGATGTGTGGCTGCTTAAAATGCATGCATTCCATGCAAGGCAGATTTGTCTCGGAACAAGATATCTGACTCCTCCCCCTCTCTTTGTTCTTAGAAACAATAGAAGCTTCATAAATCTGTGCATAATCGGAGAAGCAACAGTGCAAAAATCTTGTGATCGGATGATGTGGGGTTTCTGGGGTGACACTTAAGGGGTGGGATCTGAGGGTCTGTAGGGTCCTGGCATTATTGCTAGGGCTGTTGGTACTATGTGCCCCAAACTCAAGTTTTAACATCCTGCTTTCACCGAGTAAAAGCCTTGAATTTTTGCCACCTCTGCAAACATTCAAGCTCGCAAACTTCCCCCTACTGCTTCTGATAGGGATTTTGGAATTATGTGATGGGGGCTGCTATGTTCTGATTTCTGCCCCCCTCACCCCAACCATTCAGTCATCATACTGTGGCCGCTGAGCATGGCCAGTTCTCATTAGGCTGCTTTGTGGAGCTCCAAGTACGTTTTTGTACTTCTGAAGATCTTGGCATTCCCCACCCCCAAGCCTGTTGATGCCTCCTTTGTGTAGATGAGTGTGTGGTGAGTGTTTGTGCGCGCACACTATTACATAAGCAGCGGCACATATGGAATTGTAGCATTGGAAGGGACCCCCCAGGGTCATCCAGTCCAACCCTCTGAAATGCAGGAATCTCAACCAAAGCATCCATGACAGATGGTCAACCAACCTCTGCTTAAACCCCTCCAGTGAAGGAGAGTTCACTCAGCAACTTATCAGAATCAGTGGGAATGCTCTGGCATACTTGCATTCCAGTTGTGAGGCAAGTAGCTGTGCTGGGTGCTGAAATCCAATCCCTGTCCACTGGAAAGCATTTACAGCAAGCCCTTCAGCTCTTGATAATTCATTCAGACATTGTCAGTATTTTTCCAATCCTGTCTCCAGAATCATAAGGTATGGAAACCTTTCCCCCTCCTTTTTTTAAAAACAAAACCTTTGTTGACAAAACTGAATTCTCCTAAACTCACAAATGGTGGGTTTCCCTCCATCTCACACTGACACACAGTTTAATGATTTGCCACTCTTGTGTTTTTTCTTGCAACTGATAATGATTTGCATGGCCTGATCCAGTAAGGGTTCTTCTTATGTTCTTGACAACTGATACATTTTAAAATGCTTGCTTGAATCACAAATCTTGGCTACCTTAAAATTCGTAAAAGTGGATCCTTCCTGTCTCCTAAATCTGTTGGTGGCTTGTTCATTCTATGGTACTTCTTTAGATGGGTGCCCGTGCAATAGAAGAGGTTGTTTGTTTGTTTTGGCTTCCTACGTCTTTATCATAGGTGTGCAAGTCGCCACGTTTCACTTCAGACCAGACTACTGCCTGAGAGCAGATAGCAATACTATGCAGCTAAAGCAGAGACATGAATTTGTTCCCTGGCCCAGCCACACTTGGCTTGACAAACTTAACAACTGGGTAACTTCTCAGCACTTGTGATTTTGGAGGATGGATGGCGGCTAATGGATTGAGGTTGAATCCTGACAAGACAGAAGTACTGTTTTTGGGGGACAGGGGGCGGGCTGGTGTGGAGGACTCCCTGGTCCTGAATAGGGTAACTGTGCCCCTGAAGGACCAGGTGCGCAGCCTGGGAGTCATTTTGGACTCACAGCTGTCCATGGAGGCGCAGGTCAATTCTGTGTCCAGGGCAGCTGTCTACCAACTCCACCTGGTACGCAGGCTGAGACCCTACCTGCCCGCGGACTGTCTCGCCAGAGTGGTGCATGCTCTGGTTATCTCCCGCTTGGACTACTGCAATGCGCTCTACGTGGGGCTACCTTTGAAGGTGACTCGGAAACTACAACTAATCCAGAATGCGGCAGCTAGACTGGTGACTGGGGGCGGCCGCCGAGACCACATAACACCGGTCTTGAAAGACCTACATTGGCTCCCAGTACGTTTCCGAGCACAATTCAAAGTGCTGGTGTTGACCTTTAAAGCCCTAAACGGCCTCGGCCCAGTATACCTGAAGGAGCGTCTCCACCCCCATCGTTCTGCCCGGATGCTGAGGTCCAGCGCCGAGGGCCTTCTGGCGGTTCCCTCATTGCGAGAAGCAAAGCTACAGGGAACCAGGCAGAGGGCCTTCTCGGTAGTGGCGCCTGCCCTGTGGAACGCCCTCCCATCGGATGTCAAAGCGATAAATAACTACCTGACATTCAGAAGACATCTTAAGGCAGCCCTGTTCAGGGAAGTTTTTAATCTGTGATATTTTAGTGTATTTTTGGTTTTCTATGGAAGCCGCCCAGAGTGGCTGGGGAAACCCAGCCAGATGGGCGGGGTACAAATAATAGATTATTATTATTATTATTATTATTATTATTATTATTATTATTATTATTTTCTTCTGCCCCATTCGCAGATCAAGTGGAGCGACGGCTGGGAAGCATGCAGTGCAAATGGCCAAAGGGTGCCGTGTGTCTGTGTGTCATTCAGAAACTGCTCCTTAAAACTTAATTCTTTTTCAACATTTCAGATTTTGGTGTTAGTGCTTTTTTAGCCACTGGCGGCGACATCACCCGCAACAAAGTGAGGAAAACTTTCGTGGGCACCCCTTGCTGGATGGCACCTGAAGTCATGGAGCAGGTAGGGAAGGGAAAAGCCTTGTTCAGAATGATTCACCTGCAACTTCTGCTTAAGGACTTTTGGCAGACAACTGGATAGCTCAGTTGGCTGGAGTGTGGTGCTGAAAACACCAAGGTTGCAGGTTCGTTCCCTATATGGGGCAACTGCATGTTCCTGCATCGTAGGGGGTCGAACTAGATCAGTGTTTCCAAACCTGGATCTCCAGATGCTTTTGGACTACAATTCCCATCATCCCTGACCACTGCTCTTGCTAGCTAGGAGAATAAAGGAAATAAAGATGATAAAGTGCATTCAATACGTTTCCAAGCACAATTCAAAGTGTTGGTGCTGACCTTTAAAGCCCTAAACAGCCTCAGTCCAGTATACCTGATGGAGCGTCTCCACCCCCATCGTTCTGCCCGGACACTGAGGTCCAGCACTGAGGGCCTTCTGGTGGTTCCCTCACTGCGAGAAGCAAAGTTACAGGGAACCAGGCAGAGGTCCTTCTTGGTAGTGGCGCTTGCCCTGTAGAGCACCGTCCCATCAGATGTCAAAGAAATTAACAACTACCCGACTTTTAGAAGGCAGCCCTGTTTAGGGAAGTTTTTAATATCTGATGAATTATTGTATTTTAGTGTTTTTTTGGCAGCCGCCCAGAGTGGCTGGGGAAACCCATCCAGATGGGTGGGGTATAAATAATAAATTATTATTATTATTATTATACGAAGCTCATTGAAGGTGCTGTGTTAATATTTCTTTAGAAGAATCTGGGATCGTTTCCTTATATTTGGGACAGTTCTCTCTCCCCCATCCCCCGGCCGCCTATTCCAGCTGCATAGTACAGTATGAAGCCAGCACTCTTTTAGTGGAAGAAATAGCTTTTTCCTTCCAGAGCAGTGCTGAGTTAGTGAAGCAACACACTCCTATGGCATTTGCAAAGATGTCAATTTTTCGACGAGTCCAGGGGCAGTTAATTCCTCCCATTTGGCCAAAACTCTTGAAGTGTAGAGAATACGCAGTGTCTTTTCTCTGCCGTTGGGAGAGAAACTCAGTGTTCTGGATAAGATGCCTGGCAATAACTCATTGCCAGAAAAGAAACGGCTTTCTTGGGATATGGATTATCTCTGCTTGGTGATAGCAGAGCAGAACAGAGCTTCTAGGTTTGATTCCAATCTACCGTTAGCATGGAGTTGGATCAGTTTTGTGACCAAGAATGCAGGAAAAGCCTGGAGGCCCATGTAGGTTAACTGAAAAGAAATGCCTTGTTAACTGTCTCTTCACTTTCTAGGTGAGAGGTTATGATTTCAAGGCAGACATCTGGAGTTTTGGAATCACAGCAATCGAGTTCGCGACAGGGGCAGCTCCTTACCACAAATACCCACCCATGAAGGTGAGTCACTGATTGACTAGTTCAGATAACAGTGTTGGTTCCTAGGAATCACCTGTGTTCCCCACCCCCCAAAAAACCCAGCATCCTAGAACGTGCTGCTTCTGGAAGTAAGCGGTAACCTGCAGGGGGGGGCAGTGGGGAGAGCTTTGGAAGCCTGAGTTTTGTCAATGTGGAAGGAAGTTGGCAAGCACGAAGCAACGCTGTATTATCAGAATGCAGAGCGAGCATCATGGCATACGTAGGTTGGAACTGTGCTTTACCAACAGGAAACCCTGAGGCTTGCAGAAACTAATCCGGGGTTCCTCAATGAGAAGATTTGTGATGGTGGGTCAAATTCCTGAAAAAATTGCCTGCCTGCTGCTGATCTTCTCTTCTTGAAAGATCTACATTGGCTCCCAGTACGTTTCCAAGCACAATTCATAGTGTTGGTGCTGACCTTTAAAGCCCTAAACGGCCTTGGCCCAGTATACCTGAAGGAACGTTTCCACACACATCTTTCTGCCCGGACACTGAGGTCCAGCACTGAGGGCCTTCTGATGGTTCCCTCACTGCGAGAAGCCAGGTTACAGGGAACCAGGCAGAGGGCCTTCTCGGTGGTGGCACCCGCCCTGTGGAATGCCCTCCCACCAGATGTCAAGGAAATAAACAACTATCTGACTTTTAGAAGACATCTGAAGGCAGCCCTCTTTAGGGAAGCTTTTAATGTTTAACAGACCAGTGTATTTTAATACTTTGTTGGAAGCCGCCCAGAGTGGCTGGGGAAATAATTTTTTATTATTATCATCATCATCATCACTTGCTTTTGAGACACTCAGCAGCTCAACCCTTCTGAATCTACTCCCCATGCCAAGCAAGTCCTTGATTTCTCACTGGATTCCCATGTAGACTCTTCCGCAACTCCTCCCTCTTTCCTTTTCTTCAAACCTTCCTTCTTTTATCCAGCATCTCCAAATGGTCCCTCCCCGGCTGCATCTAGAATTCTTGCCTCAATAATTAATGCAATCATTAATATTTCAATTTATACGCTGCTTTTTGACCTTCAGGAAACCCTTAAAGCAGCGAGCTTTAGGAACGATACAGCCCTATTCACAATTAAGAGAAAACTATAAAATCAAACAATTTAAAAGCAGGAGGTGACCTAGCTTTTACGCCAAAAGCTTGCAGTAGTCCTCAAACCCTCGACCAACTGAGGCTTTTGACCAAACTAAGAAGGCAAAACAAAGTGAACTACAGTAACGTTAGCAGGAGCACCCCCTAATTCCATCACTGATGTCTGATGTTGTGGTTTCACCTGGCTGAACTGGTTTCCCCGTCCTTAACACTTTGTGTGTTTTTTTCCTATGTCTTTTTTTCTTTCCAAAAGCATTATTCCTATAAAAAAGCGGGGGGAGGGGGGCTTTAATCCCAAACATGTGTTCATCTAATTGCAGTTTATTTTTAAGTTGCCGGGCATTTTGAGCTGGGACCTTCTCTTTTTGGAAACTACCGGATAGACGTTTTGGGTGCTAAATTATAAATTAAGGAAGACATTCCTGCTGCTCACTCCAGATGCTGGAGCTGAGGAGGGCAGTTGCTTTCAAGCCTCCCTGGAGATTTTCCAGAATAACCTCTCAGTGGTTTGGGAATTGGGATGCTGAACTAGACATCACCCCAGCAGAATCCAGCAAGTCTTTTTTTTTTTAATGTACCTATTCTTCCACAACCTTTTGCTTACCTTGTTTGTCTGCTGAAGGCTATAGGCTACTTGCCACCTTCCTTTTGCTCAAAGAGGCTATGGCATCTTTTTCAAAGTGACAGTGCCTGCTAAATGAACTTGAGGTTTGTCTTGGTGCTTCTAACGGGTGCAATTGTTTCAGGTCTTAATGTTGACGCTACAGAACGATCCGCCCTCGCTAGAGACAGGTGTGCAGGATAAGGAGATGCTGAAGAAGTATGGAAAGTCTTTTAGGAAGATGATTTCACTGTGCTTGCAAAAAGACCCCGAGAAAAGGTGTGCGGCAAACCGTCTTGTTTCCACCCATTGTGAACCAGCATTGCTTGATGAAAGCTTGTGAGAGTGGGAGACACAGTACAGTGGTACCTCGGGTTAAGTACTTAATTCATTCCGGAGGTCCATTCTTAACCTGAAACTGTTCTTAACCTGAAGCACCACTTTAGCTAATGGGGCCTCCTGCTGCTGCCGCGCCGCCGGAACACGATTTCTGTTCTCATCCTGAAGCAAAGTTCTTAACCCAAGGTACTATTTCTGGGTTAGCGGAGTCTGTAACCTGAAGCGTATGTAACCTGAAGTGTATGCAACCCGAGGTACCACTGTAATGCAAGGAATGCAGAAAAGCAATTTTCTACACTACTTCTAATTTTCAATGCACATTTTTCTTCTTACTTTTAATTCAGCCACTGCAGACTTGTTCGTGGTCAGTGGGTTCCAGTTTCATACCCATCCCCTTAGCAAAGCACATTAAGTCCAGATCTTGGGAGCTTCTGTTAATATTGAACTAAGATGTACACATCAGAAGGAAACAGCAATCTCTACCACAATCCAATTTGGCCTCTTCTATCAGAGATGGCGCCCAGCTTTTTAAAGATTCCTACAATCTTGTTTTGGCGCAGCAAGAAAAAGCAACTTTTGTGACGTCTTCTAATGACACCCTCCTTTTCTTTTTTTTAATAGACCAACAGCTGCTGAACTTCTAAGGCACAAATTTTTCCAGAAAGCCAAGGTAGGAACTTAGCTTGACCTTTTAAATAAATGAACAAATGATCAATAAATAATATATTTGAAGAGAGGAGCAGTTTACTGGTGTGCAGGTAATAAGAGCTGATTACAGCAGAGATTCCTCCCAGGTTTTATTCACCAGTGGAATTTCGTCTGCCTTAAGATCTTCCAGGACTTAAGATCTTGTGGCCTGATCTAAAGTGAGTCACACCAGCACCACTAGCACCATAAAAATAAATGGGGGGGGGGAATGGGACCCCAAATGTTTAAGATAAGTTCGAAATGTTGAAGACTTCTGCATTAGGCCTTTCCTTGTGCAGAAGTCAGAATGCCTTGATTATGAAACTACTGACTTGGAATCTGTTGGCAAATCTGGCAGAGTTTCTTTTGGCTTTGATTGAGACTTAACACTCAAGGCAGTTTACACTTATTCAAAATGAAGTAACCCAAATGGGAATATCAAAACAGTTACCAGGTCTGTTCCTGTACAACACAGAAAAATGTATGAAGTCAACAGTGCAAAATTTAGAAATGGGGGAAGTATTTTCACCTGAAGATTAGTAATGTTGTGAGGCAGAATGGGATACCTTGGAAATTGTGGTGTCGGGGCAGAGAAGACCTTGCCCCAGGCCTCACAAGGTTTTGCTTCACATACAGAAGCAAGCATTCTCCCACAGTTTGCAAAGAGTTAGGACAGGGGTCAGCAACCTTTTTCAGCCATGGGCCGGTCCACCGTCCCTCAGACCATGTGGTGGGCTAGACTATATTTTTTTGGGGGGGGGGAATGAACGAATTCCTATGCCCCACAAATAACCCAGATATGCATTTTATATAAAAGCACACATTCTACTCAGGTAAAAACACCAGGCAGGCCCCACAAATAACCCAGAGGTGCATTTTAAATAAAAGGACACATTCTACTCAGGTAAAATCACCAGGCAGGCCCCACAAATAACCCAGAGATGCATATTAAATGGACACACTCTACTCATGTAAAAACATGCTGATTCTCGGACCGTCTGCAGGCCGGATTGAGAAGGCGATTGGGCTGCATCTGGCCCCCGGGCCTTAGTTTGCCTACCCCTGACCTAGGAGGTTTATGTCAGAGCAAATGCTCTTGCAGACAAGACACAATGAGCATTTTAAGACAGGGGGAGGCCTGCAGTCTCCTGGCAGCTGTGTATGGATTTTGAAAACTCTTGTGGTGAAGTTGAAACCTTGACGCACTCACCTCTCCACAACCACCTCAGGATAATTTCTAAGGAGTGTGGCACGGACTACTCTTAGGAAGAATCTAATGTGTTGGCTTTCCAACACTTGTATCAAAGAACCCTCTCGTTCCCTTTCAAGTAACTTGAGAGCTTATCTCTCTCACACACACATAAGTGATGACGCTTGAGCCAAACGGTGGCCTTTGAGGAACAGGAGTTGCAAAGCGTCGATTTGATTCCCCTCCCTTTCTTTTCCAGAATAAAGAATTTTTGCAAGAAAAAATGCTGCAGAGAGCCCCAACCATCACGGAAAGAGCCAAAAAGGTACGAGTTAAAACAGTTTGAAGTGGGAATCTGCAAACTGTGCTTCTTAAATTTTCCATTGACCAGCTCTCTGGTTGCACTAGAAAGGCCACGCTAGAATTCTCTGTATGAAATTCTGTCGGTGACTTTAATGGTGGCTTTGTTGAAATACAGGTCCGAAGAGTCCCTGGCTCCAGCGGGCGCCTTCATAAGACGGAAGATGGCGACTGGGAGTGGAGCGACGATGAGCTCGACGAAGAGAGTGAAGAAGGCAAAGCGGCAATTTCACAGCTCAGGGTGGGCACCAAGAGTCACCGTTTGCTTCTTAAAATTAGCCCCGGAATTGAAAGACAATCTCTGTTGCGAAAGCTGTTTTAAGGGTGCAGTTAATGCATTGATGGGATTGCAAGAGCGTTTCTCAGTAAAAAAAATAAATAAAAATTATTTATTTATTTGGTTTTTCAACTTAAATTTTTACAGAGGTATATCATACATAAATCATAAAAAACAAGGAATCTCCGTATTTCCCATCAGCCCTGACCATTCTGCACACTGGCTGTGGCTATCAGAAGATGAACTCTGGCAACATGAGGAGACACATACCACCTCTCTGAGGACAGGAGAATCTCTCTCTTCAAAAGAGCGCTTCTCTGCCATTTAAGTCTTCATAGCCATTGCTAATGCTTTGCAGGAGCAAGACTGTTGAGTAAGCATTTCGAACGGAAGGCACTCCTGTTATTTATTAAAAACAAATGGTAAACCATTTTGACACCCCTGCTGCAACACCCTCACCAGCTTAAGACCTCTGAGCTCCTCTGTTTCAAAGATCTTCTGGGATCTAAGAATTACTGCCCGCAGTTAGACTTGGAACACATTAAAATGAAATTATGCCAAAAGCTGCCGTTTTCACCGTGTTTCAAGGGCACGACATCGGTTGTGGCGTTGCATGCTAATTGCACTTGTCTGTTTCTTCCCCTTTTAGTCGCCCAGAGTGAAAGAATCATCACAAAATTCCGAGGTGAGTTATTAACCAGTCATGCATCTTGAAGCACCGGCCTGTCTTCTGTTTTGAGAAGTGCCAAGTTCATTATATGCGCACAAATAATAGTAACAATTAAGGTAATGTTTTAGCTCTCTGTTAACAGAGCACTGACCTACAGACTGACTAATCCTGGCTTAAAAGTGGGGCGGCCACGCTTCAGAACAATAAAATAAGTGTTGCTAGCTTGAAGCAATTGCCAGGCGGCATTTTATATACATAGATACACGCAACGTGCGATTTTTGCAAACAAATCTCGACTTTTAAGTAATGGAATGATAACTGCTGAAGCCAGTTAAATTATTGTCATTTTTAAATTATGGTTCGTAACAAAATCCAGAGCATGTTCTGAAAGTTCATGGAAAGCCACCAGCTTATGGAAGCTGAAAGAGGTCTGGGTATAGGTGCCTGGATGTGTGAGTGCCAATGAACCACACTGCCTTGGGTTCTGTGACAGAGGAACGGTGGGGTGTGAATGTAAGACAGTAATAAATTGTGGCTAAGTGCCACTGGCAAGTGCTCAGGGTGGGGGAGTGTGGCACAATGGGCTGGCGAATGTATTTTCCCCTTCCAGTGGGAGGACGGAAATCCCTTCTGGAAAAAAGGGGAAAGGCTCCTGAGAGCCAGTGTGGTGTAGTGGTTAAGAGCGGTAGACTCGTAATCTGGTGAACTGGGTTCGATTCCCCGCTCCTCCACATGCAGCTGCTGGGTGACCTTGGGCCAGTCACACTTCTCTGAAGTTTCTCAGCCTCACTCACCACACAGAGTGTTTGCTGTGGGGGAGGAAGGGAAAGGAGAATGTTAGCCGCTTTGAGACTCCTTCGGGTAGTGATAAAGCGGGATATCAAATCCAAACTCTTCAAATCCAAATCCAAAAAGGGAGATGAGGAAGATGGAAGCATCTTCTGTCCTGTAGGCATAAGCCCAAGAGGGTTGTGGAGTTGGCCAGTATTGCATACCAATGCATTAAATGTAGGGATATATGAATTGCTATAAGCGGCAATGAGTTGATACATAAACAGCAAGGACTCGTAAAGAAGCTTTAAATCACTTGTTCCTTGGGCTGGCAGTGTTCAAGCATTTTGGAATAATAATTGAGTTATCTTTGCTTCATTCGGTCACAAATTCGTAGCTGGTTTTTACCTTCAGTGTGTTGCATTTGTTTTATTTTATTTGTTATTGTGTTGAATTTATTTTATTTTATTTATTTATTGAATTTATACCCCACCTTTCTCTCCAAAGAACTCAAAGGCAGCATACGGGGTTTTCCTCATTCAATCCCCACAACAACAACCTTGTGAGGTAGGCTAGGCTGACAGGCAGTGGCCCAGTGAGCCTCATGGCTGAGTGGGGACTCGAACCCTGGTCTCCCAGGTCCTAGTCCGACACTCTAACCACTACACCACCACTGGCTCTTATGTACTTACATACTTACTTACACAATGCCCTGTTACTTGTTCACCGCTTAGGGACAATTGTAATTAGGCGGTAAAAGAAATTGCCTGAATAAGTCAACAAACAAGCAGCTCATCGTTGGTATTTCTGGCAGGCGGGCCCTCCTCGATCTCCCATACCCATCTTCTGTCCTTTCTGACTTGCAGCTCTTTCCGCCAGCGGAGCAGCCGGCAAGCCCTTTGCTCAACGTCCCGGCCCAGCCGCCTCAACTACCTCAGCCTGCAGGACAAGCACCCGCACAAACTTCTCCCGCTGTCCCTGCTCCAGCTTCTCAGGCACCTGCAGCAGGAGCTCCTCCACCTGCGCAGGTAAGGCCAAGAGCCTCTGGGGAAGACCCACCAGAAGCGGAAACAGTTCGTTTTTGCATTTATATCCCACTTTTTCCTCTGAGGAGCTCGAGGCGACACACAGAGCTCTCTTCCTTCGCAGTGTATCCCCACAGCAACCCTGTGAGGCAGGCTAGGCTGAGAGGCAGTGGCTGGTCCAGGGAGCTTCCTGGACAAGTGGGAATTTGAACCCTTGTCTCCCGGGTCCTACTTTGGCACTCTAACTCATGGGTAGGCAAACTAAGGCCCGGGGGCCGGATCTGGCCCAATTGCCTTCTAAATCTGGCCTGTGGGCAGTCCGGGAATCAGCGTGTTTTTATATGAGTAGAATGTGTCATTTTATTTAAAAAGCATCTCTGGCTTATTTGTGGGGCATAGTAAAGGTAAAGGGACCCCTGACCATTAGGTCCAGTTGTGGCCGACTCTGGGGTTGCGGCGCTCATCTTGCTTTATTGGCCGAGGGAGCTGGCGTACAGCTTCCGGGTCATGTGGCCAGCATGACTAAGCTGCTTCTGGCGAACCAGAGCAGCGCACGGAAACGCCATTTACCTTCCCGCCAGAGCTGTACCTATTTATCTACTTGCACTTTGACGTGCTTTCGAACTGCTAGGTTGGCAGGAGCAGGGACTGAGCAACGGGAGCTCACCCCGTTGCAGGGATTTGAACCACGACTATCTGATCAGCAAGTCCTAGGCTCTGTGGTTTAACCCACAGCACCACAAATGTGTTAAACATCCCCCCAAAATATAGTCCGGCCCCCCACAAGGTCTCAGGGACAGTGGACTAGTCCCCTGCTGGAAAAGTTTGCTGACCCCTGAGTCACTAAACCACACCATAAGACCAGCGGGGAAAAGGGTTAAGCAGCTGCTGGCCATGCAGCCTTCCCCAGACTGCTTTGGCTATAAAACAAGTACATGCATTCTCTCTGGCGAAGAAGCTGTGAATTGCAAAGCTCCTGGCCGAAATGTCCCTTCAGCCGTGAGCAAAGTAGGTGGTTTAGCTGTCCCTCTTTTTTACCAGTCTCCTGGTCCATGAGATGGGATCGAGAGCAGCTGGCCTACCCTATAGGGCTGCTTGGAGAGACGGAGCCCTTAGGACCTTTCTGCCGCAAAAACCACCGCCACCCCAATGTCCTCTGCTTTTCAGGCGACAAAGTGTTTTAATGCAAGCCCTGCCTTTTGCAGAGGGCGTGGAACTCGGCGGAGGAGCAGCCAATGAGATGGCTTTCTTCACTCAGGGTGAACTCCTGCCAAAACCAGCCCGTTCTGGAGCGTGTCCCACAGCTTGCGGGTGCTCTGGAGGCAGTCGGACGGCGATTGCTCATGTATTATAGCAAATAGCTGTCCTTGGAGCCGGGGTGAGGCCTGCAAGGCTGGAGGGGCGGGGAAAGCTTCCTCACCCCGTGATCCTAATAGGCCTGCTGGGAATGGTCCGGCAGTGATTTGTGGCCAGAGCAACACTCGAGGGCTTCAGCGTCTTTCCTAGAAGCGTTTTCATGGGTTTTTGGGAAGGAGGCTATATATAAACCCCTCTGCGCTCACAGGGCTCCTGTTCTCTCCCTGACAGCCCATTAATCTTGGGGAGACAAACCTTGGCGCCCTACGTTCCTGGATTCCAGCTGGCTGAAATTAAATAGGACGGACTTGGCTTAGGGTCTGCAGATGTTCTCTGTGTGAGCAGGCCCAGCAATTAAACGCTTGAGGGAGCCCCCGGCCTCTGCTTTGAAACAAGCCCTCAATGTGCGTGGTTGTTCTTTTCTGCCACTTCCCAGCAGCTGGAAGGTACGGCAGCTGTGGCCTCGCTGACGTCAAGGGAGCGCGATGTGGCTCCCCAGCGCAGGATTTCGGGGAATCTCTTAACCGCATCCCCATTGTGACCTAGGCAGCCATTTGTGGGCTGCGTCTCACCCATGTCCTATCTTCTTCTACCCCCCCCCCCCAGCTCCATTTATGGCTCCTGTATATCAAGGTACCACTTCTAAGCTTGTAGGCACCTCTCCTCTTGTGGAACTAGGCTGGGCCAGTTGTTGTGGGACCACCCTGGGAGATCTTGAGGCATAGGAAGTTGCTTTATACCAGCTCAAAGTATTTGTCCACTTGGCCTGCGTATTTAACTGCTCTGACTGGGTGGCAGTTGGAGCCAACAACATCTGGAAGGCCATTTGTTCTCCATCCCTGAACTACATCAGCTGTTAAGCGAAGAGGGCGCTGATGCAATAACAAGCTCTTCAGACCTACCGTAAGTTGAAATGAATAGAGTTGGCAGGTGCCTGAAAGTCCTTGCAAACAGGGGCAGCCACCCATCAGCCCCTGCCCCAGTGTACAAAGCTGAACATGCTCAATCCATGTTAGAGTATAGCACCTGCAGTAAGTATGTGCTCTGCGGAAAGTCTTGTTTACTCATTGTGATTTTATTTTCCTTGGTGGGGCAAAGGCTTTTTTTGCTGCTGCTTCTTTTTAAGAAGACTGTCTTGCTCTGGGTTGGATCAATGCCTCGCCGGATTTCTCTGTGCTTTAGTTCCTGAGAGAGCTGCAAACCATCGTGTGGAAAAATGGTTTAATAAAGGAAGAAACATAAAAAACAACAACAGGTTCCTTCGGAGCAAATGATTAAAACAAACAAGTGAAGCCATGTACTACAATAAGATGCCAAAATAATAAGTAGTCATAAATTAACCCCACCGGATCAGTAGCCAGTTTGACTCGGGGCACAAGAGGCCTGTGTTTTGGGAGGGGGCAGGGAGAGAGATCTGCCTTACGGAATATTGCTTGAGATATTGCCAGTCGTGAAACACTGAATAAAATTCATCCAGCGAGTCGTCCCAAGGGAGTTTTTTTAAATCAGTTCCATCTCTGCGTCACTGCATTTGTTTGCTCTCTGCCTGTCCAAAATTTGCTGCCTGATCATCTTACAATGCTTTTGTTTTTTTAAAACACAAAACGCACATTGATTTTTTTTAAAAAAAACAAAAAATTATTTATTTTTTAAAAAAGTTGGCCCTTCCTCTTTTTCCCCCCAAAGGCACCTCCTGCAACAGCCCCAGCGCAAGAGGAAATGAAAGTCCCCATCAGCCTCGTTCTAAGGTTAAGGTAAGCATGTTCTTGCAAAGGCTTAAATCACCTGGCTGTTGTTCAACTCCCATCCTTGACAGGAGAGGCTTTTGGGGTGGGGTTTCCAAGATGGCAGCCTCCATATGTTGTTGCACTGCAACTCCCATCAGTCCCAACTAGCATTGCTGCTGGTTTAGGTTTGATGGGGAATTAGAGTTCATCAGCATCTTTCAAAGGCACCATGACATCCACCCTTGCTCTCTCTGTGGTCCACTGGGTGAGGCTTGACTTGGCCCCAAGGAGAGGTGGGTTCAGATCTCATGAACTTTCCATGGCCATGTATGACCTAAATTCTCCTCACCTGTAAGTATATCATTGCTGTTAATATTTTCAATCTTGGGAGCTTTTCAGCACCCCACTCTAGGAAACGGGCTTAGTACCTTGGACCTCTTTGTTGGAGCACAATATTTCTTTTTCGAGATTTCACACCAAGAAAATCCAATTACCGTATTTTTCACTCTATAGGACACACTTTCCCCCCTCCAAATATTAAGGGGAAATGTGTGTGCGTCCTGTGGAGCGAATGCAGGCTCCTTGGCTTCAGCGATAGCAATGCAAAGCCTCCGAAGTGCAGAGGGAGCGCTCCCTCTGTGCTCCAGAGGCTCCGCGTTGCTTTCGCTGAAGCCTGGAGAGCGAGAGGGGTCGGTGCGCACCGACCCCTCTCGCTCTCCAGGCTTCAGGGATAGCCGCCTGAAGCCTTCGGAGCACAGCGTGAGTTCCCACTGTGCTCCGCAGGCTTCAGGTTTCTTTTGCTGAAGCCGGGAGAGCAAGACTCTCCTGGTTTCAGCAGAGAGGGAGAGCTGCGCAGCTCCCCTTCAGCCAAGCGGGAGGAGAAATGGAAGGGGCTTGGTTTCTCCTGCCGCTTCGCTGAAGGGGAGATGAGCAGAGAGAGGGATAATTTTTTTTCTTGTTCTCCCCCTCTAAAACAAGGTGCGTCCTATGGTCAGGTGCGTCCTATAGAGCGAAAAATACGGCAATTTGGCAAGACTCTTTGGCTGAGGCTTAATTTTTGCATCGGAAAAGCACACAGTTCATTAAAGTAACTATACAGAGAGAACCAAGGCGCCTGTCAACAGGCAGTGCCAACTGATGAACCCAGTAATAGAACAACATGGTCACATACTGTGATGGGATGGTGAGCTGCTTGTGCGTAAAATCCTAATCCCTCAGAGTTTGGCTAAGTTCCCAAACCTCTGTCTGTGATGGAGCTCCTTAAGCATGGCTCCATCAATCGCTCGTTGAATCGGACAGTGGGCGTTTACGGAACTTCTTCCAGCATAAAAGCTCCTTAACGGAAACGCGTCTTCTGGACTCTCGGCGTGACAGTTTCCGCCGAGGAGTGGGTGTCCCTACGGGAGGTCCTGAAACCTCTCCACTGTTCTCGCTTGAAGTATCTCTGAGCCCTCCCTCCGACTCACTTTCCCTTGTAACTCCACTTCTCCCCCTGCTGGTCCCCTCCTCCGCTGAGTGGTCTCTCTCACCCTCCATGAGCCCTTTCACCTCCTTCGTCTCAGATGACAGTTCCCTGACATCCACCTCCCCTCTAGGGCCCCCTTCACCCCCTTCCCTCCCCTCCTCTGCGGGAGGCGAGGGAGCAAAACCCCTGAAGGAACCTCCCTCATCTTCCGAAGTTTCGAACACTTCCCTCCACCTTTTGCTGTTCCCGGTTTCCAAGTACTCCTCCTCCTCAGAGTCTGTACCCCCTTCCAACTCCGATTCCCTGAATCCCTCCAGTTCCTCCTCATCGTCGGTGGTGCCAAAGTACTCCCTCCGGAACCTCGCTACTGTCTGAGGTTTCCTGGGGAACCTTTGGTGGAACGTTTCGATCAAGACCTCGTCATGGACCTCCTCTGCCTTCACCCAGGTGTTTTCCGACTCCGGTTCCCCTTCCCACGCGACCAAATACTCCACCTGATTACCCTTCCACCTGGAGTCGATGATTTCCGCCACATAGTTGCGGCTTTCCCTTTCTTCTATGGCTGGCCCCCGTGTGGACACCCCTTCACCTTCCCCCCTGTATGGTGACAGTAATGACCTGTGGAATACTGGGTGCAGTTTCATGTGGTTCGGTAACCAGAGTCTGAAAGCCACTGGGTTGACCTGTTGGATGACCTCAAATGGTCCCAATCTTTTGGGTCTCAATTTCTTGCAACTCCCCTTGAACGGCAACCCTTGGGTTGATAGCCAGACCCGACTCCCCACCCTAATTGTTTCACCTTCCCTTCTGCTCTTGTCTGCCTGCCTCTTATATTCTTCTTTGGCCCTTTCTAAGTTGTGTTGGAGTTGACGATGGATCGCTTCCATTTCTTCTACAAAAGGTTCAGCGGCCGGAACACTCCATCTCTCTCCTCCTTCCCCTGGAAACGCCCTGGGGTGGCACCCATAATTAGCCAAAAAGGGGCTCATCCCTGTGGACACATTCTCTGCATTATTGTAAGCAAATTCCGCTAGTGCCAACTTTTCGACCCAATCGTTTTCTCTGTCATTGACATAACACCTCAGGTATTGTTGAAGGATACCGTTTGCCCTCTCCGCCTGCCCATTGGTCTCAGGGTGCCTGGCAGTCGAAAAGTTGACCTCTACGTGCAACAAGCTCATAAGCTTCCTCCAGAATCTGGACGTGAACTGTTTCCCTCTGTCGGAAACCAGCCTCAAGGGGGCGCCATGCAGCCTAAAAATATGTTCTACAAACAATTTTGCTGTCTCTTCCGCCGTGACTGCATGTGAGCAAGCTACAAAGTGACCCATCTTAGTTAACTGGTCTACTACGACTAGTATGGCGGTTTTCCCCTGGGATTTGGGCAGATCAGTCATAAAATCTATCGACACCGCCTCCCACGGTCGTTCTGGTGTGGGTAACGGTTCTAATAACCCCGCTGGTGCCCGCCTTTCTCCTTTGGCTCTCTGGCATTGGTCACACCTTCTCACATACTCCCGTACATCCTCCCTCACCTTGGGCCACCAAAACCCCCTGGTCACCAACCACATGGTCTTGTGTTGCCCAAAATGCCCCGCTGTGGGATTGTCGTGCAGCTGTTTGAGTACTCTCCCCCTCAATTCCCCTTCGGGTATATATAGCGCCCCTTTGTAATACAATGCCCCGTTTCTTTCTTCAAAACCTCCGGGGTCTTCTCCCTCTCTCCTTAAACCTCTGAGCTTCTCCTGGGCGTACTCATCATTTACCGTTCCCTCTACCAGTTCTCTTTGCCCCACCCAGGCCGCACCACACACCCAGTGGTCCTCTGGGATAATATGTCTCTCTTCTGGCGCTCCCTCCCCCTCCAAATATTCAGGTTTGCGAGAGAGAGCGTCCGCTCTGATGTTTTCTGGACCTGGCACATAGCAGATTTCAAAATGGAATTTGGAGAACTCCTGGGCCCATCTCACTTGTCGTTGGTTGAGCACTCGTGCCGTTCTCCAATACTCCAAATTCTTGTGGTCCGTACACACTTGCACCTTATGCTGTGCGCCAATTAGTAAGTGTCTCCATCTCCGGAACGCTTCGTGAATGGCGAGTAGTTCTCGGTCATATACCGTGTAATTCCTCTCGGATTTGTTCAGCTTACGCGAAAAGAAGGCACACGGTCTCCATTCCGACTTATTGCTCCCTGGCTGAAGCAGCACCGCCCCCACCGCCCGGTCTGAGGCATCAGTTTCCACTCTCATGGGTTTTTGTAAATCCACATGCAGGAGCTGTTCTTCCGAAGCGAATGCCTTTTTCAATTCCTCAAAAGCGTGCTCCGCCTCCGCCGTCCAAACGAATTTCTTCTTGCTGCTTAGACAGTCCGTGATGGGAGCCGTTAAGTGGGCAAAGTTCTTGATGAATTTACGGTAAAAGTTTCCAAACCCTAAGAACCTTTGCACATCTTTTTTCGTTTTCGGTGTCTTCCATTCCAGCACCGCCTGTACCTTGCCTGGATCCATGGCTAATCCCTTGTCTGATAAGCGGTACCCCAGGAATTCCACCTCCTTGGCGTGGAACTGACACTTCTCCAATTTCACCCACAACTGGTTTGCTTGCAGCTGGCTCAGCACTTCCCTGACATCCTTTACATGCTGCTCCTCATTCTCTGAATATATCAGCACGTCATCGAGGAAGGCCACGCAATTCTTATAGAGCAAAGGTCCCAGTACATGGTTCATGAGCGATTGAAAACAGGCGGAGCCTGCTTGTAATCCAAAGGGCATAACGAGATATTCGAAAGCCCCTAGGGGGGTGAACATCGTTGTCTTCCATTCATCCCCCTTCTTTATTCGTATCAGGTTGTACGCTCCTCTCAGGTCCAGTTTCGTGAATATCTTTCCCTTCCTCACCCTGGTCAAAATGTCATCAATCCTGGGCATGGGGAAAGTCACTGGTTCTGACACGGCATTTAGCCGCCGGTAGTCCACGATCAATCTCGGTTTATCCATTTTTTTTTGTCCACAAAAAACACTGGGCTGCCCCCCACCGCTCTGGACTCTCTGATGAAACCTCTCTTCAGGTTTTTGTCAATAAACTCCCTCAACTCCTGCATTTCCCTGTCTGACATGGCGTACAGCTTGCCCACGGGGAGCTGGGCCCCAGGGACCAGGTTAATTTGGCAGTCAAAGTCTCTATGCGGTGGTAGTTTATCTGCTTCCCTTTCGCTGAAGACCT
Organism: Podarcis filfolensis; assembly: GCF_964270895.1. Lineage (NCBI taxonomy): Eukaryota > Metazoa > Chordata > Lepidosauria > Squamata > Lacertidae > Podarcis > Podarcis filfolensis. Next base: position 49,963,380 of record NC_139614.1, on the reverse strand, counting down.
TGCTCAGGTCAGCGTATTGTTTGGGCACCTTCCCCTTGTCCGCCACTTCCATCCCTGCTAGGGAGGCTTTTGCCCCTTCTGGCACCTTTCCCTCTTTGCAGTGTTCCAGGCAATGTGCTGACCCAAAGGAGACCACTCTCTGATGCCAGCCCACTAGCGGGTCATGCAACGCTAGCCAGCTCATTCCCAAAATGACTGGCGCACCTCCCAGGGTGGCTACATTGAACGCTATCCTTTCAGTGTGCCTTGCCACCCTCATAACCATTGGGACGGTCTGTAGGCTAACTTCTCCCCCCAACAGCTCCCTCCCATCGATCGTGGTGACCTGCAGGGGGTTGCTTAATGGGAGTGTCTGTATCTGGTGTTCAGCTGCAAACTCCTTGCTCATAAAATTACAGGAGCTGCCTGAGTCCAACAGCGCCTTGGTCTTTAGTGGGTATCCGTTTGCCAGCTCTAGCAGCACCTCTATTACTAGAGCTGGTCTTGGAGGTTCCGGAGTGGGCACTTTTACTGCTCCTTGGCCTGTCTGCAGTGCCCTGACAGTGGCAGACAGGCGTTGGCTTTTACTGGCTCCTGGACTTCCTCCTCCTTCCCCCCAACAGCTCCCGCCATCCCTTGCCATTCCTTTCTTTGCGGGCAGACTCTGGCAAAGTGACCTGGCTGCTGGCAGAGGTAACATTTCTTGGCGCTCTTTCCCTCCTTCTTCCTCCCTTCACTGGGATTTGAAACTGCGCGCGCGCGCGCTGTTCCAACTTCCATCGGCTCTCCGGGCGGGAAACTGGGTTCTGGAATCTCTGGAATGCGGAAATCCCTCCAACACTCTCCTTTCCCCTCCCGCTTCTCCAAGGCTCTTGCCTCCTGGCGCGCTCCAATGGTCAGCGCTGATTTGGTCAGCTGGTCCATAGACTCCGCCCTGGGCGCCCGGGAAAGTTCGTCTTTCACCGCCGAAGAAAGCCCCTCTTCAAAGAGCATTTGAATGGGTTCCGCCGATAGGTCCCACCCCAATTTATGTATCAACATTGTAAACTCAGTCCAGTACTCACGAACCGATCGGCTCCCCTGTTTGCAAGCCATCAATTGTCTGCGCACCAGTCCCTGTTCAATCTCGCTGGAAAACATCAAATCCATGGCGCGAAAAAACTTCCTCGCGTCCTTCAGCATGTCACTATTTCCTGCCATCAGGGGCCGGACCCAGTCTCTCGCCCCCCCTTCGAGATGGCCAATCACAAACGCCACTCGCGATGCCTCATCGGGAAAGTCGTTAAACTGCAGTTCGAGAGCATACTGCATCTCTGTCCTAAAGGCTTGGTAGTTCCTGGGGTCCCCCCCAAACTTCTGCACCATTCCTGGCATCTTTCTTGCTAGTGTAGCGCCTTTTGCCTTTTCTGCATCCTGCGCCCTCCTTTCTTCTAGCCTCGCCGTTTGCATTGCTAGCTGGAGTTCCAAAACTCTGCACCTTTCTTCCAGAGTTGGACCTTCTCCAGCTCCTGCTGCTCCTCCGGCTCCGGCTGGGTTGCTCATGATGCCTCTCTGCACAAGCTGCTTTCAGGGACTGTCCGATTGCTGTGATGGGATGGTGAGCTGCTTGTGCGTAAAATCCTGATCCCTCAGAGTTTGGCTGAGTTCCCAAACCTCTGTCTGTGATGGAGCTCCTTAAGCATGGCTCCATCAATCGCTCGTTGAATCGGACAGTGGGCGTTTACGGAACTTCTTCCAGCATAAAAGCTCCTTAACGGAAACGCGTCTTCTGGACTCTCGGCGTGACAGTTTCCGCCGAGGAGTGGGTGTCCCTACGGGAGGTCCTGAAACCTCTCCACTGTTCTCGCTTGAAGTATCTCTGAGCCCTCCCTCCGACTCACTTTCCCTTGTAACTCCACTTCTCCCCCTGCTGGTCCCCTCCTCCGCTGAGTGGTCTCTCTCACCCTCCATGAGCCCTTTCACCTCCTTCGTCTCAGATGACAGTTCCCTGACACATACCTAAAGATGTGTCAAAGGCTTGAATATACTCCGACCTCACGACTTCTGTGGGAAACGATGCGATTTAAAAACAAAACCACACCGTGGGAGTGGTGGAAAAGTCGATTCAGTTTTACATTTTTAAGCCAGCTGTGACCGGATTTGCACCACCCAGACTAATACACAAGATCGGAACGTAAATATCCTTTTGGATTCTGTGCTTCTTCAAATTTTGCAATAAAAGCCCTCTGCTCAAAAACTGAAGTGAAATGTGTCCCGAAATACAAAACACGTATTCTAGACTAAATACTGTTACGAATGTGTTTATTAAGGAAATATCTTACAGTTTTGTTTTTTTTGTTTTTTAAAAAATCAAATTAATGTAGAAATGGGATGGAACAGACTTCTGAAAGAACACATGGAGAATTGACATGGGCTGCAAACAGATGGTCCATGCATAGCCACACCCACAGCCCAAAGAGTATATATCTTTGTAATATTTGTAGTGCTTAAAAAATGTATGAAAATATGTTCATTGTTCAGACCACTCAAAAGTACCGTATTTTTCGCCCTATAGGACGCACTTTTTCCCCTCCAAAAATGAAGGGGAAATGTGTGTGCGTCCTATAGGGCGAATGCAGGCTTTCGCTGAAGCCTGGAGAGCGAGGGGGGTCGGTGCGCACCAACCCCTCTCGCTCTCCAGGCTTCAGGAAGCTATCCGCTAGCCATGGGAGACGCAGCTCTCCCACGGCTAGCGGAGACCTCGCCAGCACCCAGAAGCTTGGGGCGCGCTGAGCTCAGCACGCCCCAAGCTTCGGGCTTCGCGCGGCGCTCCGCTAGTTGTGGGAGAGCCGCGTGGCTCTCCCACGGCTAGCAGAGACCTTCCCGGCACCCAGAAGCTTGGGGTGTGCCGCGCGGCTCTCCAACGACTAGCGGATAGCAGGCTGTTCTGGGGGCTGGGGTTGGGGGAAGCTCGGGCTTCCCCCGCCCCAGCCCCACACCTGGGGGGATTTTTCCCCCCTTTATTTCCCCCCCAAAAAACTAGGTGCGTCCTATGGGCCGGTGCGTCCTATGGGGCGAAAAATACGGTAATCCTTAGAACATTTCATACTGAAATAGGTAATACTATCTAGAATAGGTTTCTGCTTCTTGTGTATGCCTGCGCCCAGGCCCATTCCATCCATGCTCTGAACACATTAATGAAAAGTGCTCAGGCCCCATAATGTATTTGCTCTAACATTAAGGACTTCAGCTAAAGAGCATATGCACTCAGGTATATGATTCGCTAACAAATATTTGCATTTACGTGTGACGTGAAAAATCTGAAAGAGATGTAAAGTTGAATTGTGGGTCATCCTTACAGGATGTAAAAACATCCTTCTACACAAACAAAACTGTGGGAAGACCTCCTTTTTATCGTATTTGGCATAGCATTGCTAGGGCCAGATAAAATGTGCTTGGGATCTGCAATCCAGGCTTTTCGTTCACCGTCCTTGCTTTCGTCTAAAGTAAAAAAGTAAGAGTAAAAACAATAAATGGCTTTGTGTTTCATCTCTCTTCTCTTCCTCAACAGGAATTCAAAGAAAGAACTCAACGACATTCGATTCGAGTTCACCCCTGGGAGAGGTGAGAAATGGGTACGGGAAAGAGAAACGTGCTGGAAGTTATTGAGTAACCTTGGGTGCAGAATGTTCTGGGTTGAATCTCCAGCATCGCCAAGCAGGAAAGATCCCTCACTCTGGAACCACAGAGATCCACTGGCAGCAAGAATAGCCCATCTGAGCTAGACGCGGCCTCCCTTGGTATAAGGCAACTTCCTTTGTTGTGGCTGCAGACATGCTACGGATGTTCCACCTGCATGTTTTGTGTTTAACCTTATGGTAGTTGCACAGAGGGACGCTGGTGGCACTGTGGGTTAAACCACAGAGCCTAGGACTTGCCGATCAGAAGGTTGGCAGTTCGAATCCCCGTGACGGGGTGAGCTCCCGGTGTTCAGTCCCTGCTCCTGCCAACCTAGCAGTTCGAAAGCACTTCAAAGTGCAAGTAGATAAATAGGTACTGCTCCGGCGGGAAGGTAAACAGCATTTCCGTGCGCTGCTCTGGTTCACCACAAGCGGCTTAGTCGCAGGGATTCAAACCGCCGACCTTCCTAGGCTCAGTGGTTGGACTTAATCAGAGTTGGGGTTCAGACTCCTCTGAGAACACACAGAGCGCTTTTTCTTCCCAAATGAGAAGTCCCAGCTCGATCCTATTAGTCTGGGATTAGGAGGTACTACTTTTAGGTAGGGTTGGATCCTTAGAAGCTCTGTTTTCACTAAAGAAATTATTCTAACCCACGTCTCTGTATACAATCCATCCAATGCATTTTAAGTAAAATATAATGCAGAACGATGCATAATATAAAACCAATCTAAAAAGAAGAAGAAAAAGGTAAATGCCTGCAAATTGTGAACTCTGAATTTGTTTTAGACCACTTGTGTGCAGATGTGATGGTCTCTTAATTACAATCTTTCCAGATACTGCGGATGGGGTATCCCAAGAACTCATCTCGGCTGGGCTTGTCGATGGCAGAGACTTAGTAATAGGTAATAGTGCGCATTTCATGTTCACCTTAATCCCATACTGGATTTGTGGATACAAGTTGCTGTATTCCTTCCCAGGACAGGGAGGGGGAAATTCCTTCATTGTTAACTAGGACATCTTTTTCCAATATTTTAGGGAAGCTTGTTCAGAATGAAAATGCTTAAGTACTCCGTCTTTGAGTGTGTCCACCCTCTGTCGTTTCAGTTGCTGCCAACTTACAAAAAATTGTGGAAGAGCCCCAGACGAATCGATCTGTCACTTTCAAACTGGTATATTTACTATTTCCCCCCCTTATTAACCTGGTCTGTGTTAAAAGGGTGTGTCTGCTCTAGGCTTCTTTGGGGCGCTGATTCTTCAACAGTAATCCCTGGACAATTGGTATCTAGTGAGGGACCCACGCAGTCATAGCAGAAATAAGGCAGGGGGTCTATTTTCAGGGGCTTTGGGGATCAGTTGAGTTGCGATTAATCTTTGTAATTTAGATACACCCAGATCAAAAAGTGGGGTTAAAATATCGTTTCCTCTGTGAATGATGCTTGGGGACATGTGCCAGTCTTTTTGTAGTCAGATTGGCATCATCTTTGCTCCAGGGTGGAAAGATCAGCTTGCCTGGGGGAATAGCCCAGAATAGCCCAATGAGGGCTTGGAATGCTAAGTGTCTCTTGAGAAGAAAATCTGGGGGAGCGGGGGTAATGAAATGGAGTTTCTGTAAGAGGGCATGGCTGGCTGGCTGGCTGGCTGGCATTCTGAACAGGAGCGTTCCATGCTGCTTTGGAAAAACGTCTTTGAAAATTCAACTGGGACCCGGGACAAAATATTGCAAATGCCAAATTGAACTACATTCTGCACAACGGCACAGTTTAATGTAATGTGGTGGCTTTAGACATGCTTAGTGGTGAGCATTTCTGATAAAGGAGGATTTGATAACTTCGAAATACTTGCCCCCACCATCTAGCCCTTTTCTCTGTGTCTCACATGTTCTCTTAAAGCTGCATCGGAATGCAGAAGGATGTGAGTTTTAATTTTGGTCTGCAGAGAACATAAAAAAAAGTATAAGTGTGGTCTGCTGTGACTAGAGTCTCGCTTGCTGTTTTAGCGAATTGCTTCCTTGTCCATATGCACCAGCGTTTGCACTCGTGACAGTCTCCCCATTCATACTCCCCACACCTCTGTACTTCACAAGGTGACTGTGCAACAGAAGCGGACTATGGCAGTCTCTGTCACTTTGGTGAAGTGCGTGGGGAGGGGGCACGGAAATATTTCCCACACTTCTGATTTCTCACCGAGGCATCACTCTCACATATTCTAGCTGTTCTCTTTTTGCTTTGTTTTGTTTAAAAGCAAGGTTGCAGACCTCATGTTTGCTCGAGGTAGTGGGTCTTTCCCCCCTCCTTTTTCCTTATTCTTTGTGGTCCCAGGTCACTCTTGTCCATAACTCTGCCCCGCAAGTGGCCTGTATTGGAAGGCATAGGGAACACTGGTCACCTAACTTTGCCAAATGTTTCTGCAAGTTCGGTTTTTGCAATAGTATCTTCAGAGGAGCTCCTGGTTCAGCTTCCATCTTATATGGAAGCTTGATTTGCTTCTGTTAGAAACACACCTTAGATTCCCTGGGACTCTTCATATAAAGACTGGGTTCAGGTTGCCTTTGCTACCTTTATGTAAAGATTTGTTGACCGGCTACTGCTGCTCTTTTTGAACCACTTTCTGATATATTTATCATTTTGCTACTATTTATATTTAAATATTTACAGGCCACACTTTTCACAAAGCTACTGCAGGGCTGGGTTACTTATATTTGACTGTTTCCACTGATTCTTAATTTTCTCTTTCCCGTGGCTCTTTTCTTATTTTGGCGAGGGTTGCTATTCTTGTTTAATCGACAGCAAGCTGTATTGCAGGGGGTTGGACTAGATGACCCTTGGGTCCCTTCCAGCTCTGCACTTCTATGATTCTATGACCCACGACTGTCTGGCCCGGGTGGCGACTCTGCCTCGGCACTGCGAAATCCAGGCATTCTTCTTCACGTAGAATTCCAGGGTGTTGGGGTTTTGTTGTTGTTGTTGTTGTTAATGGTTTGCGATTTTTGAAAATGGTTTGTGGAAAGCTTCTCTCCTCCGTGATGCTTACCGCTGTTGGACTTCCCCGCCCCCTCTGTTCTCCAGGCATCTGGCGTCGAAGGCTCCGATATCCCCGACGACAGCAAGCTGATTGGGTTTGCCCAGCTCAGCATTAACTAAAACGACACTCCCAGACGATGGTTCCCCCCCCCAACGGGTGCAGCCTTGAACGCTTCTGTCAACCTGAAAAGCAAAACCACTACTGCCAAAGAACCAAACTACAGCTCCCTTTCTTAGAAGCTTTAACCTCGTTTGTTTCCCGAGTCGCATCGCGGCGCCTCCTCACCGACACCACCATTGCAGACAGCTGGCTTCTCGGCCACGTTTCCTTCATCCCAGATGTGCAGACCAAGCCTTCCATTGCCTGCATGTTTGTAGTTTTTTATGATTATGATTATTATTATTATTGCCTTAACTATTTAAAGTACAAAAAAAGAAAGAAAGAGAAGGAGCCAGAAATACTACTGAGAGTACGACACGGGGCTTCCACTACTCTTAACAACTACCCCGGCGTGATTCGTGTGCCTGTCCGTTTCTTGATTCTATGTCGAATCAGGTTTTTATCCCCCCTGTGTGGCTGTGTGGTTGTTGCTCCATTGCAAAAGGGGGTTTGCTTCACTTTTGGGTCCACTTTACCAGGCATTGGGGGGGGGGAATACTTTAAAAACTACAGGAATGGCAAGCTATTCTAGCATGTCAGAAATCCGGATGGGCTCTTGCAAACCCAACAAAGTCTTAAGAGAGAGTCTTAAGCCTTAGGCTTAGCAATAAACCATTAAGGGATCTTATTTAATGGGTCTACGGCACGAAAGAAATGGATTAGCCTTAATTCCTCCTCGCCCCCTTCACATTAATGCAAAATAGAGCATTTGGGAAGGGGAACTATCAGGGTATCGTTTTGTTGCTGCTGCTTTTTTTGTTACTTTTCACCATCCACAATCTTGTCAGGCCACTTTCCAACGTGTTTGTCTCTAGAGGAGGGGTGGTGGACCTGTTGTTGCCCCCACCTCCCATCTGTCCTATCCAGCATGAGCAACAATCGGGGGGGATGGAATTGTGGTCCAAAAGCACCCAGAGGAGGGTTGCGGGCTTCCCACCCTTGCTCTAAAGCGCCAAGCCAGAATTGCGCTGAGTCGATCCTCTGCATACTTCTGCTGCTGTTGCTGCCATGCCCAAATCACCGTTGTTTCAAAAGCGTTGGCCGCTGGGAAGTTTGGGAAGGCTGGCCTTTGCAATCCCTGTTTTCCCATCGGGGGGTGGTTTCCGTAACAACGTTTGTGATGGGCGTCTCATGCTGAAAGGAGATTGGGTGGAGCAGTGGGACTGGATAGCTCTAGATATTGGGCTGCTTTGTAAAAAGAGGAAGAAGTTCCCCAACCCCCCCAGGAATTTTGCCATGCTGTTATCAGGCTTGCTGCGTCCCCACAAATCTACACAGTCATTGGGTGGCAGCACTGGGTGAGTTTCAAACCTCCTGACTTCGCAATCCTGGGAATTGTAGTTGTGTGGTTAGGAATGCGTTGGCCAGCCTCTTCTAATTTGTTAAGCCTCCAGTTGTTGCTAAACCACAACTCCCGTTATCCTTGATCATTGTCCAGGGCTGAAGGGAGTTGGGAGTCCAATATTCCCTGGGGGTGAGCATCTTGGTCTCTCTGGAGATGAGCGTGTTGCCAAAAAAAGGAAGGCAAGGGAAATCTCAGCTTGCTAAGCTGGCTGCAATTCCCAGAACTCTTTTGCAAAGCTTGGGTTGCTTCTTCAAATGATACACATTTCCCCTCACCGTGGAATATTTCTCTGCAACCGTTTTTGAGAAGGGAGACTATGTTGCTGGAGGTTGTAATTATGCAAAGTTTGGCTGGGGTGGTTTAACTGTGCAAAGTCGTAGATGTGTGGTTTGACGCATTCATAAAACCAGATGTTCTCTGTACATGGTTGCTAAGAACAAAAGTTGACCATGCCTTCTGGCAGTTGGAAGTTCTGTATTTGTGTCTGTACGTGTGTGTGTGTGTGTGTGTGTGTTTCAGCCGAAGCAAATCTTTCCTGTTCTTGTTCTCAGAATTTTCCTTTGGTGTGTTCAAGATAGAAAATGCATTCATCCTCTTTCCTCCCCCCCCCCCCCCTGCACAGACTGGTACATATGGAACCACCCCTATTCTGTTTTTACAGCAATAAGATAAATAAATAGATTGCCAGTAGATTCATACATGGCAAGATTAAGCTCTGGACAATTTTGTCCCTCTTGCTGCACTAATTGCTTGGAATTTGCAAAATTGATTTTTTTTTTATACTCTCCAGTGTGAGCATCAAGAGTTTGATCAAGATGATATAACTGAAACCAATATAGCTTGCGTTTAGTATTTTTTAAAGAAATGAGTATCTGGTGGGGTGTGTGCGTGCGTGTGTATGTGTATGGTTTTTTTTTCGTTTTTTTTGAATTTCTACATATAAATTATACTTTTTAGTTTGGAAAAAAAGCAACACTTGTAATGCAATATGTGAATAATAAAATGGTGTAGATTCCTCCCTCTCTCACAGGCCTCCCCTCCCCCCCCCACTTCAAACACAGTCCAGTTGGGCCTTTCGTGTATCCCTGCTCTGCTTTTGAAGCGTAGAGAAAATGTAGGCAGTCTGTGATGGGTGAATTTAAATCCCAGATAAAGGAATTGAGTTTTCGTTTCTCGCCCTACAGCCTTCCAATGTACTTGGAATTGGCCCAGTCGGCACATTGCAATGCCAATCTCTTAACCAGAGTTAAACTCTCTGGAGCTGGCTTACAGATTCCTTCCTTCCTTCTCGTTGACTCTCTTTCCAGGGCAAATTCCAGCCCTCCTTGTTTCTTTGGCTTTATCCGTGGTTCTGCTCCAGCTTTAACCGGAATTAACTTTCCAAGCATGCATCTGAAGCTGCTCTGTTAACTTGGGTTAAGGCAGATCCTGGTTAACGTTTCTGCAAAACCGTGGCTACGACCGAGAAAGAAGCTGGGGAAAGAGAAGATGGAGCTTGCAAGTTTTGCACCTCACATCTAACCTCTTAACTGGGATTTAAGGCACACACAATCTGGTGCCTTCAGGGGTTTTGGACCACAATTTCCATCTGCCCAGTTGTGATCCAAAACCTCTTGAGGGCACCAGGTTGGGGGGGAACTGATAGAAGAGACGTGTGCACTTGCCCACTCTGGTTGGGGGGTTTCAATTCAGTTAGGCATCTCTTGGAATCTTTCCCCCCATTTAACCAATTATATTTATATATTTTCACCCTATCGGCAGTGACAGAAGCTTCCTTCACTCTCTCACACACAAGTTTTTGCCATGTTTGCTTTTAAAGAGAAAATAACAATTCATAAAAACAAAACAAAAAACCCCAAAACCTGTAGTTTTATTCGCTCTACCGGTAGGTCACGAGCAAAAACTGCTACAAGCGTGGAGGCAAAACGAAGAAAGGATAGGAAAGGGCCACATCGCAGTGGTGTCAAAGAGGCAGAGTGTGAAACAAAAGAGCCCCGTTCGAATTCTGAGTGTCTGTGTTGGAAGAGCTAGTTCTGTCCGCCTCGCCCCCTCTGAGAGCACCACATTCACCCCCACTCAACTCTTACTTTCTTTTAAAACCTGCATGGGTGGGGTGTAACACTAAGTAGTCCCGGGACTACTGTTTCCGAGGGGGGGGCGTGTCTCTGACCGGGGTGTGGGGGTCCCCACTTGATCGATGGGAGTGGCGGAGGCTCCGCCGCAGTCTCGATTCCCTGAATCCTTTGCCTGCCTTCGGCCGGCGGCGCGTCCCTTCGGAGCCTGTGATGTCATGCCACTAAAGTGGGCAGGGCTTGCCTCAAGCCCCACCCCCTTGTGTGATGGTGATTCAGAAAGGTGGGTGGAGCTAAAATGGGCCTCAGGTGAGGAGCCAGGTGGGCGAAGCTTGGAGGGCAAGTAGAAGGCACCCCCCCCCACTTCCCACCCTGTCTTCAGCTATGAAGACCAAATTATTCTGGTACAGTATTACTTCACTTTTGCCTGCATGCCGTGCGAACCTTGTTGTACTCTGCACTGGGACGGGAGTCCAGCCTAATCCAGTGCAATGATGCAGTATCTATTTATTTGCTCCCACCTCTGTCTAACCCAAGTCTAGCGGACAAGAGTATCCATGCTGGCCGTTCTCCTTGAAATTTTATTTTATTCTGTCTTAATGAGCCTTCACTCCCCTTGCTGTTAGAAATTTCTAGGCACGTGTCTCTTGGTAATAGTTTCCTTTTTTTCCTTTTGTTTTTTTGCCTGGGATACTAAAAAGTGCTAGACGACTGTTTTGTTCTTGAGGTTCAAAGTGCCAATGATTTTATTATTTTATATTTTAATTTTTTGGGGGGGGGGGTAAGGAATTATTTCTAACCTTTTTACCCTTAATGGATCAGAGGGGTTTTTTTAAATTTTATTTTGGGTAAATTCTGAACTTGAACCTAGAAATCAGTTGGTATTTTTTTAAAAACTTAGTTGATACTCTTAGGGATGATGATGGTGTATTAATATAACAGGAACCTCTACACGATTTTGGTGTACTGTAGATTTTAATGAAAGATGTAAAATATTCAGCCTTTTCCCTCCCCCTTTGACTTTGTATTTTACTGCATGTACTTCTCTAATTTTTAATCAATAAAAAAAAAGTCCATTGCTTTTTGGAGTTGGTTTGTATTCTTATGATGCTGCTCTCATACTCTCTTTGCCTCTCCTTGCAAATATCCCCAATTCCTCATCACGGTTATGTCGTATGTTGTAAACAAAAATGGCCCTTTTCCCTTATGGGGTATCCAAGAGCCCATATAGAGACCTTACATAGGTTCCCTATTGGTAGGAGAGAATAACAGAGGCCAACCAGAGAATATTGAGAAGCAAAGCAGCTAGTAAGCTTGATCTTTATTGAACTGTTGCAACAGGGTGCTCCCCTCACCCGCAGGAGAGAGGAGGAACCCTGTAGATCAAGACCACCCCCAGAAACATCATACCTACATCACAGAAAAGGCGATCTTAAAACAGAAATTTGAATGTTGTTTTTCTCCTGTCCTTGTTTATCTCCTGTCTGGCTGGTTACTTGATTGGATTGCCTGGGTAACCTGGCCAGTCTTTTGTAATGATAAATACTTAGTTCCTGGGCCAGGTCACAGGCTCACACCCTATTCAAACACAGACATACCCTTAAGACAGGATTTGCGAAGGAAAAGACAATGGGGAGGCTTTTCCATTTTCTTTTGACCTTGCAGAGAAACATTTGGTCAGTTTGGGAATCAAAATGGTTCCAGGTCGGTCTTCCTGTGCTGATCTATGTATGTGCTTGGTTGGTACACTTATGAACATTTAACATATATCTAAGACCTCAAAATTCCTATCACACGTATGCTTAGATACAAGAGAATGTCCACACAACACACCAGCCTTCCTCAAGAGAAGTTCTGGACCAAATTTGTAATCTCTCTGCCCAACTTTAATTGTTGGCTCTTTGTTCCCATCTCCCCATTATTTTTCAATATTTCCTTAGTTGGCATTTCCAACATTAGAATAAATAACAGCTTGTCTTGTCCCTTTTTCAATACGGCATTTTCCCTTGATATTGTCATTTATTGTTGGCAGCCGGGTTAATGGGTTACAGAGCAGTGTTGCAGAAATGTGAGGCGCTCATGTTGTCAAAAGATCGCAGTGGATACCCATCCTTGTTGCCAAATCCCATCTAAACATTTATTTTGGGTTTAAACATTAATTCCAGAGGCTAGGTGAAAAAGGTCTTTGGGGGAGATTGCAGTCACAGAAGGGAAGGGTAGAAAGAAGCTAGCAATGTCTGACACTGGGGAAATCATCAAAACTCTTGGAGACTTTGGGCGTTTCCAATGGCGGTTGTTGGTGCTCGTGACTCTAACCTCGCCAAGCCTCGCCTTCCATATGTTTTCCCAGTTATTCATGGTCCTGGAGGAGCCCCATCATTGCAACACAAGCTGGTTCAACGCCATCGGCTTGAACCTGACCGAAGAGGAACGGCTGAACTTGACCCTTCCCAAAAAGCCCAATGGGACATTTGAAGAATGTCTCATGTACACTCCAGTGGACTGGGATCTCGATGCCATCCTGCAATATGGACTTAATTCTACCGAAACGTGTCGGCATGGGTGGGTTTATCCTTCAAACCAAGAGCCTTCCTTGCTCACACAGGTTTGGAAATTGTGTTTTACCCTTCTGAATTTTCCCCTAAGTTATTTATTAATTTATATACCAATTATATATGCCAAAATGGCTTCAAAGCAGTCTATATACCCCTGTCTCCTTCCCTTCGTGGATCCCAAGGCAACCTACATTTCTGTCCCACTGTGATGGGGTCTCCCATCCAGGCCTGGATCTGCTTAGCTTCAACAAGGTGGTGGCCTCGTGGGTCTTCAGACCGTAGGGCAGGACCGCAGTCCAGCACTTTTATTCTGCACAGACAGCGCATTGCAAGGAAGCAGACATTACGAAGTGTACATTCCTGAAGGTGATTTTTGAACCGTTAGAAGTGACTGCAACAGCGACTGATTTTGGTTATTTCTTTATATAAGATTGTCCCAGCATACGTCATGCTTCAGAGAAGCCTATTTAGACATAAAGCCGTATATTAATGGCAGCTAGAGAGTTGACAGCCACACGTCCTGGTCAATAGTTTCCTTCGGTGTGTAAAACATCACTCTTGTCCTACTCCTCTAGCTCCTGAGCCCTTGTGGGAAGAGTCCCTAATTGCATGTCCAGACCCCGCATTCACCCCCTCGTAAAGAATTAAGACACCAGGACACAGATATTATGTTAATGTTATTGGGCAAATTTTGGCCACAACTTTATTGATTACAGACTGTGTATTGGCTTAGGCATTGAATGGACCTGACTATATCTGCCTCCTGCCCGTTGCGCAGGGAGTCCGTTAAGGTAAACCACCAGAAAAGGGAGCCTGTTGATGCAGAACAACTGGAGCTCCCCCTGGTGTTCCCGACGGGGTCGTGTCATGGCCCTAGCCCCGCCCCCGGGCTTCAGACAAGATCAATACCCCCGATTCCTTTAACGGAATACCCTTAAGCTTGGAGGGGCAGGTGATGGCCACACCTCCCTCATAAGGTCAAACAATGCCTAACCGCAAAACCTTACAAAGTTGTGACGATTGCTACGAGGTAGGCGAAAACCAAATGGCCCCTTGCCAGTTTTGCCAAGTGGAAAAATTCCTCCCTCAATGGCGACCAACTGAGGTCCATAGCAAGGCCAATGCAGAAAACCTGTAAACTAGGGAGGGAATTTGAAGAAGCGAGCCAAGAGGAAGCCCTCTGGCTCACACCCCAGCTTAAATATTCCCGGCCACGCCCCCCCAGTCACCGGATTGGCTGGCTGGACGATGACGTGGCCGGGATCTCCCGGGCAATGCGGGACTTTGCTCCCTGCCCCCGGAGGAGAGTGGGTGGCCACGTGGTCCACTGCAACTCCTCCCCACAGTGAAGTGGAGCGGACTTCACAGCTTTTGAGACTTCCTTGCATGTCCACCTCTGGCCTTTTGATGCCAGCACTACCAAATTCCTGTTCCTAGGAATATAGGAAGAGCGCTTTAGAATCGGGCTAAATAAAGTCTGTTCTTACAGTGGCTAACCACTGGAGGCAATCTATTGCCATCATGATTAGCAGTCATTGGTGGTCGTAGTCTCCATTAGTTTGTCTAATCCCCTTTTCCACAGTTTAGCCATGCATGCATTGTGTATGGTACCAGGTACCTCATTTTGAGCACACTGAAGTTTCAGGAGGTGGTGCCTGCTGCACTCCACACACTCGCAATTCAGAGCCATTTCACTTCCACACCTGTAGCCATAGGCGCCGACTCCTGTTGAGCAACATCTTATGAACCACCCTGAAATCTTTAGACAACGGGCAATATATAAATTTTATTAACAACAACTCCCAGCTCCAGTGCCTGCCCCACAGATGATGCTAAATCACAATTTGGCAACCCTAAGTGTTTTTGCAAGCCAGGGAAAGTGTATTGCTTTGCATTCATTTCTTTGTCTTCCTGTCTATTTCCAGCTCCCTCCCACCAAATTATGAACTTTAAACTTAAACAGCAGCATCATTTTTCAGGCAAGTAAAAACGGTAAATGCAATGGCCGCTATCAAAAAAAATTGTGTGTGCATATGTGCACACAAATACAAAATTAAAAGCAAATTGAATTTTAAAAAATCACCCAAAGTTACAGAACAAAAGGAACTTAATTCCCATTCAATTCACTTGGAAATTATAGGTGGAATTCAGAGATGTTTGATTTACTGTATTTTTCGCTCCATAGGGTGCACCGGACCATATGGCGCACCTAGTTTTGGGAGGAGGAAAACAAGAAAAAAATATTCTGAATTCCAGAAGCCAGAACAGCAAGAGGGATCTGGCTTCTGGGATACCGTGTGGCTGTTCTGGCTTCTGGGATAACCTTGCCAAGCCTCTTCAGGGCAGCGGGATGAAGGCTCCCCCTGCCTGAAGAGGCTGCGCAGGGCTAAGGCAGAAGCCAGGACAGGCGCGTCGCTGAAGGGGTGTTGCCGCTTCAGCGAAGCTGGAGAAGGAACAGAAGGAGACCCTTCTGTTCCTCCTCCGGCTTCGCATGACAGGCGTGTCGCTGATAGCCACCTGAAGCCTTTGGAGCGCAGCGGGAACTCGCGCTGCGCTCCAAAGGCTTCAGGTTCCTTTCACTGAAGCCAGGAGAGTCTTGATCTCCCGGCTTCCGCAAAAGGAACCCGAAGCCTTTGGAGTGCAGCGCAAGTTCCCGCTGCGCTCCAAAGGCTTCAGGCAGCTATCCCTGAAGCCTGGAGAAGGAGGGGGTCGGTGCGCACTGACCCCTCTTGCTCTCCAGGCTTCAGCGAAAGCAACGAGAAGCCTCCGGAGCACGGAGGGAGCGCTCCCTCTGTGCTTTGGAGGCTTCTCGTTGCTATCGCTGAAGCCAAGGAGCCTGCATTCGCTCCATAGGACGCACACACATTTCCCCTTCATTTTTGGAGGGGAAAAAGTGCGTCCTATAGAGCGAAAAATACGGTAATTCAGTGACTTAGTTAACCTGAATTAGTTCATTGCAAGTTCTGAATGGACCTTGGTTGAATAGTCCTGTTCTCCACTGACAGCTCCCCTGGTTTTCCGGGTTTACTATCTGGAGATGTTATGGATTGAACCTAGGTCTTTCTGCATACAAAGCAGCTGTTCTACCAATGAGTTCTGGTCCTTCCAATTTAAAGTAGCAGGTCTGTATTCTTGGACAGCTGTTAGCGCAGGCAACAGAGGGTTAAGAGGACCTAGTATGCTAACCCCTTGGTTGAAAGCAGTTTCCTATGCACAAGCCTTGGTTACTGAAAAGATGTGCCCATTGTCAAGGTACAAGTTTAATTCTTTCCCTCTCCTGATTCCCTTCAAGTAAAGTGGCTTTCCTTTTCTTTCCTTAAGTTTGACCTGGTATGTGACTGGGAAGATTTAAACGACATCTCGCAATCTGTTTACATGCTGGGCCTTCTCGCTGGAGCGCTGGTGTCTGGTCTGTTAAGTGACCGGTAAGAGAGAAAATATAAGGGGCAGTAGGCTGGGAAAGTGTTGCTGTTTAGAAATGTGGTCAGCCAGCAGGAGATTCCTGCCCATCCCCAAAAACCAGCTTCAGAAGGATTTTACCCAGGACAGTAGCAGGGGAGGAATGGGTTAAATTCCCCGCTGCTTACCTCCCTGCTTGTAATTATTAGATTCCCCAAGCTAATGCAATTTCCAGTTTTTAGAAACCTGCACCTTAAATGCAAAATAAATAAATAAATGCATTTAACTTTGGCATGTAGCTTGGTCCTTAGAGTGCCGTGGTGTCTTAAAAATGGGTAAAAGTGATTGTGGCACTGCTGCCTGTGTCACCAGACTCCTAAAGTCTACCACAAGCACAAAACCAGAGACAGCGGAGAGGTGTGGCCATGAAGCTCAGAAGGTTCATTGGGTTTATGACATTTATCTACAAAGTTTAAAGCACGTAGATAAACTATTCTCAGTAGTATAATTTGTGATAACATGGCCATCATCGCAAGGCTAGGAGGGTTTAACACACGTAGTGGGAGACACGTCCCTAGTCTCAGTTAAGACCTCAATGGACAGAGTCAAATTTTATCACAAATTGTTACATCTGTAATTTCATGATGGGGTTTGGGGCGTGTCTTCAACAGCAACAATGCAACAAAACAACAACACCACAAACTGGCTTATAAGTATAAAACCAAATTTACTAGAATAGAGGTAGACTTGTAACCATTCAAGCAACAAACATACTAAGGTGCCATGTGCAAAACAA
This sequence comes from Podarcis filfolensis, assembly GCF_964270895.1. Classification (NCBI taxonomy): domain Eukaryota; kingdom Metazoa; phylum Chordata; class Lepidosauria; order Squamata; family Lacertidae; genus Podarcis; species Podarcis filfolensis. The sequence continues at coordinate 49,946,394 of NC_139614.1, read as the reverse complement.
AGCCTGGAGTTTCTGTAAACATAGAGTGGATAAATGTACAACTGTATCTTAACAAGTTACATGTGCAATAAACGTTGTACAGACTGGATAAATGTTTACAGTATCTCCAGGCTTTGTTTTGCACATGGCACCTTAGTATACTTGTTGCTTGAATGGTTACAAGTCTATCTCTATTCTAGTTATTATTCTAGTAAACACCAGTGATGTCTGTTTGCAGGTCCCACTTTTTGCAAAACCCAGTGTTGTAAACAAAATCTGCCCTTTTTCCCTTACGGGGTATCCAAGAGCCCATATAGAGTCCTTAAGTGGGTTCCCTATTGGTAGGAGAAAATATATATATATTTTTTAAAGATATTTATTGGAGTTTTACAAAAACATAAATTTAAAAGATCATATAAAAAGAAAGAAATACAATAAAAGAAACATAGAAAAATACATAAAATAAGAAAAAGAAGAATAAAAACAAATCCATTTTTGTAACCCTAACTCATTATCTTATTTCCTTGGCCTCCTCACACCTCCCCTTTTTGTATCCCCATTTAAATAATCAAATCAGCAAATCCTTACCCTCTTTCGTTCATCTTAACTCTATATCTTAACATATTATAACTCTATATTTTCATCCATTTTCAGTTCAATTTTGCATACTCTTGTTAACTTTGTTGCTAATGCCACTTATTTTCAATCCAACATCATTTTAACATTCGTTAACTTTACAGTGTTTCTGCAGATAGTCTTTAAATTTCTTCCAGTCTTCTTCCACCAACTCTTCTCCCAGGTCTCGGATTCTGCCAGTCATTTCCGCCAATTCCATATAGTCCATCAGCTTCATCTGCCACTCTTCCAGGGTGGGTAAATCTTGTGTCTATTGGTAGGAGAAAATAACAGAGGCCAACCAGAGAATATTGAGAAGCAAAGCAGCTAGTAAGCATGATCTTTATTAAACTGTTGCAACAGGGTGCTCCCCTCACACGCAGAAAAGGAGGATGAACCCAGAACAATTGCACGCAAGGCCTTATATAGACATTTTAAATTCCCTGCCCTGGAGCTCAAGACCACCCCTCCATACCTCATATCTACATCACAGAAAAGGTGTTGTTGTTTTCCTGTCTGTCAGGTTATCTGATTGCCTTTCCTGATAGTCTGTCACCCATTAAAATGCTGATTACTCAGTTCCTGAGACAATGGGAAGGCTCCCTGACCCCCCTCCCTCCTTGCAGAGAAAACATTTGGGAATCAAAAATGATTTCAGGCTGGTCTTCCTGTGCTGATCTATGTAAGTGCTTGGTTGGTACACTTATGAACATTTAACATATATCTAAGACCTCAAAATTCCTATCACACCAGTATACAAGGCAAACATCTGGAAATCAAGAGTAACACTTTGGAGAGGTTGGGAGTATGTAAGTTACGCCAGCCTCCGCCAATGTGGTGCCCTTCAGATATTTTGGGCTCCCATCATCCCTAATTGCCGGTCCATCTGTGTTTTCATCCCTCGACTAAAGAGCGCAGCTGGAGACCAATGTCCTTGTGCTCAGGGATTTTTGTGCCTGCCTCCTGTTTTCTGCTACTGTCTTAGGAGAAGGAAAGTGATGGCAAAATGCATTTCCTCCTCTCCCAGGTTTGGTCGGCGGCCAAGTCTTCTGTTGTCCATGCTCATCGAAGGCGTGTTTGGGGTTGCTACGGCCTTTGCTCCCAATTTCTACCTCTACATTGCGTTCCGATTTCTTGTGGGTGCTTCTGTTTCCGGAGTCGTGATAAGCAGTTTAGCTTTAGGTAAGATGTACAGAAGCGGCTTTACAAAACAGAAAGGGAAGCCTAGTCTCTGGGTTCCTCTTTGGGCAAATGAGGCCCTCAATACCATTCTACCCGGCCCTCGGAAATCTCCCCATGCCACCGCACTCGCTGGCTGTTCTTTGTGCGGTGTATGTTTATTTTTATCATGTTTATTATGAATATTCATTACTCGCCGCCTTGCGAGACATCCTCAGGGGAAGAAAAAGCTAAGGAGTAAACCCTACACAAATCTGGAGTGCAGTCCCTAAGACAGTTGGGTGGCAACTTCTGCAGCTAAGCTGGGGCCAAATGTATGGCTCTGATTTCTATTGGATCACATCAGCGAGGCCTTTATTTTGCTCTGACTGCATTTTTTAAAAGATCAAGAGTGGTGTTTATGCTCCAAATAGCTTCACATTTCCGAGAGCACAGCATTCTGAGTCTTAAGTATGGCTTTTGAAGACAGATATACCAGACTCTCATGTGAGCAGAAGCGATAGCTCAATGGTCAAGCCTTGTGCTTTGCATGTAGTAGATCCCAGGTTCAGTCCCTGACATCTTCAGACAAAAGGACCAAATAGCAGGTGAAGGGGAAGATCCTTCTCTACCTGAGCCCCCTGGGATCTGCTGTCTTTCGGAAGTCCAAAGCCCTCCAGATGGACCAATAATCTGATCTTGCATCAAGCAGCTTCATTTGTTCCATTTGTGATGCACACTTGTCAGAACATAAGACCTGGGCCCTGGACCCTTCCAGGGTTGTTGAACTACAGCTCCCATCACTGGCCATTCTTGCTGAGGTTCATGGGAGTTGAAGTCCCTCAACGTCTGGAGGGCACCATGTTTTTCACCCTTGACCTAGGGTCTTTGTAAGCCCTGGTGATCTTCCGGTAGTTGAGGCTTCTTCGCACAGAGCTATGCAAAATAAACCCCAGATTGACAGCTGGTCAGCCCCAGCCACTTGTCAACCTTGTCCCATTGGAGAGATAAGAACCCGTCCAAGTTCAGTTGACCTAGGGCAGTGATGGCCAAACTTGGCCCTCCAGCTGTTTTGGGACTACAATTCCCATCATCCCTGACCACCGGTCCTGTTAGCTAGGGATGATGGGAGTTGTAGTCCCAAAACAGCTGGAGAGCCAAGTGTGGCCATCACTGACCTAGGGCAAGGTTTATTACCCATTATATTGCTGCCCTAGGAATAGGTTTTTTAATGGCTTTCCATCTGGAACAATATTTTAGTAAGTCGCAGCTGAGTGTGTGTATGTGTGACTGAACATCCAAGACAAGTGCCCTACATAATAGCTGCAAATTCTCTTTGCACTACCAGCAGGAAAAATCAAGAGAGGGTTTTGTGGAACTGAATGCAACTTGAAGCCAAAACTTTAAATTGTGAGACTGCCCTGTCAAAAGCTGTTTTTTTTAAAAAAAATTAAAGCTTTATTCATATGATTGGTTTTTTGTTATGCTTTGAAATCAATTTCTCCTAACCACCTGTAGCTACAGAATGGGTTGGAATTGTCTACCGTCCACATACGGTGATTATCAGCCATGTAGCCTTTTCCGTGGGGCAGATGATCCTGGCTGGCCTGGCTTATGCCTTTCGCGACTGGAGGACGCTGCAGCTTGCTGGATCTGCTCCAGTTTTTGCCCTCTTCTTCTACCTGTGGTGAGTGCTGGATCAGAATGTGACAAGTCCCAGAGACAGGCTGCCAGCCACCCACCCACCTATTTTTTATTTGAAGTGGTGTTTTGTTTTGTTTTTACCCTGCCTTCCGCAAGAGCCCCAAGGTGGCTTACATTGAAAACAGGTGCATTGCAGAGGGTTAGACTAGATGACTCATGGTGTCTCTTCCAACTCTGCTGTTCTATGAATTGGACTTGCAGCAGTATATCTATATCTATATCTATATCTATATCTATATCTATATCTATATATCTATATACACCTTTTTATTGATTTTTAACATATCAGTTCCAACAGTCATACACCATATCTTCTCATCTTATACAATATTTTAGACTTCCATCAACACCTCTGATGATTTTCCGTTCTTTATCACTTTTTCAGCATTTTAAAATTTCTATATTGCATTTAATTGTCCTTAACTAATCATTCTTTTCATAGTCTTTCTTGTAATATTTCAAACAATCCACCTTAAAAAAACTTCTTGCAAACCTACTAGCGTAATCTGTTCATCACAATTACTGGAGTTCATATATTTACTCCAGTCCTCTTAGAATCTCTGATCCCACAGGTTTCAAATCCTTCCTGTTAATTTATCTAAATCTGCATAGTCCGGACTTGCAGCAGTATATCAAGGGTTCCAGCCTGCTATGCTGTCTGCCAGGTCACCGTACCATTCTTGTTTTGTTTTTAGTAGGTATGTAATGGACTGCCCTGAATTTGCTTGCCTGTTGGAATATTTCTCAGGATTCTTCCTGAATCTGCTCGGTGGCTGGTGACCAAAGGAAAAACAGAAGAAGCCAAGAAGCTTCTCCAGAAGGCATCTTCTGTCAACAAGCGAACCATCCCACTGAAGCTGTTAGATGAGGTAAGAGAAGCCGGGCGTTGTAGCCAGCTATTCTTTCCAAAATTATCATTTATTTCACCTAGTCCATATTGTTTTGTACACCCCAATCTCAGAACGGTGAGAGATTTCAGGGGTGCCAGACATATCTTGGGCTAATTACTTGCACCCTTCCCCCCCACAAAAAATTAGCTAACTTCAATTTTCAAAAGCAGATGTGTTGTAGAAAAAATGAAAAGCACAAAACTTGAAACTGATAAATGTATTTTAAATTGCTGAAGTCTCCTACTTGTAGCATCAAAAGATTGGAACCCTAGGCATGGAGTGGAGTGGAGCTCTATGGCTCTAGGATGAAGTCAGAGAAGCAAAGGTAGCTCAGTAGTATTTGCCATAAAGCCTAGACTGTCTTTTCATCTAATCCAGTGGCTGGGAACTTGTGGCACTCTAGATATTGGTTGGGCAACATCTCCCATTGTCCCTGACTGCTAGCCTTGCAGGCTGGGGCTAGCAGAGGGCAGCAGAATCACCATTCCTATCTTACCGTGTACTTAAGCTCAAAAGAAAAGAAATGCAGTCGTACCTTGGTTTTCGAACAGCTTAGTTCATGAACAACTTGTAACTCGAACGCTGCAAACCCGGAAGTAGGTGTTCTGGTTTGCAAACTTTGCCTCGGAAGCAGAATGTCTGGCACGGCTTCCGCAGCTTCTGATTGGCTGCAGGACACTCCTGCACCCAATCAGAAGCCGCGCCTTGGTTTCCAAACGTTTCAGAAGTCGAACGGACTTCCGGAACGCATTCTGTTTGAAAACAAAGGTACGACTGTGGATAACACTTTCCCCATGCTTTTCCAGCATCTGGCTCCAGAGGAAAACAAGCAAATGAATCTAGCCAAGCCATCCCGACTCCTTAGCAGCCTCCATTTAGCAACTCCTCACGTCTCCATTGCGCAAATCATGTTTACCCCTAACTCCCACAAAACCTTGTCCAGCTGAGAAGGTGAGCAGACAGGAACCATGGATGAGCTGGGCAGGAACTGCGCTTCTTTTCACTCGCCGCAAAGCGCAACAGAATACCTGCCAAGTGCCCTGGGAAAAATGGAACATCCGGGGTTTTTGTGTGAGAGATTGTGGTGACCATTTTCGGCATCACGTGCTCTCACACTGTGTTCTCACCCCCAAAAGCGCTTTTGGGGGGGGCAAGGGCAAGGAACAGGTCACGTGACTTGCCTGGGAGTGTGTCCTGGAAGACGCGAGTCCTGGTTTTGTGTCTCCAGAAGTTGGGCAGTGTGCTACAGGGACACAGATATGGCCAACACTGTTTGGGTGGTCCATAACTATAGTTTGGTTTTGATGCAGAAACAAACAAACAAACAAACAAACGAAAAAAGGTGAACTGAGATGGGCTTTCCAGAAAGCAAGAGATTACAAATGAAGTTAACTTGGTTTCCCCACTCCGTCCTTTCTCTCTTTGTTTTCACTTTCATGTCTTGCAAAAGCTGAAACCTGAAAAGACCGTGTCTGCAGGCATTTGGGAACTGTTTAGAAACCCTCACATGGGGAAGGTGACTTTCATCCTATCAGCAGTCTGGTAAGCCTGTTATCTATGGTTACTTTATTTGCAGTAGTACATTTGCAGGCCAAAGGTGCAAAGTTCCTGGCCTCTGCTCTGTATGCAGAAGGTTCCCTTTTCAAACTCCGCTATCTCCAGGTGTGGCTGGCAAGGACGCTACCTGAAACCCCAGAGAATCACAGCCATTGTGTGGACAATACTGAGTCCGATGGACCAGATATCCAACTTGGCGTATTTCCTAGATCTCAGAGAATGGGATTGGAAAGAGTACCTGGGCCAAAGGGCCAACGATTTGATTATGCAGAAAGCATCTCCATGCATTTTGTCTCCTTTTATATTATCCTATTCATACATCAGCCCACACCGAAAGCTCGGCGTCTGTAATTTGCCCAAATTACATGCCCTTTTCCAAGTCGCATTTCCAAAACGATCTGCACTCCCATCCATGCGGGTTAGAAAATGTTAACGGAAAAATCCGAGGGCTCCCTTGGACAAAAACAAAGACACCAACCAGGATAACTTGGAGGAAAACAGCAGCCTGTAGGTTTGGCCTTTATTGATCTGTTGCAACAGGGTGCTCCCCTCACCTGCAGGAGAGAGGAGGGACCCAGAAAAATGGCGCACAAGGCCTTATAAAGACTTTTGAAATTGCCACCCTCTAGATCAAGATCACCCCCCAGAAACATCATACATACATCACAGAAGGGGTGTAACCTAAGACTACCCCTCAGATACATCACCTACATCACAGAAAAGGCGGTCTAAACAGAAATTTGAATGTTGTTTTTCTCCTGTCCTTGTTTATCTCCTGTCTGTCAGGTTACTTGATTGGATTGCCTGGGGAGCCTGGCCAGTCTTTTGTAATGATAAATACTTAGTTCCTGGGCCAGGTCATAAGCTCACACCCTACTCAAACACAGACATACCCTTAAGACAGGATTTGTGAAGGAAAAGACAATGGGGAGGCTTTTCCACTTTGACCTTGCAGAGAAAACATTTGCTCAATTTAGGAATCAAAATGGCTTCAGGTCGGTCTTCCTGTGCTCATCTATGTACGTGCGGTTATGAACATTACCATATATCTAAGACCTCAAAATTCCTATCACAAAACCTTTTAAAGAAGTTAAAACGGGGTACTGTGAGGAATCGCAAAG